>NC_134692.1:104443184-104785327 GCF_050947455.1 Rhinoderma darwinii | reverse complement strand
CCGGCAGGTCGTATGCGGGCGTTGTGGTGGGGGGACCGTCGGCCCACCCATCCTCATCTTCTGGGCCCGGGGACGGCAGTTTGCAACAGCGCCTCCTAGAAGCCTTAAGGGAGGGGAAGCAGACGATAACAGTAGGGGGAGTGCAGAAGGACCTATCCTTTTGGATAAATAGGTATGGTCTGGATGCCTTCCGAGAGAGACGGGGAGATCAGTGGTCGCTCCCAACAACCGGGCCGGCCGTGGCCAGGAGGAATGTGGTCCGTCTCCAGTGGCGTGGCAATGATGCGTGCCCTCCTCGTAAGAGGGTGGTGGAGCTGCTGCTGGAGATGGGCTTCAAGGCGAGTGACATCTACGCCTTGATACATCCTCATGGTACGGCTGAGTTTGACATCAGCTTTGTTCAGCCGGGGGGCCTTGAGGTCTTCTGGGGGAACTATGAGCTGGTGAAAAGCGAGCCCGGCTGGCGAGGGTTTGCTGCGCAAGCAATCTCTCGCCAGAATGGTCTCAGGAAAGTGACCGTTCTTACCCGTAACGAGTCGCTTTCCTGTGTGGACATCATGACCTGGTTGGGAAGATACGGTGAGGTAGCAGAGATGCCACGGAAGAACTGCGATGAGTTTGGCATCTGGTCGGGAGCCTGGACGTTTATGGTCAAACTTAAGCGTCTGGGGCAGACGGTGTCCCACATACCATCATCTGCTTTCTTGGGAAGAGATCGAATCCTTGTCTTCTACCAGGGGCAGCCGAAGCTGTGTCACCGGTGTGGCGACCCCTCACACTTGAGCGCAAGCTGCACTGTGCAGAAGTGCGCTCATTGTGGGGGGGTAGGCCATCTGGCCGCATCGTGTGAGCAGATTAGGTGTAACCTGTGTGGTGACCTAGGTCACCCTTTCAGTCGGTGTCCGCGCTCAGTCGTCAATGTCTGTTCCAACCCTACGGAGAATGTAAGGAGGGAGGTCTCCGTGGGCGAGGGGGTGGACAGAGACGATAGAGCCCAAGAGCAAAGGACGAACGCCAGGAGGGGACCCCCTTCTCGTCAGAGAAGGGCGGAAAAACGCAGAAGGGAACGAGAGCTGAGGAGGACCCAGGAAACTGGGGACTCCTCTGGCTCGGACCTGGATGCCCCCCAGGATACTGATGCTCTTGGGGGGGCCGTACTGGACGAGGAGATAAGGAGGATAGAGAGAGAGCAGAGGGCTGAGGACTCCCAGTCCTCCCACTATGAAAGTGTGGAAGAGGAAGGGAGGTCACAGCCTAAAACAAAACAGGGGACACCGGGTAACATCAAAACAGGGCTAAAAACATCTGGCCCTGCCCCGGCCAAGGAAGGCAAAACCTGCACCCCCCTGGTGTGCTCCCCCAACCGATACCGTGTTCTCATGGATATTCCAGACCCCCAGGCCGGGGGGGAGAGCACGGTAGGGAGTCTAGGTGTCGTTGAGCCTCCTCTTCTGCGGGGGCCACTGTCCCCGGGGGAGGGGGTCGGCCCGGACCCAGGAGATGAGAATGGGAGGGGGGTGGTGGAGGTTATGGACTCCTCAAAAACAAAAAAAAGAGGTAAAGAGGGTGAGGGGTCCTCCTCAGAGGAGAAAGCAAGGGGTGGGAAGAAGAAAACCGTCTAACTCAATCATTTATGATGGCGGCACCCACTCCGTTGACGCTGGCATCGATTAACGTTGCCAGCATTAAGTCGAATATGGCTAGATTTGCAGCCTTTGATTTTCTCGGCCGGGTTGAAGCTGACATTTTGTTTTTGCAGGAGACCAGACTGTCACTTTTGGCAGAGGTCGTGAAAGCTAGGAGGGAGTGGCGACGTGGGCCCTCCTACTGGTCTCTTGCGGCTGAGCCATATAGCGGGGTGGCGGTACTTTTTACCGCACCGGTCACATGCCGGCGGATGATCGAGTTAGAAATGGGGCGGTGCTTGATCTTAGATGTTCTCATGAGGGGACAAGAACTAAGACTTATCAACATCTACGGTCCCCAGACAAAGTGGGACCGGAAAAGTCTCTTCATGAGGATTAAGCCCTTCCTTTTTACAGGCCGACAAGTCATTTTTGGAGGGGACTTTAACACTGTCGTTAGGCCCCAAGACAGAGGAGGTTCCAGAAAGGTACTGGCCTATGATAGTGTCGAGTTGAATAGAATAGCTAGTGAGGCTCGCCTGGAGGACATCCACATTCGGTATACCCCAGGCCACTCGGGGTTCACCTATCATAGTGGTAGTCGTAGGTCCAGGATAGACAGGTTTTTTTTAAAGGAGGACGCCATCTCTTCGGCAGTGTCCGTCGTTGAGGTGGAGTTCTCCGATCACTGTATGATTATTTTTTCTTTGAATGTTGCAGAGTCCCTCCAGATGGGAAGAGGTATATGGAGGCTGAATTCTACTCTCCTGGAAGAAGCAGAGATAAGACAGGCCTTCGAGGATTTTCTTCAGAGCCAGGTACCTTTATTGGATCTAGGTGGTACTAAGTCTGAGTGGTGGGAGGTGTTCAAAGAACGGGTGGCTGAGTTTTTCCGTCAGATCTCGTGCCTCAGGTCTATGAGCAGGTATCGCCTGTATCAAGACATGAGGAGGAAACTCGAACATCTAGTCTCAACCGGAGGTAGCCGTGAGGAAATCTCCGTGGTGAAAGCTCTGCTCAAAAGATGCCAATATGATAGGCACACGTCTTTGGTTCTTGAACGGGATTTCGGGAGGTACCGCTCGCCCGACCCTTACAAGAACTGCAAGATGTCAGTGAGTCGTAAGGTGGTGACAGGACTGGTAGATAGTACAGGCTCCCTGATGAGATCCAAATCAGGGATCCTGGAGGTCATCAGATCCTTTTATTCGCAGCTTTTGGGTGAGCAGGATCTAAACCGAGACGAAATGTCGGCTTTCCTGGCTGAAACCATCCCTGAGCCAGGAGCAGACCCCTCGCTTGGTGTTTTGACAGAGTCGATCAAGGAAGAGGAAGTTATGCTGGCGATTGATGGGTTGGCCATCAAAAAGTCGCCAGGCCCAGATGGCTTAACATCTGAGTTTTATAAGGCTTTTAAGGGAACCTTAGTTCCCCTCTTGACTGCGGTTTTTAATGAGTGCCTCTCCTCGGGCGCTCTGCCAAAGTCAATGGGCAAGTCGGCCTTGATCATTCTGTCAAAGGGTAAGGATTCGACCCGTATTGAGAACTGGCGTCCCATAGCGCTCCTCAATACGGACAGAAAGGTTCTTGCAAAAGTACTGTTTAATCGGCTGGTGAAGTTTGCACCCCGGCTCCTTTCGTCGGCCCAGCATTGCTCTGTTCCAGGCCGCAGCACCTTTAGTGCTGTCCTCAGTGTCAGAGAGGCAGTGGAGCAGGGACATTCTGGCCGATGGGAGGGGTACATGCTGTCCTTGGATCAGGCCAAAGCTTTTGACCGGGTGAATCACAAGTACCTATGGTCAGTCCTTCTGAGGTATGGCCTACCGGGTGAGTTTGTTAATTGGCTCCAGACCCTATACGCTGGGGCTGAGTCTTTTGCACTGGTGAACGGTTGGACTGGAACCCCCTTTGAGGTTGGGTCTGGTGTCCGCCAGGGTTGTCCCTTAAGCCCCTTGCTGTATGTTTTCGCGATCGACCCCTTTCTTAGGCGGCTCGATCGTGGGCCATTGGCGGGGGTGGGGATGGACTTGGAGGAGCCGGAAGCCACTCAGAGGGTGGTTGCGTACGCGGATGACGTCACTATCTTTGTCTCCTCGAGAGGGGAGGCAGAGTGGGTGATGTCAGAAGTTGAGCGCTACTCACGGGCATCTGGGTCCAGGATCAACCGGGACAAGTGTGAAAGTCTCTGGCTGGGGGGAGGGGATCCTAGTTTTGATCTCCCGGACACCCTCCCAGAGCCCAAAGGGTCTGCTAAAATCTTAGGCATTGAATTTGGCCCGGGTGATTACCCCAAGAAAAACTGGGAAGGTAGGCTATCAATAGCTGCCCAGAAGGTTGGCCAATGGAAGGGATGGTCTTTGTCCCTTAGGGAAAGGGTTCACCTGGCCAAGGCTTACCTGATGCCCATGTTGCTCTACCTTGGCAGCGTGTGCATGTTGCCAGAGCCTCTCTGGACTCGGGTCTATAGCCTGTTCTTCCAACTGTTATGGGGAAACAGGCTTAACCTAATCAAGAGGGAGGTTACTTACCTACCGAGGAAACTAGGTGGGTTAGGTATGGTTAACCCAGTGGTGTTTCTAGTAAACACCTTCATTAAAATTAATTTGGCGAACCTCTTTGAAAGAGAAAGGGCTCCTCTGTGGATATCCTCCTGCAGGGGATGGTTTCGGCCTTTCTTCCAGGAATGGGAGACAGGAGGCCAAGCGAAAGACCTGCGTGTACCCCATGGGCACCTCCCGGCTTATGCCGCCCCGGTTCTGAAGGTTGTTCGTCGGTGGGGTCTGGAGGCGAGGGAGATCAAGACCATGTCGAGAAAATTTCTTGACAGAAAGGTCTTGTTGACCTGCTTCCAGAAGCCCCTGGCGCTCAGGGACTGCCCAAGTAGCGACCTCGGGGTGGGATTAAAACTTTTAAACTCTGTGAGGATTCCCCAGAAGTTTTGGGATCTGGCTTGGCGCTGCTTCCATGGGAGGCTGTATGTAAGGGGCAATCTGAAGTTTAGAAACTCCGATGAAAGAGGTTGTCCTCGGGAGGAGTGCGATGACACGCTGGAAAGCATGGACCATTTCTTGCTTCAGTGTCCCTTCAATGCAGAGGTTTACAAACGGGTGGGTGCCTCCATCGGTTGGCCCGGTCTGACCAACCTCTCCTACGCTGGTTGGGCCTATGGGGCATTCGGAGACCTGGGTGGAAGGGATCATTGCACTTCTTTTTTAGTTAGTTTAGTGATCAGGTATTTCACGTGGAACGCACGGTGCTTAGTATCGACTCAGTGTAAAATCCTCCTGGAGGACGAGGTGTGTAGGAATATCATGGGTGACCTGGTGAAGGTCCGGTCTCTGGAGGTTGAGAAACTGGGTGCATCCAAGGCCTCTCGACTTTGGAGGGGCTTCAATTTTAGGGTGCCCTAGGTGGAACCAACCTTCAGGGGGAGGGGAGGGAGTGCCCCTGGGTATTAGACTGGAGGTGGGGGTCTGCACCTGGCCATGACACCGGGAAATAGCGATAGGGACAGAATGAGAGACAGCAGGAGGGACAGATTAGTTTATAAAGTAATAAGGGATAGAGATAGGGCAAGCAGGATAGGTTTAGCGATAGGGACCGGGGTGGTGGTTGGGGGTTGGCTTTGGCCTCTGGGCTGGTGCTCTAGGGGGGCTTTCCTCTCTCTCTCCTCTGGTGATGGGCTGAGTAAGCACAAGTAGGTTTTTGTTTTGAGCTTTTTGGAGACAGAAAAAGGGCTTACAAGCAGCCAAACTTAGGTTTTCGGGTTTATGTATATAGTATGGTATTTGGTTATAGTTATGTGTCGATATGGTGTATAGGTCTATGCATGGGTTTGTGTGAATGTTTAGGTAAGATGGGCAGTAGATAGGTGGGGTGGGGGGCCTGGGGGTGTGCCCAGCCTGATTCTGGACTACGTGGACGTGAGGAGGACATGAGACGTGGGATCGGGCTGGTTGGGTGATGTGTTGGGTGGTGGGGGCCAGCATCTGAACTATGCGGACATGGAAGGACATGAGGCGTGATGCTGGTTGGGGGAGGTGATGGGTGGTGATGGATAAGGTAGTATGTACAGGGTTAGGTATGAATGTGGATAAGTTAATAAAAAGAAAAAAAAAAAAAAAAATATTAAAAAAAAATGTAAAAAAAAATAAAAATAAATTTTAAAAAAAAAAAAGAAAAAAAAAATTAAAAAAAAAAATCTTTGTTTTTTGGGGTTTGTTTTGTTGTTTTTTATGTTTTGTTCTTTTCTTTTCATTTACATGGTGCACTGAAGTAAGTGCACCATGAGATGGTAACTTTTATTTTTAGAGTTTATTATTATTATTATTTGGTTTATTTTTATTATGATTATTATTTATTTTGTTTTATATATGTGGTGTTTTGTTTTTTTAGGGGGCCATTGGTTGGCACATGGTTTTTAAGAGTATGTTGTATATAGTGTTATAGTTATGTTTTCTTGGGGTTGGGGGGGTTTAGGTGTGTGTATGAATGAGTATGGGATTATAGTTATGTATGCATGGGGATTTATGTAAGAAGGGCCAGGCTGGGTAAATTGTACAGAAATGTACATAAGTTTTGTTTTGTTGTGTTTGTTTTGTAAAAACCGTTTATTTTGTAATGTTTTATATTTTTCTATTAAAAGAGTACCAGAGAAACGCCACACCAGCAGTGACTAGCAAGGAGGGAGGTTGTGTGTTTGGGAGCTGCTGTGTGTGTGCTGTGAGTGTGGACCACACCCGGAATCCAGGGAGTTTCCTTTTTTTCACCAGCCCAGGTTTCTATCACCTGCCTGGGCTAAGGAAGCTTCCCTGAAGGAGGCTCCATTCATACATGGAGCCTCAGACCTCTACCCCCTGGAGCATGCAGGCGGGGGGTAGGGGGTCTTCCCAACCTGCTGGGAGCGTGCAGCCAGCATCAGGGGTGAGAAGGTCATCCCGTGGAAAGATCTGTGCGGCCCCCCCTGATGCTGGGGCTCTGGAAGGAGCCAGGAGGAGAGACATGGCGGATCATCCAGGTGGAGGACCAGAAGGCCCAGCAAGGCAAGTCACCCGACCTGAGGACCAGAGCACGGTAGAGGAATGGGGGCTACTTCGGTCAGGAGAGTCTGTGGAGACGTTCAGCTCCCGCCTAGCTGCCCGGCTGGAAGAATACCGGGACCTCGGTAAGTCCCTGCGGCGGCTGCGTGAAGATCTGGCGGTCGCAAGGGGACGAGCCGCGAAAACATCAGGCGCCAAGAGGTCCCGGTATAATCTACAAGTAAAGACAATTTTGGAGGAAATTAATATGGTGGAGGAGAGGAAGATGGAGATTGTGGTCGGTGGGGGAGCCTTCGGGGAGAAATTGGAGAATGATGAAAGGTTTTCCCTGATGGCGTCCCCCACGCAAAGTAATGAAACCCCCTGCAAAAGGGGAGTAAAGGCATTGGCTGCTAAAAGTGCAGAGGCAGTGGAGGCCGCAAAAGTGGAGGCCGCAAAAGTGGAGGCCGCAAAAGTGGAGGCCGCAAAAGTGGAGGCCGCAAAAGTGGAGGCCGCAAAAGTGGAGGCCGCTAAATTGGAGGCCGCTAAATTGGAGGCCGCAGAAGTGGAGGCCACAGAAATGGAGGAAAGCGTGGAGGTGGAGAGGACGCCAACCCGGGAGGAGACGGGCTCGGAGGACCCCTGGGAAGGCAGTAACGGAGGGGCAAGTGGGGAACTTTCCTGCAGCCAAGTTGTGCAAAACTTTGAATCGGGCAGTGGGCACCCCCCGGGGTTGCTCACGCAAATACGGCTGCAGGAGTCCCCAGTGTCCCTCCAGAACTTTACTTTTGGAGATGAGTTGCCACCGGAGGAGGAGAAAAAAAAAAAGAAAAAATTATGGAAGTTGAGGCGGAAAAATGCAAAGGGGAAGACAGGTGGAGTATCTTACAAATATTCCTACCTGTCTTCCTTGCGTTCCGGACCGGGTGAGAGCTCGGTTCGGGACGCAAACCCCGCAAATCCCCCAGCTCCGGCCTCTGCAGTGGGGTCGTGGCGGGTATGTGGGCAGAAAGATATGGTGCTGGTTTTGAGCAATGTGGCCAAGATGGCGCCAGACGCCGTCTCCTGTAAAGGAGGTGGCGTCGATGGCCACGTGGCGCTAGGGGGCGTGTCCCCGTGTCCGGCGGATGGGGAACCTCAGAAGCCGGTCTCTGGCGCAAGCCGGAGGCCGGGGGACGGGGGGAACCGGAAACCGGATGTGGCGCCGGAAAACCGGAAGTCTGCTGGTCATGTGACTCGGCCGGCGGACGCACCAGAAAGTGTTGCGGCAGCGAATGGTGGCGGTAGGAGAGGCTTCGGCACTGCTGGCCATCCCCCGACGGGAGGGGGGGGTGGTTTGGTGCCGGGAGCGGCTCTAGCTGTGCCTGCGGCCCCTCCATCTGCATCGCCGCAAGGCGGTGGGAGGGGTTTAGCGGGCACGGGGGGTGACGGCACCCCTCCTCCCGAACATTGCATTGGTGGCGCAGCAGAAATGGAGGTCGGTGAAGCGGAGGGTGCTGAGGGATTGCCGCCTGAGATATCCGGCGGCGCCCCAGAAGTAGCGGCACCTGATGATGTGGAGACCCCAAAAACAACATATAAAAAGCCTATGGACAAAAGGAAGAACTCCGTAACCAGCCTGGCCGGTATGAAAGTTGTGGGGAGGAATGTAAGTGGAAATGTAAATATTGATGGTAATGTTAGTAGTGTTGGTAATATTGTTGGTGGTGGTAATGTTGTGGATATTAATGTTATGGATGTTAATGTGGGTTGTAATATTGTGGGGGGAGTGTCAACCAGTGGCGGGCCGGTTGCTCCTTCTGCCAGAGCGCCCGGCAGGTCGTATGCGGGCGTTGTGGTGGGGGGACCGTCGGCCCACCCATCCTCATCTTCTGGGCCCGGGGACGGCAGTTTGCAACAGCGCCTCCTAGAAGCCTTAAGGGAGGGGAAGCAGACGATAACAGTAGGGGGAGTGCAGAAGGACCTATCCTTTTGGATAAATAGGTATGGTCTGGATGCCTTCCGAGAGAGACGGGGAGATCAGTGGTCGCTCCCAACAACCGGGCCGGCCGTGGCCAGGAGGAATGTGGTCCGTCTCCAGTGGCGTGGCAATGATGCGTGCCCTCCTCGTAAGAGGGTGGTGGAGCTGCTGCTGGAGATGGGCTTCAAGGCGAGTGACATCTACGCCTTGATACATCCTCATGGTACGGCTGAGTTTGACATCAGCTTTGTTCAGCCGGGGGGCCTTGAGGTCTTCTGGGGGAACTATGAGCTGGTGAAAAGCGAGCCCGGCTGGCGAGGGTTTGCTGCGCAAGCAATCTCTCGCCAGAATGGTCTCAGGAAAGTGACCGTTCTTACCCGTAACGAGTCGCTTTCCTGTGTGGACATCATGACCTGGTTGGGAAGATACGGTGAGGTAGCAGAGATGCCACGGAAGAACTGCGATGAGTTTGGCATCTGGTCGGGAGCCTGGACGTTTATGGTCAAACTTAAGCGTCTGGGGCAGACGGTGTCCCACATACCATCATCTGCTTTCTTGGGAAGAGATCGAATCCTTGTCTTCTACCAGGGGCAGCCGAAGCTGTGTCACCGGTGTGGCGACCCCTCACACTTGAGCGCAAGCTGCACTGTGCAGAAGTGCGCTCATTGTGGGGGGGTAGGCCATCTGGCCGCATCGTGTGAGCAGATTAGGTGTAACCTGTGTGGTGACCTAGGTCACCCTTTCAGTCGGTGTCCGCGCTCAGTCGTCAATGTCTGTTCCAACCCTACGGAGAATGTAAGGAGGGAGGTCTCCGTGGGCGAGGGGGTGGACAGAGACGATAGAGCCCAAGAGCAAAGGACGAACGCCAGGAGGGGACCCCCTTCTCGTCAGAGAAGGGCGGAAAAACGCAGAAGGGAACGAGAGCTGAGGAGGACCCAGGAAACTGGGGACTCCTCTGGCTCGGACCTGGATGCCCCCCAGGATACTGATGCTCTTGGGGGGGCCGTACTGGACGAGGAGATAAGGAGGATAGAGAGAGAGCAGAGGGCTGAGGACTCCCAGTCCTCCCACTATGAAAGTGTGGAAGAGGAAGGGAGGTCACAGCCTAAAACAAAACAGGGGACACCGGGTAACATCAAAACAGGGCTAAAAACATCTGGCCCTGCCCCGGCCAAGGAAGGCAAAACCTGCACCCCCCTGGTGTGCTCCCCCAACCGATACCGTGTTCTCATGGATATTCCAGACCCCCAGGCCGGGGGGGAGAGCACGGTAGGGAGTCTAGGTGTCGTTGAGCCTCCTCTTCTGCGGGGGCCACTGTCCCCGGGGGAGGGGGTCGGCCCGGACCCAGGAGATGAGAATGGGAGGGGGGTGGTGGAGGTTATGGACTCCTCAAAAACAAAAAAAAGAGGTAAAGAGGGTGAGGGGTCCTCCTCAGAGGAGAAAGCAAGGGGTGGGAAGAAGAAAACCGTCTAACTCAATCATTTATGATGGCGGCACCCACTCCGTTGACGCTGGCATCGATTAACGTTGCCAGCATTAAGTCGAATATGGCTAGATTTGCAGCCTTTGATTTTCTCGGCCGGGTTGAAGCTGACATTTTGTTTTTGCAGGAGACCAGACTGTCACTTTTGGCAGAGGTCGTGAAAGCTAGGAGGGAGTGGCGACGTGGGCCCTCCTACTGGTCTCTTGCGGCTGAGCCATATAGCGGGGTGGCGGTACTTTTTACCGCACCGGTCACATGCCGGCGGATGATCGAGTTAGAAATGGGGCGGTGCTTGATCTTAGATGTTCTCATGAGGGGACAAGAACTAAGACTTATCAACATCTACGGTCCCCAGACAAAGTGGGACCGGAAAAGTCTCTTCATGAGGATTAAGCCCTTCCTTTTTACAGGCCGACAAGTCATTTTTGGAGGGGACTTTAACACTGTCGTTAGGCCCCAAGACAGAGGAGGTTCCAGAAAGGTACTGGCCTATGATAGTGTCGAGTTGAATAGAATAGCTAGTGATGCTCGCCTGGAGGACATCCACATTCGGTATACCCCAGGCCACTCGGGGTTCACCTATCATAGTGGTAGTCGTAGGTCCAGGATAGACAGGTTTTTTTTAAAGGAGGACGCCATCTCTTCGGCAGTGTCCGTCGTTGAGGTGGAGTTCTCCGATCACTGTATGATTATTTTTTCTTTGAATGTTGCAGAGTCCCTCCGGATGGGAAGAGGTATATGGAGGCTGAATTCTACTCTCCTGGAAGAAGCAGAGATAAGACAGGCCTTCGAGGATTTTCTTCAGAGCCAGGTACCTTTATTGGATCTAGGTGGTACTAAGTCTGAGTGGTGGGAGGTGTTCAAAGAACGGGTGGCTGAGTTTTTCCGTCAGATCTCGTGCCTCAGGTCTATGAGCAGGTATCGCCTGTATCAAGACATGAGGAGGAAACTCGAACATCTAGTCTCAACCGGAGGTAGCCGTGAGGAAATCTCCGTGGTGAAAGCTCTGCTCAAAAGATGCCAATATGATAGGCACACGTCTTTGGTTCTTGAACGGGATTTCGGGAGGTACCGCTCGCCCGACCCTTACAAGAACTGCAAGATGTCAGTGAGTCGTAAGGTGGTGACAGGACTGGTAGATAGTACAGGCTCCCTGATGAGATCCAAATCAGGGATCCTGGAGGTCATCAGATCCTTTTATTCGCAGCTTTTGGGTGAGCAGGATCTAAACCGAGACGAAATGTCGGCTTTCCTGGCTGAAACCATCCCTGAGCCAGGAGCAGACCCCTCGCTTGGTGTTTTGACAGAGTCGATCAAGGAAGAGGAAGTGATGCTGGCGATTGATGGGTTGGCCATCAAAAAGTCGCCAGGCCCAGATGGCTTAACATCTGAGTTTTATAAGGCTTTTAAGGGAACCTTAGTTCCCCTCTTGACTGCGGTTTTTAATGAGTGCCTCTCCTCGGGCGCTCTGCCAAAGTCAATGGGCAAGTCGGCCTTGATCATTCTGTCAAAGGGTAAGGATTCGACCCGTATTGAGAACTGGCGTCCCATAGCGCTCCTCAATACGGACAGAAAGGTTCTCGCAAAAGTACTGTTTAATCGGCTGGTGAAGTTTGCACCCCGGCTCCTTTCGTCGGCCCAGCATTGCTCTGTTCCAGGCCGCAGCACCTTTAGTGCTGTCCTCAGTGTCAGAGAGGCAGTGGAGCAGGGACATTCTGGCCGATGGGAGGGGTACATGCTGTCCTTGGATCAGGCCAAAGCTTTTGACCGGGTGAATCACAAGTACCTATGGTCAGTCCTTCTGAGGTATGGCCTACCGGGTGAGTTTGTTAATTGGCTCCAGACCCTATACGCTGGGGCTGAGTCTTTTGCACTGGTGAACGGTTGGACTGGAACCCCCTTTGAGGTTGGGTCTGGTGTCCGCCAGGGTTGTCCCTTAAGCCCCTTGCTGTATGTTTTCGCGATCGACCCCTTTCTTAGGCGGCTCGATCGTGGGCCATTGGCGGGGGTGGGGATGGACTTGGAGGAGCCGGAAGCCACTCAGAGGGTGGTTGCGTACGCGGATGACGTCACTATCTTTGTCTCCTCGAGAGGGGAGGCAGAGTGGGTGATGTCAGAAGTTGAGCGCTACTCACGGGCATCTGGGTCCAGGATCAACCGGGACAAGTGTGAAAGTCTCTGGCTGGGGGGAGGGGATCCTAGTTTTGATCTCCCGGACACCCTCCCAGAGCCCAAAGGGTCTGCTAAAATCTTAGGCATTGAATTTGGCCCGGGTGATTACCCCAAGAAAAACTGGGAAGGTAGGCTATCAATAGCTGCCCAGAAGGTTGGCCAATGGAAGGGATGGTCTTTGTCCCTTAGGGAAAGGGTTCACCTGGCCAAGGCTTACCTGATGCCCATGTTGCTCTACCTTGGCAGCGTGTGCATGTTGCCAGAGCCTCTCTGGACTCGGGTCTATAGCCTGTTCTTCCAACTGTTATGGGGAAACAGGCTTAACCTAATCAAGAGGGAGGTTACTTACCTACCGAGGAAACTAGGTGGGTTAGGTATGGTTAACCCAGTGGTGTTTCTAGTAAACACCTTCATTAAAATTAATTTGGCGAACCTCTTTGAAAGAGAAAGGGCTCCTCTGTGGATATCCTCCTGCAGGGGATGGTTTCGGCCTTTCTTCCAGGAATGGGAGACAGGAGGCCAAGCGAAAGACCTGCGTGTACCCCATGGGCACCTCCCGGCTTATGCCGCCCCGGTTCTGAAGGTTGTTCGTCGGTGGGGTCTGGAGGCGAGGGAGATCAAGACCATGTCGAGAAAATTTCTTGACAGAAAGGTCTTGTTGACCTGCTTCCAGAAGCCCCTGGCGCTCAGGGACTGCCCAAGTAGCGACCTCGGGGTGGGATTAAAACTTTTAAACTCTGTGAGGATTCCCCAGAAGTTTTGGGATCTGGCTTGGCGCTGCTTCCATGGGAGGCTGTATGTAAGGGGCAATCTGAAGTTTAGAAACTCCGATGAAAGAGGTTGTCCTCGGGAGGAGTGCGATGACACGCTGGAAAGCATGGACCATTTCTTGCTTCAGTGTCCCTTCAATGCAGAGGTTTACAAACGGGTGGGTGCCTCCATCGGTTGGCCCGGTCTGACCAACCTCTCCTACGCTGGTTGGGCCTATGGGGCATTCGGAGACCTGGGTGGAAGGGATCATTGCACTTCTTTTTTAGTTAGTCTAGTGATCAGGTATTTCACGTGGAACGCACGGTGCTTAGTATCGACTCAGTGTAAAATCCTCCTGGAGGACGAGGTGTGTAGGAATATCATGGGTGACCTGGTGAAGGTCCGGTCTCTGGAGGTTGAGAAACTGGGTGCATCCAAGGCCTCTCGACTTTGGAGGGGCTTCAATTTTAGGGTGCCCTAGGTGGAACCAACCTTCAGGGGGAGGGGAGGGAGTGCCCCTGGGTATTAGACTGGAGGTGGGGGTCTGCACCTGGCCATGACACCGGGAAATAGCGATAGGGACAGAATGAGAGACAGCAGGAGGGACAGATTAGTTTATAAAGTAATAAGGGATAGAGATAGGGCAAGCAGGATAGGTTTAGCGATAGGGACCGGGGTGGTGGTTGGGGGTTGGCTTTGGCCTCTGGTCTGGTGCTCTAGGGGGGCTTTCCTCTCTCTCTCCTCTGGTGATGGGCTGAGTAAGCACAAGTAGGTTTTTGTTTTGAGCTTTTTGGAGACAGAAAAAGGGCTTACAAGCAGCCAAACTTAGGTTTTCGGGTTTATGTATATAGTATGGTATTTGGTTATAGTTATGTGTCGATATGGTGTATAGGTCTATGCATGGGTTTGTGTGAATGTTTAGGTAAGATGGGCAGTAGATAGGTGGGGTGGGGGGCCTGGGGGTGTGCCCAGCCTGATTCTGGACTACGTGGACGTGAGGAGGACATGAGACGTGGGATCGGGCTGGTTGGGTGATGTGTTGGGTGGTGGGGGCCAGCATCTGAACTATGCGGACATGGAAGGACATGAGGCGTGATGCTGGTTGGGGGAGGTGATGGGTGGTGATGGATAAGGTAGTATGTACAGGGTTAGGTATGAATGTGGATAAGTTAATAAAAAGGAAAGAAAAAAAAAAGAAAAAGAAAAAAAAAAATATATTAAAAAAAAAAATAAAAAATTATTTAAAAAGATTAAAATAAAAAATAAAAAACCTTTTTTTTTTTTTTTTTTTTTTTTTTGTTTTTTTGGTTGTTTTTTATGTTTTGTTCTTTTCTTTTCATTTACATGGTGCACTGAAGTAAGTGCACCATGGGATGGTAACTTTTATTTTTAGAGTTTATTATTATTATTTTGTTTATTTTTATTGTGATTATTATTTATTTTGTTTTATATATGTGGTGTTTTTTTTTTTTTTTAGGGGGCCATTGGTTGGCACATGGTTTTTAAGAGTATGTTGTATATAGTGTTATAGTTATGTTTTCTTGGGGTTGGGGGGGTTTAGGTGTGTGTATGAATGAGTATGGGATTATAGTTATGTATGCATGGGGATTTATGTAAGAAGGGCCAGGCTGGGTAAATTGTACAGAAATGTACATAAGTTTTGTTTTGTTGTGTTTGTTTTGTAAATACCGTTTATTTTGTAATGTTTTATATTTTTCTATTAAAAGAGTACCAGAGAAACGCCACACCAGCAGTGACTAGCAAGGAGGGAGGTTGTGTGTTTGGGAGCTGCTGTGTGTGTGCTGTGAGTGTGGACCACACCCGGAATCCAGGGAGTTTCCTTTTTTTCACCAGCCCAGGTTTCTATCACCTGCCTGGGCTAAGGAAGCTTCCCTGAAGGAGGCTCCATTCATACATGGAGCCTCAGACCTCTACCCCCTGGAGCATGCAGGCGGGGGGTAGGGGGTCTTCCCAACCTGCTGGGAGCGTGCAGCCAGCATCAGGGGTGAGAAGGTCATCCCGTGGAAAGATCTGTGCGGCCCCCCCTGATGCTGGGGCTCTGGAAGGAGCCAGGAGGAGAGACATGGCGGATCATCCAGGTGGAGGACCAGAAGGCCCAGCAAGGCAAGTCACCCGACCTGAGGACCAGAGCACGGTAGAGGAATGGGGGCTACTTCGGTCAGGAGAGTCTGTGGAGACGTTCAGCTCCCGCCTAGCTGCCCGGCTGGAAGAATACCGGGACCTCGGTAAGTCCCTGCGGCGGCTGCGTGAAGATCTGGCGGTCGCAAGGGGACGAGCCGCGAAAACATCAGGCGCCAAGAGGTCCCGGTATAATCTACAAGTAAAGACAATTTTGGAGGAAATTAATATGGTGGAGGAGAGGAAGATGGAGATTGTGGTCGGTGGGGGAGCCTTCGGGGAGAAATTGGAGAATGATGAAAGGTTTTCCCTGATGGCGTCCCCCACGCAAAGTAATGAAACCCCCTGCAAAAGGGGAGTAAAGGCATTGGCTGCTAAAAGTGCAGAGGCAGTGGAGGCCGCAAAAGTGGAGGCCGCAAAAGTGGAGGCCGCAAAAGTGGAGGCCGCAAAAGTGGAGGCCGCTAAATTGGAGGCCGCTAAATTGGAGGCCGCTAAATTGGAGGCCGCAGAAGTGGAGGCCACAGAAATGGAGGAAAGCGTGGAGGTGGAGAGGACGCCAACCCGGGAGGAGACGGGCTCGGAGGACCCCTGGGAAGGCAGTAACGGAGGGGCAAGTGGGGAACTTTCCTGCAGCCAAGTTGTGCAAAACTTTGAATCGGGCAGTGGGCACCCCCCGGGGTTGCTCACGCAAATACGGCTGCAGGAGTCCCCAGTGTCCCTCCAGAACTTTACTTTTGGAGATGAGTTGCCACCGGAGGAGGAGAAAAAAAAAAAGAAAAAATTATGGAAGTTGAGGCGGAAAAATGCAAAGGGGAAGACAGGTGGAGTATCTTACAAATATTCCTACCTGTCTTCCTTGCGTTCCGGACCGGGTGAGAGCTCGGTTCGGGACGCAAACCCCGCAAATCCCCCAGCTCCGGCCTCTGCAGTGGGGTCGTGGCGGGTATGTGGGCAGAAAGATATGGTGCTGGTTTTGAGCAATGTGGCCAAGATGGCGCCAGACGCCGTCTCCTGTAAAGGAGGTGGCGTCGATGGCCACGTGGCGCTAGGGGGCGTGTCCCCGTGTCCGGCGGATGGGGAACCTCAGAAGCCGGTCTCTGGCGCAAGCCGGAGGCCGGGGGACGGGGGGAACCGGAAACCGGATGTGGCGCCGGAAAACCGGAAGTCTGCTGGTCATGTGACTCGGCCGGCGGACGCACCAGAAAGTGTTGCGGCAGCGAATGGTGGCGGTAGGAGAGGCTTCGGCACTGCTGGCCATCCCCCGACGGGAGGGGGGGGTGGTTTGGTGCCGGGAGCGGCTCTAGCTGTGCCTGCGGCCCCTCCATCTGCATCGCCGCAAGGCGGTGGGAGGGGTTTAGCGGGCACGGGGGGTGACGGCACCCCTCCTCCCGAACATTGCATTGGTGGCGCAGCAGAAATGGAGGTCGGTGAAGCGGAGGGTGCTGAGGGATTGCCGCCTGAGATATCCGGCGGCGCCCCAGAAGTAGCGGCACCTGATGATGTGGAGACCCCAAAAACAACATATAAAAAGCCTATGGACAAAAGGAAGAACTCCGTAACCAGCCTGGCCGGTATGAAAGTTGTGGGGAGGAATGTAAGTGGAAATGTAAATATTGATGGTAATGTTAGTAGTGTTGGTAATATTGTTGGTGGTGGTAATGTTGTGGATATTAATGTTATGGATGTTAATGTGGGTTGTAATATTGTGGGGGGAGTGTCAACCAGTGGCGGGCCGGTTGCTCCTTCTGCCAGAGCGCCCGGCAGGTCGTATGCGGGCGTTGTGGTGGGGGGACCGTCGGCCCACCCATCCTCATCTTCTGGGCCCGGGGACGGCAGTTTGCAACAGCGCCTCCTAGAAGCCTTAAGGGAGGGGAAGCAGACGATAACAGTAGGGGGAGTGCAGAAGGACCTATCCTTTTGGATAAATAGGTATGGTCTGGATGCCTTCCGAGAGAGACGGGGAGATCAGTGGTCGCTCCCAACAACCGGGCCGGCCGTGGCCAGGAGGAATGTGGTCCGTCTCCAGTGGCGTGGCAATGATGCGTGCCCTCCTCGTAAGAGGGTGGTGGAGCTGCTGCTGGAGATGGGCTTCAAGGCGAGTGACATCTACGCCTTGATACATCCTCATGGTACGGCTGAGTTTGACATCAGCTTTGTTCAGCCGGGGGGCCTTGAGGTCTTCTGGGGGAACTATGAGCTGGTGAAAAGCGAGCCCGGCTGGCGAGGGTTTGCTGCGCAAGCAATCTCTCGCCAGAATGGTCTCAGGAAAGTGACCGTTCTTACCCGTAACGAGTCGCTTTCCTGTGTGGACATCATGACCTGGTTGGGAAGATACGGTGAGGTAGCAGAGATGCCACGGAAGAACTGCGATGAGTTTGGCATCTGGTCGGGAGCCTGGACGTTTATGGTCAAACTTAAGCGTCTGGGGCAGACGGTGTCCCACATACCATCATCTGCTTTCTTGGGAAGAGATCGAATCCTTGTCTTCTACCAGGGGCAGCCGAAGCTGTGTCACCGGTGTGGCGACCCCTCACACTTGAGCGCAAGCTGCACTGTGCAGAAGTGCGCTCATTGTGGGGGGGTAGGCCATCTGGCCGCATCGTGTGAGCAGATTAGGTGTAACCTGTGTGGTGACCTAGGTCACCCTTTCAGTCGGTGTCCGCGCTCAGTCGTCAATGTCTGTTCCAACCCTACGGAGAATGTAAGGAGGGAGGTCTCCGTGGGCGAGGGGGCGGACAGAGACGATAGATCCCAAGAGCAAAGGACGAACGCCAGGAGGGGACCCCCTTCTCGTCAGAGAAGGGCGGAAAAACGCAGAAGGGAACGAGAGCTGAGGAGGACCCAGGAAACTGGGGACTCCTCTGGCTCGGACCTGGATGCCCCCCAGGATACTGATGCTCTTGGGGGGGCCGTACTGGACGAGGAGATAAGGAGGATAGAGAGAGAGCAGAGGGCTGAGGACTCCCAGTCCTCCCACTATGAAAGTGTGGAAGAGGAAGGGAGGTCACAGCCTAAAACAAAACAGGGGACACCGGGTAACATCAAAACAGGGCTAAAAACATCTGGCCCTGCCCCGGCCAAGGAAGGCAAAACCTGCACCCCCCTGGTGTGCTCCCCCAACCGATACCGTGTTCTCATGGATATTCCAGACCCCCAGGCCGGGGGGGAGAGCACGGTAGGGAGTCTAGGAGTCGTTGAGCCTCCTCTTCTGCGGGGGCCACTGTCCCCGGGGGAGGGGGTCGGCCCGGACCCAGGAGATGAGAATGGGAGGGGGGTGGTGGAGGTTATGGACTCCTCAAAAACAAAAAAAAGAGGTAAAGAGGGTGAGGGGTCCTCCTCAGAGGAGAAAGCAAGGGGTGGGAAGAAGAAAACCGTCTAACTCAATCATTTATGATGGCGGCACCCACTCCGTTGACGCTGGCATCGATTAACGTTGCCAGCATTAAGTCGAATATGGCTAGATTTGCAGCCTTTGATTTTCTCGGCCGGGTTGAAGCTGACATTTTGTTTTTGCAGGAGACCAGACTGTCACTTTTGGCAGAGGTCGTGAAAGCTAGGAGGGAGTGGCGACGTGGGCCCTCCTACTGGTCTCTTGCGGCTGAGCCATATAGCGGGGTGGCGGTACTTTTTACCGCACCGGTCACATGCCGGCGGATGATCGAGTTAGAAATGGGGCGGTGCTTGATCTTAGATGTTCTCATGAGGGGACAAGAACTAAGACTTATCAACATCTACGGTCCCCAGACAAAGTGGGACCGGAAAAGTCTCTTCATGAGGATTAAGCCCTTCCTTTTTACAGGCCGACAAGTCATTTTTGGAGGGGACTTTAACACTGTCGTTAGGCCCCAAGACAGAGGAGGTTCCAGAAAGGTACTGGCCTATGATAGTGTCGAGTTGAATAGAATAGCTAGTGATGCTCGCCTGGAAGACATCCACATTCGGTATACCCCAGGCCACTCGGGGTTCACCTATCATAGTGGTAGTCGTAGGTCCAGGATAGACAGGTTTTTTTTAAAGGAGGACGCCATCTCTTCGGCAGTGTCCGTCGTTGAGGTGGAGTTCTCCGATCACTGTATGATTATTTTTTCTTTGAATGTTGCAGAGTCCCTCCAGATGGGAAGAGGTATATGGAGGCTGAATTCTACTCTACTGGAAGAAGCAGAGATAAGACAGGCCTTCGAGGATTTTCTTCAGAGCCAGGTACCTTTATTGGATCTAGGTGGTACTAAGTCTGAGTGGTGGGAGGTGTTCAAAGAACGGGTGGCTGAGTTTTTCCGTCAGATCTCGTGCCTCAGGTCTATGAGCAGGTATCGCCTGTATCAAGACATGAGGAGGAAACTCGAACATCTAGTCTCAACCGGAGGTAGCCGTGAGGAAATCTCCGTGGTGAAAGCTCTGCTCAAAAGATGCCAATATGATAGGCACACGTCTTTGGTTCTTGAACGGGATTTCGGGAGGTACCGCTCGCCCGACCCTTACAAGAACTGCAAGATGTCAGTGAGTCGTAAGGTGGTGACAGGACTGGTAGATAGTACAGGCTCCCTGATGAGATCCAAATCAGGGATCCTGGAGGTCATCAGATCCTTTTATTCGCAGCTTTTGGGTGAGCAGGATCTAAACCGAGACGAAATGTCGGCTTTCCTGGCTGAAACCATCCCTGAGCCAGGAGCAGACCCCTCGCTTGGTGTTTTGACAGAGTCGATCAAGGAAGAGGAAGTGATGCTGGCGATTGATGGGTTGGCCATCAAAAAGTCGCCAGGCCCAGATGGCTTAACATCTGAGTTTTATAAGGCTTTTAAGGGAACCTTAGTTCCCCTCTTGACTGCGGTTTTTAATGAGTGCCTCTCCTCGGGCGCTCTGCCAAAGTCAATGGGCAAGTCGGCCTTGATCATTCTGTCAAAGGGTAAGGATTCGACCCGTATTGAGAACTGGCGTCCCATAGCGCTCCTCAATACGGACAGAAAGGTTCTCGCAAAAGTACTGTTTAATCGGCTGGTGAAGTTTGCACCCCGGCTCCTTTCGTCGGCCCAGCATTGCTCTGTTCCAGGCCGCAGCACCTTTAGTGCTGTCCTCAGTGTCAGAGAGGCAGTGGAGCAGGGACATTCTGGCCGATGGGAGGGGTACATGCTGTCCTTGGATCAGGCCAAAGCTTTTGACCGGGTGAATCACAAGTACCTATGGTCAGTCCTTCTGAGGTATGGCCTACCGGGTGAGTTCGTTAATTGGCTCCAGACCCTATACGCTGGGGCTGAGTCTTTTGCACTGGTGAACGGTTGGACTGGAACCCCCTTTGAGGTTGGGTCTGGTGTCCGCCAGGGTTGTCCCTTAAGCCCCTTGCTGTATGTTTTTGCGATCGACCCCTTTCTTAGGCGGCTCGATCGTGGGCCATTGGCGGGGGTGGGGATGGACTTGGAGGAGCCGGAAGCCACTCAGAGGGTGGTTGCGTACGCGGATGACGTCACTATCTTTGTCTCCTCGAGAGGGGAGGCAGAGTGGGTGATGTCAGAAGTTGAGCGCTACTCACGGGCATCTGGGTCCAGGATCAACCGGGACAAGTGTGAAAGTCTCTGGCTGGGGGGAGGGGATCCTAGTTTTGATCTCCCGGACACCCTCCCAGAGCCCAAAGGGTCTGCTAAAATCTTAGGCATTGAATTTGGCCCGGGTGATTACCCCAAGAAAAACTGGGAAGGTAGGCTATCAATAGCTGCCCAGAAGGTTGGCCAATGGAAGGGATGGTCTTTGTCCCTTAGGGAAAGGGTTCACCTGGCCAAGGCTTACCTGATGCCCATGTTGCTCTACCTTGGCAGCGTGTGCATGTTGCCAGAGCCTCTCTGGACTCGGGTCTATAGCCTGTTCTTCCAACTGTTATGGGGAAACAGGCTTAACCTAATCAAGAGGGAGGTTACTTACCTACCGAGGAAACTAGGTGGGTTAGGTATGGTTAACCCAGTGGTGTTTCTAGTAAACACCTTCATTAAAATTAATTTGGCGAACCTCTTTGAAAGAGAAAGGGCTCCTCTGTGGATATCCTCCTGCAGGGGATGGTTTCGGCCTTTCTTCCAGGAATGGGAGACAGGAGGCCAAGCGAAAGACCTGCGTGTACCCCATGGGCACCTCCCGGCTTATGCCGCCCCGGTTCTGAAGGTTGTTCGTCGGTGGGGTCTGGAGGCGAGGGAGATCAAGACCATGTCGAGAAAATTTCTTGACAGAAAGGTCTTGTTGACCTGCTTCCAGAAGCCCCTGGCGCTCAGGGACTGCCCAAGTAGCGACCTCGGGGTGGGATTAAAACTTTTAAACTCTGTGAGGATTCCCCAGAAGTTTTGGGATCTGGCTTGGCGCTGCTTCCATGGGAGGCTGTATGTAAGGGGCAATCTGAAGTTTAGAAACTCCGATGAAAGAGGTTGTCCTCGGGAGGAGTGCGATGACACGCTGGAAAGCATGGACCATTTCTTGCTTCAGTGTCCCTTCAATGCAGAGGTTTACAAACGGGTGGGTGCCTCCATCGGTTGGCCCGGTCTGACCAACCTCTCCTACGCTGGTTGGGCCTATGGGGCATTCGGAGACCTGGGTGGAAGGGATCATTGCACTTCTTTTTTAGTTAGTTTAGTGATCAGGTATTTCACGTGGAACGCACGGTGCTTAGTATCGACTCAGTGTAAAATCCTCCTGGAGGACGAGGTGTGTAGGAATATCATGGGTGACCTGGTGAAGGTCCGGTCTCTGGAGGTTGAGAAACTGGGTGCATCCAAGGCCTCTCGACTTTGGAGGGGCTTCAATTTTAGGGTGCCCTAGGTGGAACCAACCTTCAGGGGGAGGGGAGGGAGTGCCCCTGGGTATTAGACTGGAGGTGGGGGTCTGCACCTGGCCATGACACCGGGAAATAGCGATAGGGACAGAATGAGAGACAGCAGGAGGGACAGATTAGTTTATAAAGTAATAAGGGATAGAGATAGGGCAAGCAGGATAGGTTTAGCGATAGGGACCGGGGTGGTGGTTGGGGGTTGGCTTTGGCCTCTGGGCTGGTGCTCTAGGGGGGCTTTCCTCTCTCTCTCCTCTGGTGATGGGCTGAGTAAGCACAAGTAGGTTTTTGTTTTGAGCTTTTTGGAGACAGAAAAAGGGCTTACAAGCAGCCAAACTTAGGTTTTCGGGTTTATGTATATAGTATGGTATTTGGTTATAGTTATGTGTCGATATGGTGTATAGGTCTATGCATGGGTTTGTGTGAATGTTTAGGTAAGATGGGCAGTAGATAGGTGGGGTGGGGGGCCTGGGGGTGTGCCCAGCCTGATTCTGGACTACGTGGACGTGAGGAGGACATGAGACGTGGGATCGGGCTGGTTGGGTGATGTGTTGGGTGGTGGGGGCCAGCATCTGAACTATGCGGACATGGAAGGACATGAGGCGTGATGCTGGTTGGGGGAGGTGATGGGTGGTGATGGATAAGGTAGTATGTACAGGGTTAGGTATGAATGTGGATAAGTTAATAAAAAAGGAAAAAAAAAAAAAAAATTAAAAAAATTAAAAAAAAAAAAAAAAAAAAAAACATTTTTTTTTGGGGGTTTGTTTTGTTGTTTTTTATGTTTTGTTCTTTTCTTTTCATTTACATGGTGCACTGAAGTAAGTGCACCATGGGATGGTAACTTTTATTTTTAGAGTTTATTATTATTATTATTTTGTTTATTTTTATTGTGATTATTATTTATTTTGTTTTATATATGTGGTGTTTTTCTTTTAGGGGGCCATTGGTTGGCACGTGGTTTTTAAGAGTATGTTGTATATAGTGTTATAGTTATGTTTTCTTGGGGTTGGGGGGGTTTAGGTGTGTGTATGAATGAGTATGGGATCATAGTTATGTATGCATGGGGATTTATGTAAGAAGGGCCAGGCTGGGTAAATTGTACAGAAATGTACATAAGTTTTGTTTTGTTGTGTTTGTTTTGTAAATACCGTTTATTTTGTAATGTTTTATATTTTTCTATTAAAAGAGTACCAGAGAAACGCCACACCAGCAGTGACTAGCAAGGAGGGAGGTTGTGTGTTTGGGAGCTGCTGTGTGTGTGCTGTGAGTGTGGACCACACCCGGAATCCAGGGAGTTTCCTTTTTTTCACCAGCCCAGGTTTCTATCACCTGCCTGGGCTAAGGAAGCTTCCCTGAAGGAGGCTCCATTCATACATGGAGCCTCAGACCTCTACCCCCTGGAGCATGCAGGCGGGGGGTAGGGGGTCTTCCCAACCTGCTGGGAGCGTGCAGCCAGCATCAGGGGTGAGAAGGTCATCCCGTGGAAAGATCTGTGCGGCCCCCCCTGATGCTGGGGCTCTGGAAGGAGCCAGGAGGAGAGACATGGCGGATCATCCAGGTGGAGGACCAGAAGGCCCAGCAAGGCAAGTCACCCGACCTGAGGACCAGAGCACGGTAGAGGAATGGGGGCTACTTCGGTCAGGAGAGTCTGTGGAGACGTTCAGCTCCCGCCTAGCTGCCCGGCTGGAAGAATACCGGGACCTCGGTAAGTCCCTGCGGCGGCTGCGTGAAGATCTGGCGGTCGCAAGGGGACGAGCCGCGAAAACATCAGGCGCCAAGAGGTCCCGGTATAATCTACAAGTAAAGACAATTTTGGAGGAAATTAATATGGTGGAGGAGAGGAAGATGGAGATTGTGGTCGGTGGGGGAGCCTTCGGGGAGAAATTGGAGAATGATGAAAGGTTTTCCCTGATGGCGTCCCCCACGCAAAGTAATGAAACCCCCTGCAAAAGGGGAGTAAAGGCATTGGCTGCTAAAAGTGCAGAGGCAGTGGAGGCCGCAAAAGTGGAGGCCGCAAAAGTGGAGGCCGCAAAAGTGGAGGCCGCAAAAGTGGAGGCCGCAAAAGTGGAGGCCGCAAAAGTGGAGGCCGCAAAAGTGGAGGCCGCAAAAGTGGAGGCCGCAAAAGTGGAGGCCGCTAAAGTGGAGGCCGCTAAAGTGGAGGCCGCTAAATTGGAGGCCGCTAAATTGGAGGCCGCTAAATTGGAGGCCGCAGAAGTGGAGGCCACAGAAATGGAGGAAAGCGTGGAGGTGGAGAGGACGCCAACCCGGGAGGAGACGGGCTCGGAGGACCCCTGGGAAGGCAGTAACGGAGGGGCAAGTGGGGAACTTTCCTGCAGCCAAGTTGTGCAAAACTTTGAATCGGGCAGTGGGCACCCCCCGGGGTTGCTCACGCAAATACGGCTGCAGGAGTCCCCAGTGTCCCTCCAGAACTTTACTTTTGGAGATGAGTTGCCACCGGAGGAGGAGAAAAAAAAAAAGAAAAAATTATGGAAGTTGAGGCGGAAAAATGCAAAGGGGAAGACAGGTGGAGTATCTTACAAATATTCCTACCTGTCTTCCTTGCGTTCCGGACCGGGTGAGAGCTCGGTTCGGGACGCAAACCCCGCAAATCCCCCAGCTCCGGCCTCTGCAGTGGGGTCGTGGCGGGTATGTGGGCAGAAAGATATGGTGCTGGTTTTGAGCAATGTGGCCAAGATGGCGCCAGACGCCGTCTCCTGTAAAGGAGGTGGCGTCGATGGCCACGTGGCGCTAGGGGGCGTGTCCCCGTGTCCGGCGGATGGGGAACCTCAGAAGCCGGTCTCTGGCGCAAGCCGGAGGCCGGGGGACGGGGGGAACCGGAAACCGGATGTGGCGCCGGAAAACCGGAAGTCTGCTGGTCATGTGACTCGGCCGGCGGACGCACCAGAAAGTGTTGCGGCAGCGAATGGTGGCGGTAGGAGAGGCTTCGGCACTGCTGGCCATCCCCCGACGGGAGGGGGGGGTGGTTTGGTGCCGGGAGCGGCTCTAGCTGTGCCTGCGGCCCCTCCATCTGCATCGCCGCAAGGCGGTGGGAGGGGTTTAGCGGGCACGGGGGGTGACGGCACCCCTCCTCCCGAACATTGCATTGGTGGCGCAGCAGAAATGGAGGTCGGTGAAGCGGAGGGTGCTGAGGGATTGCCGCCTGAGATATCCGGCGGCGCCCCAGAAGTAGCGGCACCTGATGATGTGGAGACCCCAAAAACAACATATAAAAAGCCTATGGACAAAAGGAAGAACTCCGTAACCAGCCTGGCCGGTATGAAAGTTGTGGGGAGGAATGTAAGTGGAAATGTAAATATTGATGGTAATGTTAGTAGTGTTGGTAATATTGTTGGTGGTGGTAATGTTGTGGATATTAATGTTATGGATGTTAATGTGGGTTGTAATATTGTGGGGGGAGTGTCAACCAGTGGCGGGCCGGTTGCTCCTTCTGCCAGAGCGCCCGGCAGGTCGTATGCGGGCGTTGTGGTGGGGGGACCGTCGGCCCACCCATCCTCATCTTCTGGGCCCGGGGACGGCAGTTTGCAACAGCGCCTCCTAGAAGCCTTAAGGGAGGGGAAGCAGACGATAACAGTAGGGGGAGTGCAGAAGGACCTATCCTTTTGGATAAATAGGTATGGTCTGGATGCCTTCCGAGAGAGACGGGGAGATCAGTGGTCGCTCCCAACAACCGGGCCGGCCGTGGCCAGGAGGAATGTGGTCCGTCTCCAGTGGCGTGGCAATGATGCGTGCCCTCCTCGTAAGAGGGTGGTGGAGCTGCTGCTGGAGATGGGCTTCAAGGCGAGTGACATCTACGCCTTGATACATCCTCATGGTACGGCTGAGTTTGACATCAGCTTTGTTCAGCCGGGGGGCCTTGAGGTCTTCTGGGGGAACTATGAGCTGGTGAAAAGCGAGCCCGGCTGGCGAGGGTTTGCTGCGCAAGCAATCTCTCGCCAGAATGGTCTCAGGAAAGTGACCGTTCTTACCCGTAACGAGTCGCTTTCCTGTGTGGACATCATGACCTGGTTGGGAAGATACGGTGAGGTAGCAGAGATGCCACGGAAGAACTGCGATGAGTTTGGCATCTGGTCGGGAGCCTGGACGTTTATGGTCAAACTTAAGCGTCTGGGGCAGACGGTGTCCCACATACCATCATCTGCTTTCTTGGGAAGAGATCGAATCCTTGTCTTCTACCAGGGGCAGCCGAAGCTGTGTCACCGGTGTGGCGACCCCTCACACTTGAGCGCAAGCTGCACTGTGCAGAAGTGCGCTCATTGTGGGGGGGTAGGCCATCTGGCCGCATCGTGTGAGCAGATTAGGTGTAACCTGTGTGGTGACCTAGGTCACCCTTTCAGTCGGTGTCCGCGCTCAGTCGTCAATGTCTGTTCCAACCCTACGGAGAATGTAAGGAGGGAGGTCTCCGTGGGCGAGGGGGTGGACAGAGACGATAGAGCCCAAGAGCAAAGGACGAACGCCAGGAGGGGACCCCCTTCTCGTCAGAGAAGGGCGGAAAAACGCAGAAGGGAACGAGAGCTGAGGAGGACCCAGGAAACTGGGGACTCCTCTGGCTCGGACCTGGATGCCCCCCAGGATACTGATGCTCTTGGGGGGGCCGTACTGGACGAGGAGATAAGGAGGATAGAGAGAGAGCAGAGGGCTGAGGACTCCCAGTCCTCCCACTATGAAAGTGTGGAAGAGGAAGGGAGGTCACAGCCTAAAACAAAACAGGGGACACCGGGTAACATCAAAACAGGGCTAAAAACATCTGGCCCTGCCCCGGCCAAGGAAGGCAAAACCTGCACCCCCCTGGTGTGCTCCCCCAACCGATACCGTGTTCTCATGGATATTCCAGACCCCCAGGCCGGGGGGGAGAGCACGGTAGGGAGTCTAGGTGTCGTTGAGCCTCCTCTTCTGCGGGGGCCACTGTCCCCGGGGGAGGGGGTCGGCCCGGACCCAGGAGATGAGAATGGGAGGGGGGTGGTGGAGGTTATGGACTCCTCAAAAACAAAAAAAAGAGGTAAAGAGGGTGAGGGGTCCTCCTCAGAGGAGAAAGCAAGGGGTGGGAAGAAGAAAACCGTCTAACTCAATCATTTATGATGGCGGCACCCACTCCGTTGACGCTGGCATCGATTAACGTTGCCAGCATTAAGTCGAATATGGCTAGATTTGCAGCCTTTGATTTTCTCGGCCGGGTTGAAGCTGACATTTTGTTTTTGCAGGAGACCAGACTGTCACTTTTGGCAGAGGTCGTGAAAGCTAGGAGGGAGTGGCGACGTGGGCCCTCCTACTGGTCTCTTGCGGCTGAGCCATATAGCGGGGTGGCGGTACTTTTTACCGCACCGGTCACATGCCGGCGGATGATCGAGTTAGAAATGGGGCGGTGCTTGATCTTAGATGTTCTCATGAGGGGACAAGAACTAAGACTTATCAACATCTACGGTCCCCAGACAAAGTGGGACCGGAAAAGTCTCTTCATGAGGATTAAGCCCTTCCTTTTTACAGGCCGACAAGTCATTTTTGGAGGGGACTTTAACACTGTCGTTAGGCCCCAAGACAGAGGAGGTTCCAGAAAGGTACTGGCCTATGATAGTGTCGAGTTGAATAGAATAGCTAGTGATGCTCGCCTGGAGGACATCCACATTCGGTATACCCCAGGCCACTCGGGGTTCACCTATCATAGTGGTAGTCGTAGGTCCAGGATAGACAGGTTTTTTTTAAAGGAGGACGCCATCTCTTCGGCAGTGTCCGTCGTTGAGGTGGAGTTCTCCGATCACTGTATGATTATTTTTTCTTTGAATGTTGCAGAGTCCCTCCGGATGGGAAGAGGTATATGGAGGCTGAATTCTACTCTCCTGGAAGAAGCAGAGATAAGACAGGCCTTCGAGGATTTTCTTCAGAGCCAGGTACCTTTATTGGATCTAGGTGGTACTAAGTCTGAGTGGTGGGAGGTGTTCAAAGAACGGGTGGCTGAGTTTTTCCGTCAGATCTCGTGCCTCAGGTCTATGAGCAGGTATCGCCTGTATCAAGACATGAGGAGGAAACTCGAACATCTAGTCTCAACCGGAGGTAGCCGTGAGGAAATCTCCGTGGTGAAAGCTCTGCTCAAAAGATGCCAATATGATAGGCACACGTCTTTGGTTCTTGAACGGGATTTCGGGAGGTACCGCTCGCCCGACCCTTACAAGAACTGCAAGATGTCAGTGAGTCGTAAGGTGGTGACAGGACTGGTAGATAGTACAGGCTCCCTGATGAGATCCAAATCAGGGATCCTGGAGGTCATCAGATCCTTTTATTCGCAGCTTTTGGGTGAGCAGGATCTAAACCGAGACGAAATGTCGGCTTTCCTGGCTGAAACCATCCCTGAGCCAGGAGCAGACCCCTCGCTTGGTGTTTTGACAGAGTCGATCAAGGAAGAGGAAGTGATGCTGGCGATTGATGGGTTGGCCATCAAAAAGTCGCCAGGCCCAGATGGCTTAACATCTGAGTTTTATAAGGCTTTTAAGGGAACCTTAGTTCCCCTCTTGACTGCGGTTTTTAATGAGTGCCTCTCCTCGGGCGCTCTGCCAAAGTCAATGGGCAAGTCGGCCTTGATCATTCTGTCAAAGGGTAAGGATTCGACCCGTATTGAGAACTGGCGTCCCATAGCGCTCCTCAATACGGACAGAAAGGTTCTCGCAAAAGTACTGTTTAATCGGCTGGTGAAGTTTGCACCCCGGCTCCTTTCGTCGGCCCAGCATTGCTCTGTTCCAGGCCGCAGCACCTTTAGTGCTGTCCTCAGTGTCAGAGAGGCAGTGGAGCAGGGACATTCTGGCCGATGGGAGGGGTACATGCTGTCCTTGGATCAGGCCAAAGCTTTTGACCGGGTGAATCACAAGTACCTATGGTCAGTCCTTCTGAGGTATGGCCTACCGGGTGAGTTTGTTAATTGGCTCCAGACCCTATACGCTGGGGCTGAGTCTTTTGCACTGGTGAACGGTTGGACTGGAACCCCCTTTGAGGTTGGGTCTGGTGTCCGCCAGGGTTGTCCCTTAAGCCCCTTGCTGTATGTTTTCGCGATCGACCCCTTTCTTAGGCGGCTCGATCGTGGGCCATTGGCGGGGGTGGGGATGGACTTGGAGGAGCCGGAAGCCACTCAGAGGGTGGTTGCGTACGCGGATGACGTCACTATCTTTGTCTCCTCGAGAGGGGAGGCAGAGTGGGTGATGTCAGAAGTTGAGCGCTACTCACGGGCATCTGGGTCCAGGATCAACCGGGACAAGTGTGAAAGTCTCTGGCTGGGGGGAGGGGATCCTAGTTTTGATCTCCCGGACACCCTCCCAGAGCCCAAAGGGTCTGCTAAAATCTTAGGCATTGAATTTGGCCCGGGTGATTACCCCAAGAAAAACTGGGAAGGTAGGCTATCAATAGCTGCCCAGAAGGTTGGCCAATGGAAGGGATGGTCTTTGTCCCTTAGGGAAAGGGTTCACCTGGCCAAGGCTTACCTGATGCCCATGTTGCTCTACCTTGGCAGCGTGTGCATGTTGCCAGAGCCTCTCTGGACTCGGGTCTATAGCCTGTTCTTCCAACTGTTATGGGGAAACAGGCTTAACCTAATCAAGAGGGAGGTTACTTACCTACCGAGGAAACTAGGTGGGTTAGGTATGGTTAACCCAGTGGTGTTTCTAGTAAACACCTTCATTAAAATTAATTTGGCGAACCTCTTTGAAAGAGAAAGGGCTCCTCTGTGGATATCCTCCTGCAGGGGATGGTTTCGGCCTTTCTTCCAGGAATGGGAGACAGGAGGCCAAGCGAAAGACCTGCGTGTACCCCATGGGCACCTCCCGGCTTATGCCGCCCCGGTTCTGAAGGTTGTTCGTCGGTGGGGTCTGGAGGCGAGGGAGATCAAGACCATGTCGAGAAAATTTCTTGACAGAAAGGTCTTGTTGACCTGCTTCCAGAAGCCCCTGGCGCTCAGGGACTGCCCAAGTAGCGACCTCGGGGTGGGATTAAAACTTTTAAACTCTGTGAGGATTCCCCAGAAGTTTTGGGATCTGGCTTGGCGCTGCTTCCATGGGAGGCTGTATGTAAGGGGCAATCTGAAGTTTAGAAACTCCGATGAAAGAGGTTGTCCTCGGGAGGAGTGCGATGACACGCTGGAAAGCATGGACCATTTCTTGCTTCAGTGTCCCTTCAATGCAGAGGTTTACAAACGGGTGGGTGCCTCCATCGGTTGGCCCGGTCTGACCAACCTCTCCTACGCTGGTTGGGCCTATGGGGCATTCGGAGACCTGGGTGGAAGGGATCATTGCACTTCTTTTTTAGTTAGTCTAGTGATCAGGTATTTCACGTGGAACGCACGGTGCTTAGTATCGACTCAGTGTAAAATCCTCCTGGAGGACGAGGTGTGTAGGAATATCATGGGTGACCTGGTGAAGGTCCGGTCTCTGGAGGTTGAGAAACTGGGTGCATCCAAGGCCTCTCGACTTTGGAGGGGCTTCAATTTTAGGGTGCCCTAGGTGGAACCAACCTTCAGGGGGAGGGGAGGGAGTGCCCCTGGGTATTAGACTGGAGGTGGGGGTCTGCACCTGGCCATGACACCGGGAAATAGCGATAGGGACAGAATGAGAGACAGCAGGAGGGACAGATTAGTTTATAAAGTAATAAGGGATAGAGATAGGGCAAGCAGGATAGGTTTAGCGATAGGGACCGGGGTGGTGGTTGGGGGTTGGCTTTGGCCTCTGGTCTGGTGCTCTAGGGGGGCTTTCCTCTCTCTCTCCTCTGGTGATGGGCTGAGTAAGCACAAGTAGGTTTTTGTTTTGAGCTTTTTGGAGACAGAAAAAGGGCTTACAAGCAGCCAAACTTAGGTTTTCGGGTTTATGTATATAGTATGGTATTTGGTTATAGTTATGTGTCGATATGGTGTATAGGTCTATGCATGGGTTTGTGTGAATGTTTAGGTAAGATGGGCAGTAGATAGGTGGGGTGGGGGGCCTGGGGGTGTGCCCAGCCTGATTCTGGACTACGTGGACGTGAGGAGGACATGAGACGTGGGATCGGGCTGGTTGGGTGATGTGTTGGGTGGTGGGGGCCAGCATCTGAACTATGCGGACATGGAAGGACATGAGGCGTGATGCTGGTTGGGGGAGGTGATGGGTGGTGATGGATAAGGTAGTATGTACAGGGTTAGGTATGAATGTGGATAAGTTAATAAAAAGGAAAGAAAAAAAAAAGAAAAAGAAAAAAAAAAATATATTAAAAAAAAAAAAAAAAAATTATTTAAAAAGATTAAAATAAAAAATAAAAAACCTTTTTTTTTTTTTTTTTTTTTTTTTTGTTTTTTTGGTTGTTTTTTATGTTTTGTTCTTTTCTTTTCATTTACATGGTGCACTGAAGTAAGTGCACCATGGGATGGTAACTTTTATTTTTAGAGTTTATTATTATTATTTTGTTTATTTTTATTGTGATTATTATTTATTTTGTTTTATATATGTGGTGTTTTTCTTTTAGGGGGCCATTGGTTGGCACGTGGTTTTTAAGAGTATGTTGTATATAGTGTTATAGTTATGTTTTCTTGGGGTTGGGGGGGTTTAGGTGTGTGTATGAATGAGTATGGGATCATAGTTATGTATGCATGGGGATTTATGTAAGAAGGGCCAGGCTGGGTAAATTGTACAGAAATGTACATAAGTTTTGTTTTGTTGTGTTTGTTTTGTAAATACCGTTTATTTTGTAATGTTTTATATTTTTCTATTAAAAGAGTACCAGAGAAACGCCACACCAGCAGTGACTAGCAAGGAGGGAGGTTGTGTGTTTGGGAGCTGCTGTGTGTGTGCTGTGAGTGTGGACCACACCCGGAATCCAGGGAGTTTCCTTTTTTTCACCAGCCCAGGTTTCTATCACCTGCCTGGGCTAAGGAAGCTTCCCTGAAGGAGGCTCCATTCATACATGGAGCCTCAGACCTCTACCCCCTGGAGCATGCAGGCGGGGGGTAGGGGGTCTTCCCAACCTGCTGGGAGCGTGCAGCCAGCATCAGGGGTGAGAAGGTCATCCCGTGGAAAGATCTGTGCGGCCCCCCCTGATGCTGGGGCTCTGGAAGGAGCCAGGAGGAGAGACATGGCGGATCATCCAGGTGGAGGACCAGAAGGCCCAGCAAGGCAAGTCACCCGACCTGAGGACCAGAGCACGGTAGAGGAATGGGGGCTACTTCGGTCAGGAGAGTCTGTGGAGACGTTCAGCTCCCGCCTAGCTGCCCGGCTGGAAGAATACCGGGACCTCGGTAAGTCCCTGCGGCGGCTGCGTGAAGATCTGGCGGTCGCAAGGGGACGAGCCGCGAAAACATCAGGCGCCAAGAGGTCCCGGTATAATCTACAAGTAAAGACAATTTTGGAGGAAATTAATATGGTGGAGGAGAGGAAGATGGAGATTGTGGTCGGTGGGGGAGCCTTCGGGGAGAAATTGGAGAATGATGAAAGGTTTTCCCTGATGGCGTCCCCCACGCAAAGTAATGAAACCCCCTGCAAAAGGGGAGTAAAGGCATTGGCTGCTAAAAGTGCAGAGGCAGTGGAGGCCGCAAAAGTGGAGGCCGCAAAAGTGGAGGCCGCAAAAGTGGAGGCCGCAAAAGTGGAGGCCGCAAAAGTGGAGGCCGCAAAAGTGGAGGCCGCAAAAGTGGAGGCCGCTAAATTGGAGGCCGCTAAATTGGAGGCCGCAGAAGTGGAGGCCACAGAAATGGAGGAAAGCGTGGAGGTGGAGAGGACGCCAACCCGGGAGGAGACGGGCTCGGAGGACCCCTGGGAAGGCAGTAACGGAGGGGCAAGTGGGGAACTTTCCTGCAGCCAAGTTGTGCAAAACTTTGAATCGGGCAGTGGGCACCCCCCGGGGTTGCTCACGCAAATACGGCTGCAGGAGTCCCCAGTGTCCCTCCAGAACTTTACTTTTGGAGATGAGTTGCCACCGGAGGAGGAGAAAAAAAAAAAGAAAAAATTATGGAAGTTGAGGCGGAAAAATGCAAAGGGGAAGACAGGTGGAGTATCTTACAAATATTCCTACCTGTCTTCCTTGCGTTCCGGACCGGGTGAGAGCTCGGTTCGGGACGCAAACCCCGCAAATCCCCCAGCTCCGGCCTCTGCAGTGGGGTCGTGGCGGGTATGTGGGCAGAAAGATATGGTGCTGGTTTTGAGCAATGTGGCCAAGATGGCGCCAGACGCCGTCTCCTGTAAAGGAGGTGGCGTCGATGGCCACGTGGCGCTAGGGGGCGTGTCCCCGTGTCCGGCGGATGGGGAACCTCAGAAGCCGGTCTCTGGCGCAAGCCGGAGGCCGGGGGACGGGGGGAACCGGAAACCGGATGTGGCGCCGGAAAACCGGAAGTCTGCTGGTCATGTGACTCGGCCGGCGGACGCACCAGAAAGTGTTGCGGCAGCGAATGGTGGCGGTAGGAGAGGCTTCGGCACTGCTGGCCATCCCCCGACGGGAGGGGGGGGTGGTTTGGTGCCGGGAGCGGCTCTAGCTGTGCCTGCGGCCCCTCCATCTGCATCGCCGCAAGGCGGTGGGAGGGGTTTAGCGGGCACGGGGGGTGACGGCACCCCTCCTCCCGAACATTGCATTGGTGGCGCAGCAGAAATGGAGGTCGGTGAAGCGGAGGGTGCTGAGGGATTGCCGCCTGAGATATCCGGCGGCGCCCCAGAAGTAGCGGCACCTGATGATGTGGAGACCCCAAAAACAACATATAAAAAGCCTATGGACAAAAGGAAGAACTCCGTAACCAGCCTGGCCGGTATGAAAGTTGTGGGGAGGAATGTAAGTGGAAATGTAAATATTGATGGTAATGTTAGTAGTGTTGGTAATATTGTTGGTGGTGGTAATGTTGTGGATATTAATGTTATGGATGTTAATGTGGGTTGTAATATTGTGGGGGGAGTGTCAACCAGTGGCGGGCCGGTTGCTCCTTCTGCCAGAGCGCCCGGCAGGTCGTATGCGGGCGTTGTGGTGGGGGGACCGTCGGCCCACCCATCCTCATCTTCTGGGCCCGGGGACGGCAGTTTGCAACAGCGCCTCCTAGAAGCCTTAAGGGAGGGGAAGCAGACGATAACAGTAGGGGGAGTGCAGAAGGACCTATCCTTTTGGATAAATAGGTATGGTCTGGATGCCTTCCGAGAGAGACGGGGAGATCAGTGGTCGCTCCCAACAACCGGGCCGGCCGTGGCCAGGAGGAATGTGGTCCGTCTCCAGTGGCGTGGCAATGATGCGTGCCCTCCTCGTAAGAGGGTGGTGGAGCTGCTGCTGGAGATGGGCTTCAAGGCGAGTGACATCTACGCCTTGATACATCCTCATGGTACGGCTGAGTTTGACATCAGCTTTGTTCAGCCGGGGGGCCTTGAGGTCTTCTGGGGGAACTATGAGCTGGTGAAAAGCGAGCCCGGCTGGCGAGGGTTTGCTGCGCAAGCAATCTCTCGCCAGAATGGTCTCAGGAAAGTGACCGTTCTTACCCGTAACGAGTCGCTTTCCTGTGTGGACATCATGACCTGGTTGGGAAGATACGGTGAGGTAGCAGAGATGCCACGGAAGAACTGCGATGAGTTTGGCATCTGGTCGGGAGCCTGGACGTTTATGGTCAAACTTAAGCGTCTGGGGCAGACGGTGTCCCACATACCATCATCTGCTTTCTTGGGAAGAGATCGAATCCTTGTCTTCTACCAGGGGCAGCCGAAGCTGTGTCACCGGTGTGGCGACCCCTCACACTTGAGCGCAAGCTGCACTGTGCAGAAGTGCGCTCATTGTGGGGGGGTAGGCCATCTGGCCGCATCGTGTGAGCAGATTAGGTGTAACCTGTGTGGTGACCTAGGTCACCCTTTCAGTCGGTGTCCGCGCTCAGTCGTCAATGTCTGTTCCAACCCTACGGAGAATGTAAGGAGGGAGGTCTCCGTGGGCGAGGGGGCGGACAGAGACGATAGATCCCAAGAGCAAAGGACGAACGCCAGGAGGGGACCCCCTTCTCGTCAGAGAAGGGCGGAAAAACGCAGAAGGGAACGAGAGCTGAGGAGGACCCAGGAAACTGGGGACTCCTCTGGCTCGGACCTGGATGCCCCCCAGGATACTGATGCTCTTGGGGGGGCCGTACTGGACGAGGAGATAAGGAGGATAGAGAGAGAGCAGAGGGCTGAGGACTCCCAGTCCTCCCACTATGAAAGTGTGGAAGAGGAAGGGAGGTCACAGCCTAAAACAAAACAGGGGACACCGGGTAACATCAAAACAGGGCTAAAAACATCTGGCCCTGCCCCGGCCAAGGAAGGCAAAACCTGCACCCCCCTGGTGTGCTCCCCCAACCGATACCGTGTTCTCATGGATATTCCAGACCCCCAGGCCGGGGGGGAGAGCACGGTAGGGAGTCTAGGAGTCGTTGAGCCTCCTCTTCTGCGGGGGCCACTGTCCCCGGGGGAGGGGGTCGGCCCGGACCCAGGAGATGAGAATGGGAGGGGGGTGGTGGAGGTTATGGACTCCTCAAAAACAAAAAAAAGAGGTAAAGAGGGTGAGGGGTCCTCCTCAGAGGAGAAAGCAAGGGGTGGGAAGAAGAAAACCGTCTAACTCAATCATTTATGATGGCGGCACCCACTCCGTTGACGCTGGCATCGATTAACGTTGCCAGCATTAAGTCGAATATGGCTAGATTTGCAGCCTTTGATTTTCTCGGCCGGGTTGAAGCTGACATTTTGTTTTTGCAGGAGACCAGACTGTCACTTTTGGCAGAGGTCGTGAAAGCTAGGAGGGAGTGGCGACGTGGGCCCTCCTACTGGTCTCTTGCGGCTGAGCCATATAGCGGGGTGGCGGTACTTTTTACCGCACCGGTCACATGCCGGCGGATGATCGAGTTAGAAATGGGGCGGTGCTTGATCTTAGATGTTCTCATGAGGGGACAAGAACTAAGACTTATCAACATCTACGGTCCCCAGACAAAGTGGGACCGGAAAAGTCTCTTCATGAGGATTAAGCCCTTCCTTTTTACAGGCCGACAAGTCATTTTTGGAGGGGACTTTAACACTGTCGTTAGGCCCCAAGACAGAGGAGGTTCCAGAAAGGTACTGGCCTATGATAGTGTCGAGTTGAATAGAATAGCTAGTGATGCTCGCCTGGAAGACATCCACATTCGGTATACCCCAGGCCACTCGGGGTTCACCTATCATAGTGGTAGTCGTAGGTCCAGGATAGACAGGTTTTTTTTAAAGGAGGACGCCATCTCTTCGGCAGTGTCCGTCGTTGAGGTGGAGTTCTCCGATCACTGTATGATTATTTTTTCTTTGAATGTTGCAGAGTCCCTCCAGATGGGAAGAGGTATATGGAGGCTGAATTCTACTCTACTGGAAGAAGCAGAGATAAGACAGGCCTTCGAGGATTTTCTTCAGAGCCAGGTACCTTTATTGGATCTAGGTGGTACTAAGTCTGAGTGGTGGGAGGTGTTCAAAGAACGGGTGGCTGAGTTTTTCCGTCAGATCTCGTGCCTCAGGTCTATGAGCAGGTATCGCCTGTATCAAGACATGAGGAGGAAACTCGAACATCTAGTCTGAACCGGAGGTAGCCGTGAGGAAATCTCCGTGGTGAAAGCTCTGCTCAAAAGATGCCAATATGATAGGCACACGTCTTTGGTTCTTGAACGGGATTTCGGGAGGTACCGCTCGCCCGACCCTTACAAGAACTGCAAGATGTCAGTGAGTCGTAAGGTGGTGACAGGACTGGTAGATAGTACAGGCTCCCTGATGAGATCCAAATCAGGGATCCTGGAGGTCATCAGATCCTTTTATTCGCAGCTTTTGGGTGAGCAGGATCTAAACCGAGACGAAATGTCGGCTTTCCTGGCTGAAACCATCCCTGAGCCAGGAGCAGACCCCTCGCTTGGTGTTTTGACAGAGTCGATCAAGGAAGAGGAAGTGATGCTGGCGATTGATGGGTTGGCCATCAAAAAGTCGCCAGGCCCAGATGGCTTAACATCTGAGTTTTATAAGGCTTTTAAGGGAACCTTAGTTCCCCTCTTGACTGCGGTTTTTAATGAGTGCCTCTCCTCGGGCGCTCTGCCAAAGTCAATGGGCAAGTCGGCCTTGATCATTCTGTCAAAGGGTAAGGATTCGACCCGTATTGAGAACTGGCGTCCCATAGCGCTCCTCAATACGGACAGAAAGGTTCTCGCAAAAGTACTGTTTAATCGGCTGGTGAAGTTTGCACCCCGGCTCCTTTCGTCGGCCCAGCATTGCTCTGTTCCAGGCCGCAGCACCTTTAGTGCTGTCCTCAGTGTCAGAGAGGCAGTGGAGCAGGGACATTCTGGCCGATGGGAGGGGTACATGCTGTCCTTGGATCAGGCCAAAGCTTTTGACCGGGTGAATCACAAGTACCTATGGTCAGTCCTTCTGAGGTATGGCCTACCGGGTGAGTTCGTTAATTGGCTCCAGACCCTATACGCTGGGGCTGAGTCTTTTGCACTGGTGAACGGTTGGACTGGAACCCCCTTTGAGGTTGGGTCTGGTGTCCGCCAGGGTTGTCCCTTAAGCCCCTTGCTGTATGTTTTTGCGATCGACCCCTTTCTTAGGCGGCTCGATCGTGGGCCATTGGCGGGGGTGGGGATGGACTTGGAGGAGCCGGAAGCCACTCAGAGGGTGGTTGCGTACGCGGATGACGTCACTATCTTTGTCTCCTCGAGAGGGGAGGCAGAGTGGGTGATGTCAGAAGTTGAGCGCTACTCACGGGCATCTGGGTCCAGGATCAACCGGGACAAGTGTGAAAGTCTCTGGCTGGGGGGAGGGGATCCTAGTTTTGATCTCCCGGACACCCTCCCAGAGCCCAAAGGGTCTGCTAAAATCTTAGGCATTGAATTTGGCCCGGGTGATTACCCCAAGAAAAACTGGGAAGGTAGGCTATCAATAGCTGCCCAGAAGGTTGGCCAATGGAAGGGATGGTCTTTGTCCCTTAGGGAAAGGGTTCACCTGGCCAAGGCTTACCTGATGCCCATGTTGCTCTACCTTGGCAGCGTGTGCATGTTGCCAGAGCCTCTCTGGACTCGGGTCTATAGCCTGTTCTTCCAACTGTTATGGGGAAACAGGCTTAACCTAATCAAGAGGGAGGTTACTTACCTACCGAGGAAACTAGGTGGGTTAGGTATGGTTAACCCAGTGGTGTTTCTAGTAAACACCTTCATTAAAATTAATTTGGCGAACCTCTTTGAAAGAGAAAGGGCTCCTCTGTGGATATCCTCCTGCAGGGGATGGTTTCGGCCTTTCTTCCAGGAATGGGAGACAGGAGGCCAAGCGAAAGACCTGCGTGTACCCCATGGGCACCTCCCGGCTTATGCCGCCCCGGTTCTGAAGGTTGTTCGTCGGTGGGGTCTGGAGGCGAGGGAGATCAAGACCATGTCGAGAAAATTTCTTGACAGAAAGGTCTTGTTGACCTGCTTCCAGAAGCCCCTGGCGCTCAGGGACTGCCCAAGTAGCGACCTCGGGGTGGGATTAAAACTTTTAAACTCTGTGAGGATTCCCCAGAAGTTTTGGGATCTGGCTTGGCGCTGCTTCCATGGGAGGCTGTATGTAAGGGGCAATCTGAAGTTTAGAAACTCCGATGAAAGAGGTTGTCCTCGGGAGGAGTGCGATGACACGCTGGAAAGCATGGACCATTTCTTGCTTCAGTGTCCCTTCAATGCAGAGGTTTACAAACGGGTGGGTGCCTCCATCGGTTGGCCCGGTCTGACCAACCTCTCCTACGCTGGTTGGGCCTATGGGGCATTCGGAGACCTGGGTGGAAGGGATCATTGCACTTCTTTTTTAGTTAGTTTAGTGATCAGGTATTTCACGTGGAACGCACGGTGCTTAGTATCGACTCAGTGTAAAATCCTCCTGGAGGACGAGGTGTGTAGGAATATCATGGGTGACCTGGTGAAGGTCCGGTCTCTGGAGGTTGAGAAACTGGGTGCATCCAAGGCCTCTCGACTTTGGAGGGGCTTCAATTTTAGGGTGCCCTAGGTGGAACCAACCTTCAGGGGGAGGGGAGGGAGTGCCCCTGGGTATTAGACTGGAGGTGGGGGTCTGCACCTGGCCATGACACCGGGAAATAGCGATAGGGACAGAATGAGAGACAGCAGGAGGGACAGATTAGTTTATAAAGTAATAAGGGATAGAGATAGGGCAAGCAGGATAGGTTTAGCGATAGGGACCGGGGTGGTGGTTGGGGGTTGGCTTTGGCCTCTGGGCTGGTGCTCTAGGGGGGCTTTCCTCTCTCTCTCCTCTGGTGATGGGCTGAGTAAGCACAAGTAGGTTTTTGTTTTGAGCTTTTTGGAGACAGAAAAAGGGCTTACAAGCAGCCAAACTTAGGTTTTCGGGTTTATGTATATAGTATGGTATTTGGTTATAGTTATGTGTCGATATGGTGTATAGGTCTATGCATGGGTTTGTGTGAATGTTTAGGTAAGATGGGCAGTAGATAGGTGGGGTGGGGGGCCTGGGGGTGTGCCCAGCCTGATTCTGGACTACGTGGACGTGAGGAGGACATGAGACGTGGGATCGGGCTGGTTGGGTGATGTGTTGGGTGGTGGGGGCCAGCATCTGAACTATGCGGACATGGAAGGACATGAGGCGTGATGCTGGTTGGGGGAGGTGATGGGTGGTGATGGATAAGGTAGTATGTACAGGGTTAGGTATGAATGTGGATAAGTTAATAAAAAGAAAAAAAAAAATATTAAAAAAAAATGTAAAAAAAAATAAAAATAAATTTAAAAAAAAAAAAAAGAAAAAAAAAATTAAAAAAAAAAATCTTTGTTTTTTGGGGTTTGTTTTGTTGTTTTTTATGTTTTGTTCTTTTCTTTTCATTTACATGGTGCACTGAAGTAAGTGCACCATGAGATGGTAACTTTTATTTTTAGAGTTTATTATTATTATTATTATTATTTTGTTTATTTTTATTATGATTATTATTTATTTTGTTTTATATATGTGGTGGTTTTTTTTTAGGGGGCCATTGGTTGGCACATGGTTTTTAAGAGTATGTTGTATATAGTGTTATAGTTATGTTTTCTTGGGGTTGGGGGGGTTTAGGTGTGTGTATGAATGAGTATGGGATTATAGTTATGTATGCATGGGGATTTATGTAAGAAGGGTCAGGCTGGGTAAATTGTACAGAAATGTACATAAGTTTTGTTTTGTTGTGTTTGTTTTGTAAAAACCGTTTATTTTGTAATGTTTTATATTTTTCTATTAAAAGAGTACCAGAGAAATGCCACACCAGCAGTGACTAGCAAGGAGGGAGGTTGTGTGTTTGGGAGCTGCTGTGTGTGTGCTGTGAGTGTGTTGAGTGGACCACACCCGGAATCCAGGGAGTTTCCTTTTTTTCACCAGCCCAGGTTTCTATCACCTGCCTGGGCTAAGGAAGCTTCCCTGAAGGAGGCTCCATTCATACATGGAGCCTCAGACCTCTACCCCCTGGAGCATGCAGGCGGGGGGTAGGGGGTCTTCCCAACCTGCTGGGAGCGTGCAGCCAGCATCAGGGGTGAGAAGGTCATCCCGTGGAAAGATCTGTGCGGCCCCCCCTGATGCTGGGGCTCTGGAAGGAGCCAGGAGGAGAGACATGGCGGATCATCCAGGTGGAGGACCAGAAGGCCCAGCAAGGCCAGATGCCAGACCTGAGGACCAGAGCACGGTAGAGGAATGGGGGCTACTGCGGTCGGGAGAGTCGGTGGAAACCTTCAGCTCCCGCCTAGCTGCCCGGCTGGAAGAATACCGGGACCTCGGTAAGTCCCTGCGGCGGCTTCGTGAAGATCTGGCGGTCGCAAGGGGACGAGCCGCGAAAACATCAGGCGCTAAGAGGTCCCGGTATAATCTACAGGTAAAGACAATTTTGGAGGAAATTAATATGGTGGAGGAGAGGAAGATGGAGATTGGTCGGTGGGGGAGCCTTCGGGGAGAAATTGGAGAATGATGAAAGGTTTTCCCTGATGGCGTCCCCCACGCAAAGTAATGAAACCCCCTGCAAAAGGGGAGTAAAGGCATTGGCTGCTAAAAGTGCAGAGGCAGTGGAGGCCGCAGAAGTGGAGGCCGCAAAAGTGGAGGCCGCAAAAGTGGAGGCCGCAAAAGTGGAGGCCGCAAAAGTGGAGGCCGCAAAAGTGGAGGCCGCTAAAGTGGAGGCCGCTAAAGTGGAGGCCGCAAAAATGGAGGCCGCAAAAATGGAGGCCGCAAAAATGGAGGCCGCAGAAGTGGGGGCCACAGAAATGGAGGAAAGCGTGGAGGTGGAGAGGACGCCAACCCGGGAGGAGACGGGCTCGGAGGACCCCTGGGAAGGCAGTAACGGAGGGGCAAGTGGGGAACTTTCCTGCAGCCAAGTTGTGCAAAACTTTGAATCGGGCAGTGGGCACCCTCCGGGGTTGCTCACGCAAATACGGCTGCAGGAGTCCCCAGTGTCCCTCCAGAACTTTACTTTTGGAGATGAGTTGCCACCGGAGGAGGAGAGAAAAAAAAAGAAAAAATTATGGAAGTTGAGGCGGAAAAAGGCAAAGGGGAAGACAGGTGGAGTATCTTACAAATATTCCTACCTGTCTTCCTTGCGTTCTGGACCGGGTGAGAGCTCGGTTCGGGACGCAAACCCCGCAAATCCCCCAGCTCCGGCCTCTGCAGTGGGGTCGTGGCGGGTATGTGGGCAGAAAGACATGGTGCTGGTTTTGAGCAATGTGGCCAAGATGGCGCCAGACGCCGTCTCCTGTAAAGGAGGTGGTGTCGATGGCCACGTGGCGCTAGGGGGCGTGTCCCCGTGTCCGGCGGATGAGGAACCTCAGAAGCCGGTCTCTGGCGCAAGCCGGAGGCCGGGGGACGGGGGGAACCGGAAACCGGATGTGGCGCCGAAAAACCGGAAGTCCGCTGGTCATGTGACTCGGCCGGCGGACGCACCAAAAAGTGTTGCGGCAGCGAGTTGTGGCGGTAGAAGAGGCTCCGGCACTGCTGGCCACCCCCCGACGGGAGGGGGGGGTGGTTTGGTGCCGGGAGCGGCTCTAGCTGTGCCTGCGGCCCCTCCATCTGCATCGCCGCAAGGCGGTGGGAGGGGTTTAGCGGGCACGGGGGGTGACGGCACCCCTCCTCCCGAACATCGCATAGGTGGCGCAGCAGAAATGGAGGTCGGTGAAGCGGAGGGTGCTGAGGGATTGCCGCCTGAGATATCCGGCGGCGCCCCAGAAGTAGCGGCACCTGATGATGTGGAGACCCCAAAAACAACATATAAAAAGCCTATGGACAAAAGGAAGAACTCCGTTACCAGCCTGGCCGGTATGAAAGTTCTGGAGAGGAATGTAAGTGGAAATGTAAATATTGATGGTAATGTTAGTAGTGTTGGTAATATTGTTGGTGGTGGTAATGTTGTGGATATTAATGTTATGGATGTTAATGTGGGTTGTAATATTGTGGGGGGAGTGTCAACCAGTGGCGGGCCGGTTGCTCCTTCTGCCGGAGCGCCCGGCAGGTCGTATGCGGGCGTTGTGGTGGGGGGACCGTCGGCCCACCCATCCTCATCTTCTGGGCCCGGGGACGGCAGTTTGCAACAGCGCCTCCTAGAAGCCTTAAGGGAGGGGAAGCAGACGATAACAGTAGGGGGAGTGCAGAAGGACCTATCCTTTTGGATAAATAGGTATGGTCTGGATGCCTTCCGAGAGAGACGGGGAGATCAGTGGTCGCTCCCAACAACCGGGCCGGCCGTGGCCAGGAGGAATGTGGTCCGTCTCCAGTGGCGTGGCAATGATGCGTGCCCTCCTCGTAAGAGGGTGGTGGAGCTGCTGCTGGAGATGGGCTTCAAGGCGAGTGACATCTACGCCTTGATACATCCTCATGGTACGGCTGAGTTTGACATCAGCTTTGTTCAGCCGGGGGGCCTTGAGGTCTTCTGGGGGAACTATGAGCTGGTGAAAAGCGAGCCCGGCTGGCGAGGGTTTGCTGCGCAAGCAATCTCTCGCCAGAATGGTCTCAGGAAAGTGACCGTTCTTACCCGTAACGACTCGCTTTCCTGTGTGGACATCATGACCTGGTTGGGAAGATACGGTGAGGTAGCAGAGATGCCACGGAAGAACTGCGATGAGTTTGGCATCTGGTCGGGAGCCTGGACGTTTATGGTCAAACTTAAGCGTCTGGGGCAGACGGTGTCCCACATACCATCATCTGCTTTCTTGGGAAGAGATCGAATCCTTGTCTTCTACCAGGGGCAGCCGAAGCTGTGTCACCGGTGTGGCGACCCCTCACACTTGAGCGCAAGCTGCACTGTGCAGAAGTGCGCTCATTGTGGGGGGGTAGGCCATCTGGCCGCATCGTGTGAGCAGATTAGGTGTAACCTGTGTGGTGACCTAGGTCACCCTTTCAGTCGGTGTCCGCGCTCAGTCGTCAATGTCTGTTCCAACCCTACGGAGAATGTAAGGAGGGAGGTCTCCGTGGGCGAGGGGGCGGACAGAGACGATAGAGCCCAAGAGCAAAGGATGAACGCCAGGAGGGGACCCCCTTCTCGTCAGAGAAGGGCGGAAAAACGCAGAAGGGAACGAGAGCTGAGGAGGACCCAGGAAACTGGGGACTCCTCTGGCTCGGACCTGGATGCCCCCCAGGATACTGATGCTCTTGGGGGGGCCGTACTGGACGAGGAGATAAGGAGGATAGAGAGAGAGCAGAGGGCTGAGGACTCCCAGTCCTCCCACTATGAAAGTGTGGAAGAGGAAGGGAGGTCACAGCCTAAAACAAAACAGGGGACACCGGGTAACATCAAAACAGGGCTAAAAACATCTGGCCCTGCCCCGGCCAAGGAAGGCAAAACCTGCACCCCCCTGGTGTGCTCCCCCAACCGATACCGTGTTCTCATGGATATTCCAGACCCCCAGGCCGGGGGGGAGAGCACGGTAGGGAGTCTAGGAGTCGTTGAGCCTCCTCTTCTGCGGGGGCCACTGTCCCCGGGGGAGGGGGTCGGCCCGGACCCAGGAGATGAGAATGGGAGGGGGGTGGTGGAGGTTATGGACTCCTCAAAAACAAAAAAAAGAGGTAAAGAGGGTGAGGGGTCCTCCTCAGAGGAGAAAGCAAGGGGTGGGAAGAAGAAAACCGTCTAACTCAATCATTTATGATGGCGGCACCCACTCCGTTGACGCTGGCATCGATTAACGTTGCCAGCATTAAGTCGAATATGGCTAGATTTGCAGCCTTTGATTTTCTCGGCCGGGTTGAAGCTGACATTTTGTTTTTGCAGGAGACCAGACTGTCACTTTTGGCAGAGGTCGTGAAAGCTAGGAGGGAGTGGCGACGTGGGCCCTCCTACTGGTCTCTTGCGGCTGAGCCATATAGCGGGGTGGCGGTACTTTTTACCGCACCGGTCACATGCCGGCGGATGATCGAGTTAGAAATGGGGCGGTGCTTGATCTTAGATGTTCTCATGAGGGGACAAGAACTAAGACTCATTAACATCTACGGTCCCCAGACAAAGTGGGACCGGAAAAGTCTCTTCATGAGGATTAAGCCCTTCCTTTTTACAGGCCGACAAGTCATTTTTGGAGGGGACTTTAACACTGTCGTTAGGCCCCAAGACAGAGGAGGTTCCAGAAAGGTACTGGCCTATGATAGTGTCGAGTTGAATAGAATAGCTAGTGATGCTCGCCTGGAGGACATCCACATTCGGTATACCCCAGGCCACTCGGGGTTCACCTATCATAGTGGTAGTCGTAGGTCCAGGATAGACAGGTTTTTTTTAAAGGAGGACGCCATCTCTTCGGCAGTGTCCGTCGTTGAGGTGGAGTTCTCCGATCACTGTATGATTATTTTTTCTTTGAATGTTGCAGAGTCCCTCCAGATGGGAAGAGGTATATGGAGGCTGAATTCTACTCTCCTGGAAGAAGCAGAGATAAGACAGGCCTTCGAGGATTTTCTTCAGAGCCAGGTACCTTTATTGGATCTAGGTGGTACTAAGTCTGAGTGGTGGGAGGTGTTCAAAGAACGGGTGGCTGAGTTTTTCCGTCAGATCTCGTGCCTCAGGTCTATGAGCAGGTATCGCCTGTATCAAGACATGAGGAGGAAACTCGAACATCTAGTCTCAACCGGAGGTAGCCGTGAGGAAATCTCCGTGGTGAAAGCTCTGCTCAAAAGATGCCAATATGATAGGCACACGTCTTTGGTTCTTGAACGGGATTTCGGGAGGTACCGCTCGCCCGACCCTTACAAGAACTGCAAGATGTCAGTGAGTCGTAAGGTGGTGACAGGACTGGTAGATAGTACAGGCTCCCTGATGAGATCCAAATCAGGGATCCTGGAGGTCATCAGATCCTTTTATTCGCAGCTTTTGGGTGAGCAGGATCTAAACCGAGACGAAATGTCGGCTTTCCTGGCTGAAACCATCCCTGAGCCAGGAGCAGACCCCTCGCTTGGTGTTTTGACAGAGTCGATCAAGGAAGAGGAAGTGATGCTGGCGATTGATGGGTTGGCCATCAAAAAGTCGCCAGGCCCAGATGGCTTAACATCTGAGTTTTATAAGGCTTTTAAGGGAACCTTAGTTCCCCTCTTGACTGCGGTTTTTAATGAGTGCCTCTCCTCGGGCGCTCTGCCAAAGTCAATGGGCAAGTCGGCCTTGATCATTCTGTCAAAGGGTAAGGATTCGACCCGTATTGAGAACTGGCGTCCCATAGCGCTCCTCAATACGGACAGAAAGGTTCTCGCAAAAGTACTGTTTAATCGGCTGGTGAAGTTTGCACCCCGGCTCCTTTCGTCGGCCCAGCATTGCTCTGTTCCAGGCCGCAGCACCTTTAGTGCTGTCCTCAGTGTCAGAGAGGCAGTGGAGCAGGGACATTCTGGCCGATGGGAGGGGTACATGCTGTCCTTGGATCAGGCCAAAGCTTTTGACCGGGTGAATCACAAGTACCTATGGTCAGTCCTTCTGAGGTATGGCCTACCGGGTGAGTTTGTTAATTGGCTCCAGACCCTATACGCTGGGGCTGAGTCTTTTGCACTGGTGAACGGTTGGACTGGAACCCCCTTTGAGGTTGGGTCTGGTGTCCGCCAGGGTTGTCCCTTAAGCCCCTTGCTGTATGTTTTCGCGATCGACCCCTTTCTTAGGCGGCTCGATCGTGGGCCATTGGCGGGGGTGGGGATGGACTTGGAGGAGCCGGAAGCCACTCAGAGGGTGGTTGCGTACGCGGATGACGTCACTATCTTTGTCTCCTCGAGAGGGGAGGCAGAGTGGGTGATGTCAGAAGTTGAGCGCTACTCACGGGCATCTGGGTCCAGGATCAACCGGGACAAGTGTGAAAGTCTCTGGCTGGGGGGAGGGGATCCTAGTTTTGATCTCCCGGACACCCTCCCAGAGCCCAAAGGGTCTGCTAAAATCTTAGGCATTGAATTTGGCCCGGGTGATTACCCCAAGAAAAACTGGGAAGGTAGGCTATCAATAGCTGCCCAGAAGGTTGGCCAATGGAAGGGATGGTCTTTGTCCCTTAGGGAAAGGGTTCACCTGGCCAAGGCTTACCTGATGCCCATGTTGCTCTACCTTGGCAGCGTGTGCATGTTGCCAGAGCCTCTCTGGACTCGGGTCTATAGCCTGTTCTTCCAACTGTTATGGGGAAACAGGCTTAACCTAATCAAGAGGGAGGTTACTTACCTACCGAGGAAACTAGGTGGGTTAGGTATGGTTAACCCAGTGGTGTTTCTAGTAAACACCTTCATTTAAAATTAATTTGGCGAACCTCTTTGAAAGAGAAAGGGCTCCTCTGTGGATATCCTCCTGCAGGGGATGGTTTCGGCCTTTCTTCCAGGAATGGGAGACAGGAGGCCAAGCGAAAGACCTGCGTGTACCCCATGGGCACCTCCCGGCTTATGCCGCCCCGGTTCTGAAGGTTGTTCGTCGGTGGGGTCTGGAGGCGAGGGAGATCAAGACCATGTCGAGAAAATTTCTTGACAGAAAGGTCTTGTTGACCTGCTTCCAGAAGCCCCTGGCGCTCAGGGACTGCCCAAGTAGCGACCTCGGGGTGGGATTAAAACTTTTAAACTCTGTGAGGATTCCCCAGAAGTTTTGGGATCTGGCTTGGCGCTGCTTCCATGGGAGGCTGTATGTAAGGGGCAATCTGAAGTTTAGAAACTCCGATGAAAGAGGTTGTCCTCGGGAGGAGTGCGATGACACGCTGGAAAGCATGGACCATTTCTTGCTTCAGTGTCCCTTCAATGCAGAGGTTTACAAACGGGTGGGTGCCTCCATCGGTTGGCCCGGTCTGACCAACCTCTCCTACGCTGGTTGGGCCTATGGGGCATTCGGAGACCTGGGTGGAAGGGATCATTGCACTTCTTTTTTAGTTAGTTTAGTGATCAGGTATTTCACGTGGAACGCACGGTGCTTAGTATCGACTCAGTGTAAAATCCTCCTGGAGGACGAGGTGTGTAGGAATATCATGGGTGACCTGGTGAAGGTCCGGTCTCTGGAGGTTGAGAAACTGGGTGCATCCAAGGCCTCTCGACTTTGGAGGGGCTTCAATTTTAGGGTGCCCTAGGTGGAACCAACCTTCAGGGGGAGGGGAGGGAGTGCCCCTGGGTATTAGACTGGAGGTGGGGGTCTGCACCTGGCCATGACACCGGGAAATAGCGATAGGGACAGAATGAGAGACAGCAGGAGGGACAGATTAGTTTATAAAGTAATAAGGGATAGAGATAGGGCAAGCAGGATAGGTTTAGCGATAGGGACCGGGGTGGTGGTTGGGGGTTGGCTTTGGCCTCTGGGCTGGTGCTCTAGGGGGGCTTTCCTCTCTCTCTCCTCTGGTGATGGGCTGAGTAAGCACAAGTAGGTTTTTGTTTTGAGCTTTTTGGAGACAGAAAAAGGGCTTACAAGCAGCCAAACTTAGGTTTTCGGGTTTATGTATATAGTATGGTATTTGGTTATAGTTATGTGTCGATATGGTGTATAGGTGTATGCATGGGTTTGTGTGAATGTTTAGGTAAGACGGGCAGTAGATAGGTGGGGTGGGGGGCCTGGGGGTGTGCCCAGCCTGATTCTGGACTACGTGGACGTGAGGAGGACATGAGACGTGGGATCGGGCTGGTTGGGTGATGTGTTGGGTGGTGGGGGCCAGCATCTGAACTATGCGGACATGGAAGGACATGAGGCGTGATGCTGGTTGGGGGAGGTGATGGGTGGTGATGGATAAGGTAGTATGTACAGGGTTAGTTATGAATGTGGATAAGTTAATAAAAAGGAAAAAAAAAAAAAAAAAAAATATATATACAAAAAAAAAAATAAATAAAAGATACAAATTTAAAAAATAAAAAAAAAGAAAAAAAAAAATTCTTTTTTTGGGGGTTTGTTTTGTTGTTTTTTATGTTTTGTTCTTTTCTTTTCATTTACATGGTGCACTGAAGTAAGTGCACCATGGGATGGTAACTTTTATTTTTAGAGTTTATTATTATTATTATTATTATTTTGTTTATTTTTATTGTGATTATTATTTATTTTGTTTTATATATGTGGTGTTTTTTTTTAGGGGGCCATTGGTTGGCACATGGTTTTTAAGAGTATGTTGTATATAGTGTTATAGTTATGTTTTCTTGGGGTTGGGGGGGTTTAGGTGTGTGTATGAATGAGTATGGGATTATAGTTATGTATGCATGGGGATTTATGTAAGAAGGGCCAGGCTGGGTAAATTGTACAGAAATGTACATAAGTTTTGTTTTGTTGTGTTTGTTTTGTAAAAACCGTTTATTTTGTAATGTTTTATATTTTTCTATTAAAAGAGTACCAGAGAAATGCAACTCAATATTTGTTGCCCAGTTTCTACAGTTTTAGGAAATATCCCACATGTGGCCCTAGCGTGCTACTGGACTGAAGCACCGGCCTCAGAAGCAAAGGAGCACCTAGTGGATTTTGGGGCCTTATTTTTGTTAGAATAAATTTTAGGCATCATGTCAGGTTTGAAGGGCTCTTGCGGTGCCAAAACAGTCAAAATCCCCCAAAAGTGACCCCATCTGGGAAACTACACACCTCAAGGAAATTATCTAGGGGTACAGTGAGCATTTTGACCGCACAGGTTTTTTACAGAAATTATTGGAAGTAGGCCATCAAAATGAAAATCAACATTTTTTCAAAGAAAATGTAGGTTTAGCGATTTTTTTTCTCATTTCCACAAGGACTAAAGGAGAAAAAGCACCGTAAAATTTGTAAAGCAATTTCTCCCGAGTAAAACAATACCCCACATGTGGTAATAAACGGTTGTTTGGAGACACGGCAGGGCTTAGAAGGGAAAGAGCGCTATTTGGCTTTTGGAGCTCAAATTTAGCAGGAATGGTTTGCGGAGGCCAGGTCGCATTTACAAAGCCCCTGAGGGGACAAAACAGTGGAAAACCCCCACAAGTGACCCCATTTCGGAAACTACACCCATTGAGGAAATTATCTAGGGGTATAGTGAGTGTTTTGACCCCACAGGTTTTTTTGCATAAATTATTGGAAGTAGGCCCTGAAAATAAAAATCTAAATTTTTTCAAAGAAAATGTAGGTTTAGCTTATTTTTTCTTATTTCCACAAGGACTGAAGGAGAAAAAGCACCACAAAATTTGTAAAGCAATTTCTCCCGAGTAAAACAATGCACCACATGTGGTAATAAACGGCTGTTTGAAGACACGGCGTGGCTTAGAAGGGAAAGAGCGCTATTTGGCTTTTGGAGATCACATTGAGCAGGAATGGTTTGCAGAGGCCATGTCACATTTACAAAGCCCCTGAGGGGAAAAAACAATGAAAACGCCCAAAAAGTGACACCATTTAGGAAACTACCACTCTTGAGGAATTCATCTAGGGGTGTAGTGAGCATTTTGACCCCACAGATGTTTCATAGAATTTATTAGAATTGGGCAGTGAAAATAAAAACAATCCTTTTTCTTCAATAAGACGTAGCTTTAGCTAAAAAATTTTCATTTTCGCAACAAATAAAGGAAAAAAAAGAACCCAACATTAGTAAAGCAATTTCTCCCGAGTACGGCAATACCCCATATGTGGTCATAAACTGCTGTTTGGGCACACGGCAGGGCTCAGAAGGGAAGGACCGCCATTTGGAGTGCAGATGTTGCTGGATTGGTTTCTGGGCGCCTGTGGGCCCAAAACAGTGGAAACCCCCCAGAAGTGACCCCATTTTGGAAACTACACCCCTCAATGCATTTACCTAGGGGTGTAGTAAGCATTTTAACCCTGCAGGTGATTGGCAGAAGTTGGTGTGCACTCGATGTTGCAGAGTGAAAATGGGATTTTTTTTCCATAGATATGCCAATATGTGGTGCCCGGCTTGTGCCACCATAACAAGACGGCTCTCTAATTATTATGCTGGGTTTCCTGGTTTTAGAAACACCCTACATGTGGCCCTAATCTTTTGCCTGGACATATGACAGGGCTCAGGAGTGAAAGCGTACCATGTAAAATTGAGGCCTAATTTGGCGATTTACAAAGTATTGGTTCACAACTGCAGAGGCTCTGATGTGAAATAATAAAAATAAACCCCTGAGAAGTGACCCCATTATGGAAACTGCACCCCTCAAGGCATTTATTAAGGGGTGTAGTGAGCATTTTCACCCCACAGGTCTTTCCATAAATGAATGCGCTGTGGATGGTGCAAATTCAAAATGTATATTTTTCCCTAGATATGCCATTCAGTGGCAAATATGTCGTGCCCAGCTTATGCCACTGGAGACACACACCCCAAAAATTGCTAAAAGTGTTCTCCCGGGTATGACGGTGCCATATATGTGGAAGGAAACTGCTGTTTGGGGACGCTGTAGGGTTCAGATGGGAGGAAATGCCATTTGGCTTTTGGAGCGTGGATTTTGCTTGGTAGTAGTTTTGTTTGGAGTCTTACTGGTGTTTCCGTTTATAATGTGGGGGTATATGTAAGCCGGGCAGAGTATATAAGGGGCATAGTCAGGTGGTATAATAATGGGGTAAAAAAAAACAATAAAATGATCCATAGATGTGTGTTACGCTGTGACACAATCATTTCTGCACAGGCCGGTGTCGCACTGATATATGGCGTCCTTTCTTATCCCCCTTTTGGTCCACACTCCGCACCTTTGCAGTTTGGGGAATTTTGCTGGGAAAGTGTTGTCCTGGTATAATACGGGCACCGTCGCTTACAGCGGATATGTTTGGGCCCTCCCTTTCCTGGTTCCCTAATTTTAGGTCCTTGATAAATCGCCTCTTCAAACAGAAGAAATGTTCCCCTCGGGCACAACTGCATATTTTTTTATTTCCTGACTTATTGGAGCCATAACTAATTTTATTTTTCATAGACGTAGCGGTATAAGGGCTGGTTTGTTGCGGGACGAGCTGTAGTTATTATTGGTACCATTTTGGGGTACATGCAACTTTTTGATCACCTTTTATCCTATTTTTTGGGATGCCAGGTAAACAAAAAAACGCAATTCTGGCACAGCTTTTTTCGTTTTTTTTATACAGCGTTCACCATGCGTTATAAATTACATGTTAACTTTATTCTGCGGGTCAGTACGATTCCGGCGATACCTAATTTATAGAACTTTTTCATGTTTTACAACTTTTTGCACAATAAAATTACTTTTGTAAAAAGAATGTATTTTTTCTGTCGCCAAGTTGTGAGAACCATAACTTTTTAATTTTTTTGTCGACGGAGTTGTATGAGGGCTTGTTTTTTGCGGGACGAGCTATAGTTTTTATAGGTAACATTTTTGGATAAGTGCGACTTTTTGATCACTTTTTATTCTAATATTTGTAGGGCAAAGTGACCAAAAAACAGAAACTCTGGTAAAGTTCTTTAAGTTTTTTTTTTTACGCTGTTCACCGCGTGCAATAAATAATATAATATTTTGATACCTCCGGTCGTTACGATCGTGGCGATACCAAATACATATGGTTTATTATTATTTTTCAATAATAAAGGACTTGATAAGAGTAAAAGGGGGATTGTGTTTTATTTGATTACTTGAAACTTTTACTGTTTTCAAACTTTTATTTTTTGCACTTTTTTTTACACTTTTTTATACTTTTTTTACACTTTTTCTCAAGTCCCACTAGGGGACTTGAAGGTCCAACGGTCAGATATTTTTTTTTCTAATACATTGCACTACCTATGTAGTGCAATGTATTAGATCTGTCAGTCATTCACTGACAGCAAGCCGATTAGGCTTCGCCTCCCGGCGGGGCCTAAATCGGCTTCCGTAATGGCAGAGCAGGAGACCATTGTGTCTCCTGTTGCCATAACAGCAGTCGCCAGTCCTGATTGCCTGTCAGGGCTGGCGATCTGCTAGTAACCGCTACGATGCAGCAATCGCTTTCGATTGCTGCACGAAGGGGTTAATGGCAGGGATCGGAGCTAGCTCCGGTTCCTGCCGTTACAGGTGGATGTCAGTTGTACAGTACAGCTGACTTCCCCCGCTGATGACGCCGGATCAGCTCCTGACCCGGCGCCATCTTGCCGGCAGCTACGGAAGCCGATCAGGCTCCGCCGCCGGGCGGATCTTGACCGGCTTCGGTGCTAGGCAGACCGGGAGGCCAGTATTAGGCCTCCGGTTGCCATTGCTGCCACCGGAACCCCGGCAATTTCATTACTGGGGTTCCGATGAGCTGCAAACACCTTAAGTGCAGCGATCGCGTTTGAGCGCTGCACTTAAGGGGTTAATGGCGGGGATCGAAGCTAATTTCGGTCCCCGCCGTTACAGCCGGATGTCAGCTGTAAGATACAGCTGAGATCCGGTGATGATGGCACTGGCTCAGCTTCTGAGCCGGTCCCAAACATTCGGCGTAAATGTACGGCAAGATGCGGGAAGTCAATGCTTTCCATGACGTACATTTACGGAAAATGTCGGGAAGGGGTTAACTACAAATTCCATATAAACAGACGCCTTTGGAAATTCCTGTGCTTGATCAGAGGCGTAGCTAGGTTCTCCAGCACCCAGGGCAAAGATTCAGTTTGGCACCCCCCCCAACCACTTTCCCAACATCTCCTTCCCCCTCGCCATGTTTGTTTTCTCTACTAATCGACGTGTCATTTCTTTTCCACGTTTCTTTTTATGTAACTCGAGCATAAAAACATTTGTACATTTTACTAGCAATATAGTTCTATACACAACACCAGAATAGTGCTCAGTACATAAATACAGCCCCAGAACCAAGCTCAGTACATATATACAGCACTAGAACAAATACAGCTCAATTTAGTGCAACCCCTGACGTATAGGTTCACACTAAATTGTTTCCAGCTCCCAGCATGGCCCGAACAATGGTGAGGATATGCTGGGAGATGCTGTTTCACAAAAAATAAATTATAACATAATCACACCACCCATCATCTCACTGCAGACCATACAGTGACTACAGTGCTGATTACAGGCAGAATAAACATTTATATTAAGTGACTCACCGGTGACGTCTCAGATTCTAGTTCTTTTCCTCCATCCGGTCCAGACCTCTATGATGACTTCTCCTGGTCACAGCCCATTTCTGCAGATTGCCGCTCAGATGTCTTCAGCTTCTCACTTTTCCTACATTTCTACACCTATAAACAAAGATAAAGTTCTCATTATACCACATACATAAATATAAAAGCGTACCATACACCACACACACACACACACACACACACACACACACACACCGTGCCCCCTGTAGATAGAGCCCCCTGTAGATAGTGCCCCCATATAGCCCACCCCTGTATAGTGTCCCACATATACCTCCCCCTATAGTGCTCTGCAGATAGCCCACCCCTGTATATAGCCCCCTGTAGATATAGCCCACCCCTGTATATAGTGCTGTAAATATAGCCCACCCTGTATATAGTGCTCCACGTATAGCCCAACCCTGTATATAGCCCCCCTGTAGATATAAAGGCCTATTGGTACATTCAGGAAAATCTTGTCGATATACATGTAAGATCAAATGTGTAAATCGTGTATAGACAAGAACATATTGAAAAACCAAGTGAATCTTGGTGCATTGACCCTAACAATGAGAATGAGACCTACAGGATGTGGGGTTCAATTAACACATAATAATGTTTTTTAGAAAAAAGACAAACTTTATTAACAAATACAAAAAACGATTAAAATATGAGTCATGCAGAGCATGAATAGGACATCCCTCACTGCAGGTGATATAAGTGAACAGAGTATAACACATGGGCATAAATAAAGCAAATACACAACTGGTCATCAGATATAATAGTCACTGCTGCATTGTATAAAAACAACGTGAAATTGTGCTTGAATATACCTAGTGTTTTTAAGTTACATACCCATGTGGTTTGTCCTGCAAGAGAGAGACGTCATCTGTAGATAGTTCCCCCTGTTGCACTCCCTGAGGATAGATCCCCCTGTGACATTCCCTGTAAATAGAGCACCCTGTGGCGTTCCCTGTAGATAAGAGCCCCCTGTGGCGTTCCCTGTAGATAGAGCCCCCTGTGCCCCTGTGACGGTCCCTGTAGATAGGACCCCATGTGGTGTAGCCTGTAGATAGGGCCCCATGTGGCGTTCCCTGTAGATAGAGCCCCATCTACAGGGAACGCCACATGGGGCCCTATCTACAGGGACCGCCACAGGGGGCTCTATCTATAGGGAACGCCACAAGGGTCTCTATCTACAGGGAACGCCACAGGGGGCTCTATCTACAGGGAACGCCACAGTGTGCTCTATTTAAAGGGAATGCCACAGGGGGCTCTATCCACAGGGAGTGCAACAAGGGGAACTATCTACAGTGGGCACTATACAGGGAACACTACAGGGGGCACTATACAGGGAACGCTACAGGGAGCACTATACAGGGAATGCTACAGTGAATGCCACAGGGGGCCCTGTCTGCAGGGAACGCTACAGGGGGCCCTGTCTGCAGGGAACGCTACAGGGGGCACTATCTACAGGGAACACTACTACCTACAGAGGGCTCTATGGGGAGAACTATCTATAGAGTGCTCTACTGGGAGCAATATTTACAGAGGGCTCAACTGGGAGCACTATCCACAGAAGGCTCTATGAGTGGCACTATCTACAGGGGGCACTGTGTGTGGTGCATTACTTTACAGTGTTTGACACAATTTTATTCAGAGTGTATGTTACTATTAGATTCAGGGGCACAGTGTGTAGCACTATTATATTCGGGGACACAGTGTATGATACTATTATATTTAGTGGCATAGAGTGTGGCACCATAAGAATTTGCTCTTCGTTTATATCTGCAGAAATATACCCATTTCCGCAGAAATGGGTCATGGCCAGGAGGCATCATAGAGTTCTGGACCAGATGGAAAAGTAAAGAGAACGACTAGAATCTGAGAAATCGTCACTGGTGAGTCACTAAATGTAAATGTTTACTACTCAGTACTGTAGTCACTGTGTGATCTGCAGCGAGATGATGTGTGTATCGTTCTTTTTTGTGAAACAGCAACTCCCAGCATATCCTTACCATCATTCTGGCTATACTGGGAGCTGTAGTTTTATGCCGTACAAACTTATATGGCAGGGGTTAAACTAAATGTGCAAATTATCTCTGTACTTAGCTGTATTTGTACTGGTGCTATATATATGTACAGAGCTTGGTTCTGGTGCTGTATATATATATGTACTGAGCTTGGTTCTGGAGTTATATTCATCATAACAACCAAGCTCAATACATATACAGTATATCAAGCAATAGAATCAAACTCATACACATATACAACACCAGAACCAAACTCAGTACATATATACAACTCCAGAACCAAGCTCAGTACATAAATACAACACTAGAACAAAGCTCAGTACTTAAATACAGCATCAGTGTAAAGGATCTGCCAGGCACTGCGGGGTTAACTCCCAGAACTAATCAGTCAGCACCTGAGAATACATCCCTGAGACTGACTCCTGCTTCCACCATTCAGGCTGGCAGGCTTAGGAGTGGGAGAGCCTATCGTAACCTGGCCAGACTCAGCTAGCTCCCGCCCTCGGTCTATTTAAGCCTGCACTTCCTGTCCCTCGGTGCTTGTTATTGCTTTTGTTTCCTTCCTTGTGGTTCCTGGCCCAGCTACAGCTCCTGCTATTTTTGATCCTGCTCCATACCGACCCTGGCTTACCGACTACTCTTCTGCTTTTCGTTTTGTACCTCGCACACTCCTGGCTTGACTCGGCTCGTTCACCACTCTGGTTGCTCACGGTGTTGCCGTGGGCAACGGCCCCTTTTCCTTGCTTGTGTTCCTTGTATGTTTGTCGTGTTTGTCGTGCACTTACTGAGCGCAGGGACCGCCGCCCAGTTGTACCCCGTCGCCTAGGGCGGGTCGTTGCAAGTAGGCAGGGACAGAGTGGCGGGTAGATTAGGGCTCACTTGTCCGTCTCCCTACCCCCTGCCGTTACATAATAACAAGCCCATACCTAGTCTACCCCTCGTCCCTGACACCACTATGGATCTCCGTGAGACCCTGGCTCAGCAAATGCAGGGTCTCTCCCTACAGGTCCAGGCCCTGGCTCAGAGGGTCAACCAGCCTGATGCTACCCTGGTAGTTCCCCGCAACGCACCTCTTGAACCCCACCTCAAGTTGCCCGACCGGTTCTCAGGGGACCGGAGGACTTTTCTCTCCTTTCGGGAGAGTTGTAGGCTTTACTTTCGTTTAAAGCCTCATTCCTCAGGTTCTGAGAGCCAGCGGGTGGGTATAATTATGTCCCGGCTCCAGGAAGGGCCCCAAGAGTGGGCCTTCTCCTTGGCTCCTGACGCCCCTGAACTTTCCTCCGTTGATTGTTTATTTTCTGCTCTCGGACTTATTTATGACGAGACTGACAGGACTGCCTTTGCCGAGAGTCAGCTGGTGACCTTAAGTCAGGGTAAGAGACCTGTTGAGGAGTATTGCTCTGACTTTCGGAAGTGGTGCGTAGCTTCTCGGTGGAATGACCCTGCCTTAAGGTGCCAGTTTAGGTTGGGTCTGTCGAATGCCCTGAAAGACCTGCTAGTTAGCTATCCCTCTTCTGACTCCCTAGACCAGGTTATGGCTTTAGCGATACGACTTGACCGACGTCTCAGGGAACGACAACGTGAACGTTTATGTGTTTTCTCCTCCGACTCCCCCATGATGCCTCCCGAAGCTCCGTTGCTTCGTTCCTCCCCGAAAGATTCTGAGATACCTATGCAACTCGGGGCCTCCGTGTCCCCCCAACAACGTAGAGAATTCCGCAGGAAGAATGGTCTCTGCTTCTACTGTGGGGACGACAAGCATCAAGTGAACAACTGTCCTAAGCGTAAGGTTGCAGCCAGAGAACTTCCGCGTCTAAGTGATCATCGGGGAGGTCACTTGGGCGCACAGGTATTTCCCGTAAATATGAAACGTACTAAGATCTTGCTTCCCTTTCAGGTCTCTTTTGGTGGTAGGTCTGCTACCGGCAGTGCTTTCGTGGATTCAGGGTCCTCTACTAATATCATGTCTGTGGAATTTGCTATGTCCCTTGCTATGCCTCTTATTGATTTGCCTAAACCTGTCCCGGTAGTAGGTATCGACTCCACTCCTCTTGCTAATGGTTATTTTACACAGCATACCCCTGTTTTTGAACTCCTTGTTGGCTCCATGCATTTGGAGCAATGCTCTGTACTGTTGATGCAGGGATTATCGTACGATTTGGTGCTAGGTCTTCCCTGGTTGCAGTTGCATAATCCTACGTTTGACTGGAATACTGGGGAGCTAACCAAATGGGGTAATGAATGTTGTACGTCATGTTTTTCTGTTAATTCTATTTCTCCCCCTAAGGAGGCGAATACGCTACCCGAGTTTGTTCAGGACTTCGCTGATGTTTTCTCTAGGGAGGCCTCCGAAGTGTTACCTCCTCATAGAGAATACGATTGCGCTATCGAATTGGTACCAGGAGCTAAGCTTCCTAAGGGTAGGATATTTAATCTTTCTTGTCCCGAACGTGAAGCTATGAGAGTGTATATCCAGGAATCCCTGGCCAAGGGTTACATTCGTCCCTCTTCTTCTCCGGTAGGTGCTGGCTTCTTCTTCGTGGGGAAGAAGGATGGTGGTCTTAGGCCATGCATTGACTACCGTAGCCTGAATAAGGTCACGGTAAGGAACCAGTATCCCCTTCCTTTGATTCCGGATCTCTTTAATCAGGTTCAGGGGGCCCAATGGTTTTCTAAATTGGATCTACGGGGGGCGTATAACCTTATTCGCATCAAAGAGGGGGATGAGTGGAAGACTGCGTTTAACACGCCCGAAGGCCATTTCGAATACCTCGTCATGCCCTTTGGGTTGTGTAATGCCCCTGCGGTCTTCCAGAATTTCATAAATGAGATTTTGAGAAATTACCTGGGGATATTTCTTGTAGTGTACCTTGATGACATACTGGTGTTTTCCAAGGACTGGTCCTCCCACATTGAGCATGTCAGGAAGGTGCTCCAGGTCCTTCGGGAAAATAAACTGTTTGCCAAAACCGAAAAATGTGTGTTTGGGGTACAGGAGATTCCATTTTTGGGTCAAATCCTCACTCCTCATGAATTCCGCATGGACCCCGCCAAGGTTCAGGCTGTGGCGGAATGGGTCCAACCTGCCTCCCTGAAGGCGTTACAGTGTTTTTTGGGGTTTGCTAATTATTACAGGAGATTTATTGCTAACTTCTCGGTCATCGCTAAGCCCCTTACGGACCTCACTCGCAAAGGTGCTGATCTCCTCCACTGGCCTCCTGAGGCTGTCCAGGCTTTTGAGGTCCTTAAGAAGTGCTTTGTCTCGGCCCCGGTGCTGGTTCAGCCCAACCAAATGGAGCCATTTATCGTGGAAGTTGACGCATCTGAGGTGGGAGTGGGGGCTGTCTTGTCCCAGGGTACCAGGTCCCTCACCCATCTCCGCCCCTGTGCCTACTTCTCCAGGAAGTTTTCGCCAACTGAAAGTAACTATGATATTGGCAACCGCGAACTCTTAGCCATTAAATGGGCATTTGAAGAGTGGCGCCACTTCCTGGAGGGGGCTAGGCACCAGGTAACGGTCCTTACCGACCACAAGAATCTGGTGTTCCTAGAATCTGCCCGGAGGCTAAACCCGAGACAAGCTCGATGGGCGTTATTTTTTACCAGATTCAATTTTTTGGTTACCTATAGGGCTGGGTCTAAAAATATTAAGGCTGATGCACTGTCGCGTAGCTTCATGGCCAGCCCTCCTTCGGAGGAAGATCCTGCTTGTATTTTGCCTCCAGGTATAATCATTTCCTCGATCGATTCTGATTTAGTCTCTGAAATTGCTGCTGATCAAGGTGCAGCTCCCGGGAACCTTCCTGAGAACAAGCTGTTTGTTCCCCTGCAATTCCGGCTAAGGGTACTTAGGGAAAATCATGACTCCGCACTATCTGGCCATCCAGGCATCCTGGGTACCAAACACCTCATTACCAGAAATTATTGGTGGCCTGGGTTGCCTAAAGACGTTAAGGCCTACGTCGCCGCTTGTGAGGTTTGTGCTAGGTCCAAGACTCCCAGGTCCCGACCAGCGGGCTTACTGCGTTCGTTGCCCATTCCCCAGAGACCTTGGACACATATCTCCATGGATTTTATCACCGATTTGCCTCCATCCCAAGGCAAGTCGGTGGTGTGGGTGGTGGTGGACCGCTTCAGTAAGATGTGCCACTTTGTGCCCCTCAAGAAACTACCCAACGCCAAAACGTTGGCTACCTTGTTTGTCAAACACATCCTGCGTCTCCATGGGGTCCCTGTCAATATTGTTTCGGACAGAGGGGTACAATTTGTTTCATTGTTTTGGAGAGCCTTCTGTATGAAGTTGGGGATTGATCTGTCCTTCTCCTCTGCCTTCCATCCTGAAACCAATGGCCAAACGGAGAGGACTAATCAGTCTCTAGAACAATACTTAAGGTGTTTTGTCTCTGACTGTCAATTTGATTGGGTCTCTTTCATTCCCCTCGCCGAATTTTCCCTTAATAACCGGGTCAGTAACTCGTCTGGGGTCTCTCCTTTTTTTTGTAATTTTGGGTTTAATCCACGGTTCTCCTCCGTTTCACCTGGTAGTTCCAACAATCCTGAGGTAGAGGTCGTTCATCGGGAACTGTGCACAGTCTGGGCCCAGGTTCAGAAAAACCTAGAGGTGTCCCAGAGCGTACAAAAAACTCAGGCTGATAAAAAACGTTCTGCTAACCCCCTGTTTATGGTCGGGGATCTGGTGTGGTTGTCGTCTAGGAACTTGCGTCTCAAGGTTCCGTCCAAGAAGTTTGCTCCCCGGTTTATTGGGCCGTATAAGGTCATTGAGGTCCTCAATCCTGTCTCCTTCCGGCTGGAGTTACCCCCGTCTTTTCGGATACACGACGTGTTTCATGCCTCCCTCCTCAAACGCTGCTCCCCGTCCTTGGCTCCCTCGAGGAGACCTCCTGTTCCCATCCTCACCCCGGAGGGGGTGGAATTCGAGGTGGCCAGGATTGTGGACAGCAAGATGGTCCAAGGCTCCCTCCAGTACCTGGTCCATTGGAGAGGATACGGGCCCGAGGAGAGGACTTGGGTACCCGCCCGGGATGTTCACGCTGGGGTATTGGTCAGGAGGTTCCACCTGCGTTTCCCCAGTAAGCCAGGTCCACTTAGAAAGGGTCCGGTGGCCCCTCATAAAAGGGGGGTACTGTAAAGGATCTGCCAGGCACTGCGGGGTTAACTCCCAGAACTAATCAGTCAGCACCTGAGAATACATCCCTGAGACTGACTCCTGCTTCCACCATTCAGGCTGGCAGGCTTAGGAGTGGGAGAGCCTATCGTAACCTGGCCAGACTCAGCTAGCTCCCGCCCTCGGTCTATTTAAGCCTGCACTTCCTGTCCCTCGGTGCTTGTTATTGCTTTTGTTTCCTTCCTTGTGGTTCCTGGCCCAGCTACAGCTCCTGCTATTTTTGATCCTGCTCCATACCGACCCTGGCTTACCGACTACTTTTCTGCTTTTCGTTTTGTACCTCGCACACTCCTGGCTTGACTCGGCTCGTTCACCACTCTGGTTGCTCACGGTGTTGCCGTGGGCAACGGCCCCTTTTCCTTGCTTGTGTTCCTTGTATGTTTGTCGTGTTTGTCGTGCACTTACTGAGCGCAGGGACCGCCGCCCAGTTGTACCCCGTCGCCTAGGGCGGGTCGTTGCAAGTAGGCAGGGACAGAGTGGCGGGTAGATTAGGGCTCACTTGTCCGTCTCCCTACCCCCTGCCGTTACAATCAGAACCAAGCTCAGTACATATATACCCTCCAGAACAAAGTTCAGTACATAAATACAGCACCAGAACCAAGCTCAGTACATATATATTAGAACAACCAAGCTCAAAACATATATAATTCAATTCAAAAAGTGTCTCTCATATATTCTATAGATTCATTACACACAGAGGGATCTATTTCCAGAATTTTTTTCTTTTAATGTAATTGATTATGGGAACAGTTAATGAAAACCCAGAAAATTTGAATATTATATAAGCCCAATTTAAAAAATGATATGACTTTTAATACCGAAATGTTGTCCTACTGAAAAGTATGTGCAGTATATGCCCTCAATACTTGGTCGGGTCTCCGACTCTGCATTAATAACTGCATCAATGACGTGGCATGGAGGCGATCAGCCTGTGGCACTGCTGAGGTGTTATCAATGCGGCATGGCACGGAGGCGATCAGCCTGTGGCACTGGTGAGGTGTTATCAATGTGGCGTGGCATGGAGGCAATCAGCCTGTGGCACTGCTTAGCTGTTATAGAAGCCCAGGTTGCTTCATCACTGATTGTGGAAACTTCACAAAGTAAATTTTGCATTTCATTTGGAAATCTCGGTCCCAGAGTCTGGAGACTAGTATATATACTGAGTTTTGTTCTGGTCTCGTATATATGTACTGAGCTTTGATCTGGTGTAGTATTTATGTACTGAGCTTGTTCTGGTGCTGTATATATGTACTGAACTTGGTTCTGGTGTTGTATTTAGGTACTAAGCTTGGTTTTGGTTTTGTATATATTTACTGAGCTTGCTTTTGGTGCTGTATATATGTACTGAGCTTTGTTCTGGTGCAGTATATATGTACTGAGCTTGTTTCTGGTGTTGTATATATGTACTGAGCTTGGTTCTAGTGTTGTATTTATGTACTGGGATCGGTTCTGGTGCTGTATTTATGTACTGAGCTTGATTCTGGTGTTGTATTTATGTATTGAACTTGGTTCTGGTGCTGTATATTTGTACTGATCTTTGTTCTGGTGATGTATATATGTACTGAGCTTTGTTATAGTGATGTATATATGTACTGAGCTTTGTTCTGGTGCTGTATATATGTACTGAGCTTTGTTCTGGTGCTGTATATATGTACTGAGCTTGGTTCTGTCACCGTATCTGTGCATTAGCTGGGAGAGTTGTCGCAGCTTACTGCGCACTCTGCACTGTCCTCCACCCTTATGATGTGCACAGCCTAACTAAATGGGCTGAGCACGCTTAGGATATTGAATGCACCCATATAGGCCTATACGTAATGGGTGAGTTTAACATAATGTGTGGGTAGGTCTGTACGCTAATGTAATTATATACATAGTGTGGCAGTCCACACTAAAGCATTCTGGAAAGGGAATTTCTTTATTTAGAGTCCACTTTAATGCAGGGGGTATTTGGAATATCGTAATTGTTTTATTTTATTAGATTTATTTTCAATGGCGCGATACACTGCAAAACACCGTGACCCCCCCCCCCCCCCCGCAGCGCGTATGTCTTCGTCCGAAAAACCGCGTGGACCCGGTTGTTAACATTTTTAATCCCACCCCTGGGTAAGGCATACAGTCGGCGGCAGTGCCGTCTATGTCAAGATGAGCACAGAGGGCAGCAAGTTGAAGACCTCGCGGCTAGTGTTGATATAGACGCCCCTGTGTGAGCTGGAAAAAATAAATTGTGACCAGCAACAGTGCCGTCTGTGTCCCAGTAAACATAGAGGACAGCAGATTAAGAACTTTAAGGTGAGTGTTGCTCTGAGTGATGATTCGGGCATCCTATTGTGCTCAGCCGTAATTCCACAAGTCCCGCTCAGGGTAAGTGTGGAGAACAGTGAGAGCATGCGCCAGTGAACTCAAATGATTCACAAAGGTGGCTGCTAGCCTCACTGGCTTGTCCAATTCTAGATACAGTATAAGGTAAGTATTAGACAGAGTGATGAGTGATTGCAGAAAATAGTGGAGCTGATATTGGAACAGCTAAAAAGTGTCTAAACATCCGACACGCGTTTCACCTGCATTTCCGGCTTCTTCTAGGGGTGGCGACCGCCAGACAAACAGCCCTCAAATAGGTTGGATTGATTGACAGAATGTCAAACCAATCAAAAAAGAATTAAACAAATTACAAAGTGTCAGTGTGCTATGTGAATGAACTGGTTGACTGACAGGATAGCTGACCAATCAGAAAGAGAATACTCTATGCCTTACTGCTCCCATAGCGGGGCCTCTCCACTGCTGGGATCCAATCTTAGAGCCCAGTGAAGAGACTTGGCCATATAGTTACACTGCAAACCTACTCTAACCTTTGAGTTTTCCCTCGTGCAAGAAACGACAGCTGAGCAGTAAACTGAAATTTACTGCTCCATCGATTCAACATGCTCTGAATCACAGAGCACTCCTCTCCACACGAATCGACAATCACACTTCAAGCAGCAAGTCCCGACTCTGGACATTTCTGCTTTATTGACCTATCTCCCCTGAGGAATTGCCTGGTCAGCAGGAAACGCGTAGGGAGACCTACCTGTCGCTCTTTTTACCATCTGAGAGAGGACGCAACATCATTGCGGGACACTTCAATATGGAGGACTACTAACCGAAAAATACGGGGTAGGAGGGCAACTGCCCCATTATTCTTTTTCCTCCATCTGTGATCCAAAGAATCATTTAAAAATTTCTAAAAAATTCGAAAACCTTATAAAGGTGGACTGATTACTTTCTGCTGTCAAAAGAATTTCTGACAACAACTTGAAACGATGGAAAATAATCCTTTGATTGTAAGGCAGCAAATATGTTGATGATTCCGTAGTACGTTTGACATACAAGGACACAAAGTGTCAATTTCCAACATTGTTACAACGTATGATTTACTCTTCATCATCAGCATGTTACAACTCAGAGCTCTCACTGTCTAACGCATATCATTGCAGAGTATCCTTTCACATTTGGAATTAACTGTCCAGAGTGCAGAGTTAGGGGACATCTGCAGGTGTATCATATATTGACATTGGAAATTTTAATAGTATAAATTTATTCTTAATAAAGTTTTTTTATTTTTATATCTTAGTACATTCTCATCGGAGCCACACATCTTTCTCCCCCCTTCCCCTTTTCCATTAATACTTGACATATTCATCCTGGTGGTGTACACCAAGTGTGTTCTCTTTTTGCTATTCTCATTTATTAACTCCAAGGGCAGTCGCTCATCCTATACCTTGTAGATAGTGCCATACAGCCCCCCCCGTAGATACGGCCATACAGCTCCCCCGTAGATAGTGCCATACAGCCCCCTTCTACATAGCGCCATATAGCCCCCCTGTAGATAGCGCCATACAGTCCCCCCTTTAGATAGGCCCATACAGCTCCCTCTGTAGATAGTACCACACAGCCCCCGCTGTAGATAGTGCCATACAGCCCCCTCCAGTAGATAGCACCTTACAGCCCCCCTCCTGTAGATAGCGCCATATAGCGACCCCCTCGTCGTGTAGATAGCGCCATATAGTCACCCCCAATCAAATAATATAAAAAAGCTTCATACTCACATAGGCCCCATTCCCGCAACTATTGGAGCGAATCAATGATCCTTGTGTAGACCGGCGTGATCCAGTGACATCATCACACCTGCCTGAACATGGTAGATATCTCCCTGCACTGTCATAGTGTTCAATATTATCTGAGTCCTAAGGACGTAGATACTATTGAATGTGGCGTCGCTACCGTTGTAGCAGGTCTAGCGGCTGATTGCGGTTGTTAGAGTTGCCACCGTACATGGGGGGGGGGTCCATGACAATGGGCGGCTCAGGCCCTCTCATGCCACTGGCCCCATAGCATCTTCTATTGCTGCTACACCGGTACTTACGCAGCCTCCTAGATAGGGGCTCCCCCTAGAAGCAGAATCCCCAGCAACCAGCAAGAGCGTCGGCAACGCTATGGCTGGGGATTCCACTCGTGGAGGAGCCATGATGGCGGCATCAGCACCCGGCGGCCGTGTGGGTCCCCTCAAGGTTAGTGGGCCCAGGCACTTGCCCAGATTTGCTGGGTGACGATGCCAGCCCTGATCTGTAGTATTCATAAAATCACAGTTTATCTCTCGCAGCGTGTGCCGAGTGTATTCACAAGTTGCGGCCCCTTCCCCACCAGTCACTGATTGACAGATTTCTTCCCATGCACAGTTTGGGGAGAAAGTTTACAGATTATTGCCAAGTAGGTTACCCAGTGCTGGAATCAGGTTCACTGTCAATACTTTATGCCGTCCCTCAGTTAGGACAGTATAAACCAGATGACAGTTTAAAACAATTCTATTCTTAGTAAGTGACGTCTTTTATGTTTAGCAGCAAAACGAATACCCGCTTCTTCTGGAACTGAAAGCAGAACTCTTTATTTAAGTGCAGGGAGGGCAAGATGATTCATGACGGTACAATGGCGACAAGGGGCCACACAAAACACCCTCCTATATAATAAATATACAATGACACAATTAAAATTGAAATGTGTTTGTCATTAGATGTTGTCTTTTACAGAACCTGAGACTATATAAAAAAAAGTATAAACATATTATAAACATAATTAACATATTAACATTATTAACATTATGTGGCTAAGTCCTTGACAACCTCCAAAACATAAATAAAGCAATACCCTTAAACCACTAGCCCTGACCATATAAGCTACAGTGGCATCACCACGGGTATGCTAAAGCACCACGCTTCCCAGGGTCTGCACCTTAGACAAGCCCAAATCCATCGCTTTAAAATAAAACCAATATATTGTGTCTAAGACAGCAATATATAAAAACATAAATACCGTTGCCAAGAACCCGCCACAGCATGAAAACTTTACTCCTTAAGTTTTCATACGCCACCACACTTGAAAACCCAACTCTAGGCTTTCCTGGAGGCCAAAATTAAAAACATCCAGGCCCACATCCGTTAAGTGAACCCCGTCCTTACCAATGTATGATCCACGATCCTCCAACAGTCGGTGACAAACTACCAACCCACCATTTAAGCGAACAAACTTGGCCACTGTCTTATTAATCTTAACCCTGGTCCTATTCAACGCCGACACTGATAGCGCATTGCGCCATTTTACCCGCTGTACAATTTCGGACCAGATAATCAAAAGCCCAGGATGGGCGTCTAACATAAGAAATCCCTCTTAATGTTCTTAATTAAGTTCCGCATGGGATAACTCCCGACGTCATTACCCTCTGCATGAACTATCAAAATATCAGGTAGACCCCAGGACCTAACTGCATCCTGAAACAAAGGCCTTACCTGATCACCAGGTCACAAACTCCAAACCAGTGGACCTCCACCTTATCCTTATCTAAACCAAAATACCTACCAGTCGGACGTAGGCATTCACGCCTTTCAGCCCATTAAATATAGGAATGGGCAAGAAGCCAGACCACACATTTTGCAGAACCTGAAAGTAAAACAAAATTAGGCAAAATAAACCCAAGATAAAGAAATAAACATTCCAGCAAATGCGGCCTAACATAGGAACGGAAGTGGCTGGACTCCCAGTGGCTATCCTCTTAACTGAAGCAGTGTCAAGCCCAAAATGAGAAGCCTCAGTAGCGGCTCCAATCCTAAAAGAATGAGAGCTGTAATCCAGATGTGAAAGGCCCAAGCCCTGTACTCATTTCTTAAAGACAGCAATAAATTAATATCTGGACAACGCTGAACCATCCGCATGCACCAGCAAAGAGGAATAACCCTGAGGACGCACAGACATGAAACGTAGAAAACACCCCACCGGACACAATTCCTCTTCATGAATTTTAGTCAAACAAATCTCAAAACCTTTTCCCTTCCTGTAAGTTTTGGAATGATACAACATTATTCTCAACACACTATCCTAAAAAACCACATTGGTTACTTGAATACCGCCCTGCACCCGTTTGGAGGGACTAACTAATTCTCCAGCCCGAAAGGCCCTATAGAAAGCCCAAGAGAAAGCCAATTGAAACAACAACCTCTCATAATCTGAATGGGATATCCCGCGCAACTGAGAAAAAGGGCCCCACAACATTGCAAAAGACACCGGCCTACGCATATCCTGCCCGACATGCGCTTTCTGAAAACCCTGCAGAGCCCGTCTAACCAAGAAATGTTTAGTAACACCCGTACAACCAATCAACTTAGAGAAAAAGGAAAGTGCCGCTACCGACTTAACAACTGAGGAAGCTGAAGACCCATTCTCCATAAGAGATAACAGAAAACAAAACAAAACATCCCCTCTAAAGCACTAAAAGGACTCCCTTGACTACACCAAGAATCCTACAGCTGGAACCATCTCACCCATATCTTGGTAAAAGCATCCCACGTAGCAGGGGCCAGCGAACGCTTCGCCCACCATATCAGACGAGCGACACCACGATCCAAAGATGTTCGGGGCAAGAAACAGGATCCATCTCCTCCTCTGGAGCTAGCAAACGGAAACGATCCCACTGTAATCGAGATAAAGCATCCGCAATGTCATTGGAAACACCGTGAACATGATGAGCCCTAAATAGAATGTTCCATCTCAAACACAGCAGGACCAACTGGCGTAACAATGTGATCACCGGGGGGGAATTGGCGGACAAACTATTAATAGCGCACACGACTGCCATGTTATCACAATGAAAAACCACTGACCGATTGGACAAAAGGTTTCCCCAAATTTCCATCGCAACTAGAATGGGAAACAACTCCAGAAAACAGAGATTACCCAAACCACACTCCCTCCACCCCACTGGCCAAGTACCAACACACCATTTGCCCTGAAAATACGCCCCGAAACCGATAGAACCGGAAGCATCCGTACACAATTTCAACTCCACATTCGAAACTCCCGCTGCAATCCATAATGATCTCCCGTTTTATTTCACTAAAAACAAATTCAAAACCCTCAAATCCGCCATATGCTCCCGGCCAAGGCAAATAAAATGGTGGGGACATCTAACACCAGCAGTAGCTTGCGCTAAACGCCTACAGAAAACACGGCCCATGGGCATAATTCTACAGGCGAAATTGAGCTTCCCCAACAAAGATTGTTTTCACCAGAGCCTCCTGCACCATTGCCCGCATATCGACAAGTTTCACCTCCGGAAACCTACATTCCATTGCCAGGGAGGCACCAATCAATATAAAAAAGGCCATCAAACAAGCACCCCAGCAAGTGCATGGATTCTGGTTGCACTGGCAAAAGGCGAAATGCAGACTCCACATCCACCTTAGCCATCAGCTCCCCTTGCCCCGCCGTCCTAACCAAACGAACCTCCTCATCAAACAACGTATAGAAAACCCGCGTCAAAGGCTCATCAATATCATCATTTACCGAAGAGCCCTTCGGATAAGATAAATTATGTATAAACCGAAATTTGCCCGCCACCTTCTTGGGGACAACCCCCAGCAGGAAGATGCGCAAATTGGAAATAGGAAAATTAGAAAAGGGGCCTAACATTCTAACCAACAAAACTTCCTTCTGCAACTTGTCTCGTACCACGTCTGGATGATCCCGCACTGAACGCAGATTATTAGCCATCAAAACATCCACCACGGGGAAAACGGAATCCTAAATCCGTCCCCAAAATCCTTCAACAACAGCTGCGCCTTCTCACTTTCCGGGTACCTTTTTAGCCAAGGCGTTATAGCATCGAGGTTCACTGGACTCACCCCCTTTAGCAGAACCATCCCCTGGCTTCGTCGTGCCTCCTCGTGCCCGCTTAAAACACCTGAAGACGGGTTAGTTACCACCCCCACACCCGGAACATTTATGTCTATAGACACAATTAGTTCCCCATTTACAGGTGCTCTTATTGTAGAGCCAGCAGACCCCTTTTTTAAGACTCTGCGACAAACACGCTGATCTAGACCCGCCGGGTGAGGAATGAAAGGGGCTATGCAAACCACGACTTCAACACGACCCCCTTAACCAGCCCCCTTTGGTGTAGTCATAAGGCACATCCAAATGCTTATGTCCTTATGATCCCACCGTAAGGATGACTGGACCGCCATACGCTGACGAAACTGCTGATCATATTTAAGCCAAGCAGTTCCCGCATACGTTCTATAAGCCTCCCAAATAGAATCTAAGTAACAAAATAAACTGGGACAATATTCCGGATATTTTTCCCCTATAACGCTAGCCATGATGGAAAAGGCTTGTAGCCAATTCCCAAACGTTCTCGGAATCAGCATACACCGTCTTCTCTCCTTATTCCCCTCCTTATAATGTTCCTTGCCCTTTTTCCACCGTTCTAATCTAAAACGCTCCAATGGCAGTAAAGTAAAAATATACAAATTTTTCCTTTTCCAAATCTTTTCACGTAGTTCTGGCTTCAAGTGGGCACCTAATGGCCCTTCAAAACAAATGTTCATGCTCCCCTTTGCTGTATCTGAAACTGGCAAGGTCTTATTAGCCCCATATACCTTTTCTGTCTGGACCCCCGCATCTAATGCATGAAAAGACACTCGCAGTATTCTCCCTTACAGACCCCCATCTAACTGTCCCTGCGATGACCAAGCTCCAACAGGACCCGCTAACTGTGACCCACGAGATTTATCAACAGAAGCTAACAATTGACGCAACCCATCTAACAAATTTCCCAAAACCCCTCTCGTGACTGACAAATCCCCAGTAGAATCGCTACCTACAGGTATTTGCCTCAATAGACTAGTCTCCCGACTAAAATTATTGCCTACGTGTATGATGTGTAAATGTTGTGACTCACCAGAAGGCTGCCCGTCGCCAGACACTAAGGGGGCCGTCCGTCCAGAATACACCGAAGCCGTCTCCTGACCGAACATCCTGGGCACCCCGAGAGCCCGCCGTAAAGCATCGGTCGCTTCCACATGGTCCCGACAACACCTGAATTGGCAAATAAACAAACAAAACACCTGCCACCTGGCCAACGTCACCATCAGAAGGCGCTGGATAATGTCAATTTTCTTCATATCCAGCAGTTGGTGCAGACCTACCACTACTGCCACAATACCGAAACTGGCCCCGAGGTGGCGCAGGCTTGCCACCACCGATGTAATACATTTCCTCACCAGCAGATGGCGCCGGTCTGCCACGATTACTACCATATGGCGCCAGATCACCCATGTTAAAGGGTGTACTATGCTCACCGGCCCCTGACCCAGCAGATGGCGTTCTCGCAGCGCCGAAGGCACTCACCATGACAGGCGCGGAGTACTGGCTTGCCTCTGGCCCCACGGAAGAACTCCTGGCCGCTACAACACAGATGAAGACCGCTGCTCCCGACATCCAGCTCCACGTCACTCCACAGGCCCACAGACTTTGCTGACATCGAGCTGACTTGACACCCAGCGAACTGCACCTCCGCCTCTCACTCCAGACTTCTCCACAGCTGACGCCGCTCCCGACACCGCCATCATTTCAGCTGCCGACACCAGAACACCGTCACCGCTGCCAGCCACCGCGACTGCCACAACAGGGACCACCACCGCAGGAACAGGTAAGGGGGAGACACACTCCTCCGTCTGCGCTGGGGAACAGGGGAAGTAGAGGGGCTCAAGCGTTCAGGCGGCCGGGAACGCCGGGCTCTGCGGGGACACCCTGCCGGGGATCCTGCTAAAGCCCTTAGATGCTCCTGGACCCACTCCAGCCCCTTATCAGCTGCCTGCTCTCTAACCCTAGCAATTAAGTACTCTAAACCCTCCACCACAACTCTAGGCCCTAAGATTGACAAGAAAACTGCTACACTGACACTGGCTGCACACACCTTTTCTTGACAACATTTTTCAAGCCATAAAATGGCTTCCCTGCTTATCCCCCTATATAAATCCCCTAACTCCACCCCAATGCTACCAACCCCCTAGCAACAATTCCTAACTCAAACCCATCCACCAACCTATAATCAAAATACCCCTCTAGGTGACCCCTTGCAGGCCTAGACCCGTCATGACCGCCCTCTGCCCATCTCTGCTTAGCTCTGGGCTCACAGTCCAGTAGTACACTAGGGCCACATGTGGGATATTTCTAAAAAGTACAGAATCAGGGCAATAAATATTCAGTTGTGTTTCTCTGGTAAAACCTTTAGTATTACAGAAAAAAATATTAAAACTTGTGCAAAAAATTTATTAATTTGAAAATTTCCCTTCCACTTTGCTTTCATTCCTGTGAAACGCCTAAAGGGTTAAGGAACTTTCTAAATGCTGTTTTGAATACTTTAAGGGGTGTAGTTTTAAAAAATGGGGTGATTTGTGGGGACTTCTAATATATAAGTCCCTCAAATTCACTTCAGAACTGAACTAGTCCCTAAACAAATAGGCTTTTGAAATTTTCTTGAAAATGGGAGATATTGCTGCTAAACTTATAAGCCTTGTAATGTCCTAGAAAAATAAAAGGATGTTCAAAAAATTATGCCAACATAAAGTAGACATATGGAAAATGTTAACTAGTAACTATTCTGTGTGGTATAACTATCTCTCTTACAAGCAGATACATTTACATTTAGAAAAATTATAATGTTTGCGAATTGTCTCAAAATTTGGGGGTTTTTCACAAACAAATATTGAATTTATGGACCAAATTTTTTCAATAACATAAAGTCCAATATGTCACGAGAAAACAATCTTAGAATCGCTTGAATAGGTAAATGAATTCCAAAGTTATTACCACATAAAGTGACACATGTCAGATTTGAAAAATTAAACTCATTATCCATTTGGTCCAAAAGTGGCTGCGGCGGGAAGGGCTTAAAGGGGCCCTGACACAAGTTTGAACGCTGAGACTGTTGTTTTATTGTTGTGTTTGCGTTTTGGATGTACTTTGCCCTGGTAAGTTATCATTTTACTAGTACTTATAGCTGGGGTAACATAGGGATATTTACTACACAGTTGCGCCTGTAGCATCATGAGACCTTGCAGCTTATAGGACTGTTCGATAATGTATTTTTTTTTTTACATAGTTTTACTTAAGATATTTTTTTTTGTGTATGGGGGGGGGGGGGGGTGCCATTTAAATTTTCGCCTCAGGCAGCAGAAAAGCTAGAATCGGCCCTGACTACAAGCCTAGGCAACAAGCCAGAAACAAAGAGGGGGACTCGGCATGTTGCTGAAGGAATATCTACAGAATTGAAAAATTAAGGTATTTACTAAAGTGGTTAACTTTGAAGAGGACCTGTCACCAGTTCAGTAAATCACAATTTCCTACCTCATGTCATAGGTGCTAGCATGCTGATGATGTCAGTGTAATTTATATCCCAATCCATTTTTTACTTTCCGAGTTATGAGCATTTTTCTTATTATGCTAATTAGGCTATATTAGCCAAAGGGGCGGTAATGCTGAGGTATCACTGGGGGCGGTAGTCTGTGTTGACTGTATGACGCTGTCCTATCATACAGCTTCTCCCCTTCCCTGTACAGCGTGATCTCGCGATAGAAGCTGAGATCAGGAAATTGGGCTTTACTGAACTGGTGACAGGTCCCCTTTAAGGCTATGTACACCTTTGGAGACAATTTTTTTTAAATATGTATAAGAGTGTTTTGAGCAACTTTGTAATGTATTTTTATTAAAAAATATTTTAACTTGTTTAGATAAAGCCTGGATACATAGCAGCTGTATCGTGCGCTGAAACTTGAAAACTTGAAATCTGGAAATCGGTATGTGGAAAGCTACCCTTATACTGTAGAAGGAAATTATATTTGGTGCTCATTCCCTCTGTTTTTGGAAATATTATTTTTTTTCTCCCCATGTTTGCTGAGTGGACGGACTCTTTTAGGTAAGTATTGTGCTGTTAATATTATTAACAATAATAATAATAATACAAAATAATAATCTTTATACAGAGCCAATATATTCCGCAATACTTTACAATACACATGGAACACTTACAGACAATATCAGACATTACATAGTGACAACTAATTAATAATTTAAACAACAGGAGTGGGACCCTGCTCACAAGAGCTTACAATCTATGAGGAAATAGGGCTGACATAAAGTGCTTGGTCAGTACAATGGTCCAGCCATTTTTATAAACATAGGGTAGTACACATAAAGCTGCATGGGCTGGTCACCAGCTACTATCTGTGTATGACAGATATGAAGTTCATTAGGGTGCTTGAAGTGTGGGGGATACTGATGAATGTGGGGGGTCAGGTTCTGATGACCAACGTAATAGGGGGGGGGGGCAAAGTAATGATGGCTTATCTAGAATATGCAGTTCAGTTCTGGGCTCCAGTTCATAGAAAGGATGCCCTGGAGTTGCAAAAAATACAAAGAAGAGCAACTAAACTAATAACAGGCATGGACAATCTAAAGACCCTTTTACACCGGCCGATAATCGGCCAGTGCAGCGAGTGCCGATCAACGAGATATCGTTGATCGGCGCTTGTTTGCTCCTGTCACACGGAGCTATGGATGGTGACATGCGATAATATCTTTGGAACCGCTTAGAATATTACAACTATTTTTACTTTGTTTTTTTACAAGACTTATGAGGCTCTCCTTTTCTAGATTAGTTTAATTAATTCCATGTTTTACATTTTTATTATAAGCAGACAAATCACAAAAGATGTGAAATAAAAATGATTTTTTGTATTTTTTTATATATATTTATCTATATTATAAGGGTATATATATATAGACTGTTTTGCATCAATGTGTCTCAAAATTTGAATCCATTTCCTGGCTATCTGACCGTTTTTCACCGCCATTTGCTATCCGCTTTAATGGACGTTAAAAAAATTCATGAATTTTATTCGTTAGGGTTTTTTTCCCCAGCCACCTGAAAACACCACAGTGCCAATATAGATAATGACGCAATACCACTGTAGATAGTGCCACATTGCCAACTTTAGATAATGCCAGTGCCCACATAAATAGTGCCCACTGTAAATAGTGCCACAGTGCCCACATAGTGTCACAGTTCCCACTGTAGATCGTGCCCACATAGTGCCACACACAGTGCCTATGTAGATAGTGCCACAATGTCCCCTGTAGTTAGTGCCTGTATAATGCCGCAGTGCCCATGTAGATAATGCCACACCCCCTGTATGTAGCACCACCCTGTAGAAAGCACCACACCCCCTGTAGAGAGAGCCACACTCTGCATATAGCGCCACCACCTGCAGATAGCACCATCCCCCTGTAGACAGCACCACACCCCTGTAGATAGCACCCCCCCTACAGATAGCACATCCCCCTGTAAACAGCACCACACCACCTATAGATAGCATCCCCCCTGCAGATAGCACCACCGCACTTGCAGATAGCGTCACTTCACCTGTAGAAAGTGCCACTCCCCCTGTAAATAGCAGCACCGCCACCTGTAAATGGTATCCCCTTCTGTAGATAGCACCACAGTAGCTCCCTGTAGGAGCGGAATCCCTCTGGCCGGGGATTCCACTCCTAGAGGGAGCCCCTGATGTATCTGTCCATATATGGACAGTGACGTCAGGGGCTAACTCTAAAAGCGGAAATCCACTGCCTGAGTGTTGGCAGCACTGTGGCCGGGGATTCCGCTCCAGGAGTAGCCCCTGACGTCACTGTCCATATATGGATAGTGACGGCAGGGTCTTCTCCAGTAGCGGAATCCCCGGTCTGAATGTAGACCGGGGATTCCGCTCCTAGAGAGAGCCCTGACATCACTGTCCACATATGGATAGTGACGCCAGGGGCTTCTCCAGTAGCAGAATCCCCAGAGTGTCGGCCGGGTTTCCTAGACAGAGCCTCTGACATTGGACAGTGTGTCAGGGGCTCTCTCTAGAAGCAAAATCCCTGGCACAGTGCTATCTGACACCGGGAAGTCCGCTCCTAGTGGGTGTTTAGGTGGCGCTACAGGGAGAAGGGGGGTTTGATGCTATCTATAGCAAGGGGGGGTTGCTATCTACAGGGTGTTGCACTATTTACAGTGGGGATGTTGAGACGTCGGGGGCTCCCTCTAGGAGGGGAATCCGTGGCCAGAGCGCAGGCCAGGGATTCCGCTCTTAGAGGGAGCTTAGGTGGCGCTATCTACAGGGAGTTTTGAAGGGTTGTGTATGGCGCTATCTACAGTGTGTATTCCGGGGCTCTCAAAGCCCCGGCAGACATGAGAGTGCAGCGCTGCTCACACTGAAGCAGCACTGCACTCATTAAACCCCATTCCAGGCTGCCAACGTTTATGAAGGGGTTAACTTATATAAATATATGAATGGCACATACAAGAAATATAGTGAAAACCTGTTCCATGTAAAACCCCCTCAAAAGGGGGTACTCCCTCCGTCTGGATAGAAAAAGGTTCAATCTCCAGAGACGACAAGCCTTTTTTACTGTGAGAACTGTGAATCTATGGAATAGTCTACCGCAGGAGCTGATCACAGCAGGGACAGTAGATAGCTTTAAAAAAAAGGCATAAATAATTTCCTAGCACGAAAAAATATCAGCTCCTATGTCAATGTGTAGAAATTTCCCTTTTTCCCATCCCTTGGTTGAACCTGATGGACATATGTCATTCTCAACCATACTAACTATGTAACTATGTAATCTCAATCAATGGCTGCATCATGAGAAAAATCTTGAAGACAGTAAGGGGAGGTTCGCATTAGGGAGAATGTTAATCTAAGATCGTTGGCAGAACGTAGAGCACGGGTATGGTGGTAGACAGAGAGGACGAAGGAGGTGTAAGAAGGAGCAACGCTGTGGAGAGCTTTGTGAGTAATAGGTTTAAATTGTATTATAGTGAATGGGCAACCAACCATTGCAGTGACTGGCACAGGGTAGAGACACTGGTGTAGCCATCCAGTGCAGTGACTGGCATAGAGTAGAGACATTGGTGTATCTGGCACAGGGTAGAGACATTGGTGTAGCGGTTGGTAAGAAAGATGCAGCCTGGCTTCTGCATTCAGGATATATAGGAGAGCGGAGAGATTTTAGAGATGTTTTTGAGGTGCAGGTGACATGTAATTGAATGTAATGAGTAAAGGAAAAATCTGAGTCAAACATAACCCCAAAAAAGCGGGCATGCTGCCTAGGAGTTATGGTAGTACCACACACTAAAATTAATACATCAAGTTTAAGTAGGTTAGTACCGTAGATGGTGGAAACACAAGGAGCTCTTGTTTTGAAAGATTTAGTTTCAGATAGAGGACATGATGTTAGAGACAGCGGACAGACAATCTCTGGTGTTCTGTATTAGAGCGGGGGTGTTGTCATGGAAAGAGGTATATAATTGGTTGTCATCAGCGTAGAGATGGTACTGGAATACAAATCTGCTGAGAATTGGCTTCTAGGGGCTTTTTAGGGAGAAACAGTATAGAACTTAGGACTGATGCCTGAGGAACCCCAATAGGAAGAGAAACAGGAGAAGATGTAGAGCCAGCAAATAATACACTGAACGAGTGATCAGAGAGGTAGGAAGAAAACCAAGAGAGAATAGTCTCCTTAAAGGCGTTTTCCACGTTCTGACAACTGATGACCTATGCACCAGATAGGACATCAGTATGTCATCGGTGCGGGTCCGACACCTGGACCCCGCACAGATAAGCCGCTCAGGTGGCCTGCGGGCACCGGATGTTATGGCACATAGTGCTATGTACGGAGCCGGAAGCAGTTGGCTCCGTACATAGCATAGCGGCCGTGCTGCAGAACTGCAGGTCTGCTCCTATTAACTTAAATAGGAGCAGAGCTACAGTACTGCAGCTCGGCCGCTTTTCCGTTGTCGGAGCTAACTGCTTCCGGCATGTACGTCCGGTGCACCGAACCAGCTGATCTGTGCGGGCCCGGGTGTCGGACACCCACAGATCATGTACTGATGACCTATCCGGTGGATAGGTTCAGTTCTCAGAAGGTGGATAACCCCTTTAAGTCCAATAGAGTGGAGCATATAGAGTAGATACGGTATATGGAGAAATAGAAATAAAATTTCATTACATTGCTGACATCCCAAAATGAAGTTAATGTAAGGCCTTGGAGCCTAAAGAACATGTAGCATCTCTTTTTTTAAGCCATATTCCATTTTTACAGCCATATTTTCTCCACAGAAATCAATGAAATTTTATTTCTATTGCTCAATATACTGTATCTACTTGCCTGATTCTGATTTCTGATTTGTGCATGTACAACTGGTAATCATTCCTAGGTTTGCTACATTAAAGCTGTGTCAAAGAATGACATGAATGGTTTGGTTTTAGCGGTGATTTCCAGGAAGAGAGTAGCAATCATCCATGTTCTCATTTCAACGTTATTGGTTTTGTTTAATTAAAGAAATTCTTTTTTCTGGGTCTGTCTTTTCTGTTGCTTGTAATGTGGCATTTCTTATAACAGACAAGGCCCACAAAGACAAACGCAAACATTCATTCAGTATAGTTATGTTACTGACATAAATGTCTATTACAAGCATGAATACCAAGATCAATTACTGTATTTGCACAAAATAGCACAAAATATGACAATAATTACAGTTACCAAGATGTTTGCAATAATCGGCACCTAAACTTAAAGAGGCTCTGTCACCAGATTTTGCAACCCCTATCTGCTATTGCAGCAGATCGGCGCTGCAATGTAGATAAGAGTAACGTTTGTTTTTTTTTAAAACAAGCATTTTTGGCCAAGTTATGACCATTTTTATATTTATGTAAATGAGGCTTTCTAAAGTACAACTGGGCGTGTTTAAAGTAATCATCCACTTCTCTACACAACGCCCAGCTTCTGGCAGTGCAGACACACAGCGTGTTCTCGAGAGATCACGCTGTGACGTCACTCACTTCCTGCCCCAGGTCCTGCATCGTGTCAGACCAGCGAGGACACATCGGCACCAGAGGCTACATTTGATTCTGCAGCAGCATCGGCGTTTGCAGGTAAGTAGCTACATCGACTTACCTGCAAACGCCGATGCTGCTGCAGAATCAAATGTAGCCTCTGGTGCCGATGTGTCCTCGCTGGTCCGACACGATGCAGGACCTGGGGCAGGAAGTGACGTCACAGCGTGATCTCTCGAGAACACGCTGTGTCTTTGCACTGCCAGAAGCTGGGTGTTAACGAAGAGAAGTGGATGATACTTCTATACACAACGCCCAGCTAGTAAAAGAAGTAAAAACGCCCAGATGTAACGAACACAATACACGCCCAGTTGTACTTTTACTTTAAACACGCCCAGTTGTACTTCAGAAAGCCTCATTTACATAAATATAAAAATGGTCATAACTTGGCCAAAAATGCTCGTTTTTAAAAAAACAAAACGTTACTCTTATCTCCATTGCAGCTCCGATCTGCTGCAATAGGAGATAGGGGTTGCAAAATCTGGTGACAGAGCCTCTTTAACTGTAAATCTACAGGAAGAACAGTTATTATTACATTGCATGATACAGCTTCTTTTCTTCTGTTTATCTTAAGGTAATAGGTTGGAACTGAGAGAAAAAGTTTTCAAAACTACATTGACTTCTAACGTGGGCCTAGGCGGTGTATAGCTCTGTGCAGGGTTGTCGACCACAGCAGATAAATTAAACACTTCTCACTTGCATAATTCTTCATACATCTGGCAGGCAGTAAAAAGGTTGGCTGGCTTTCACTTTCATCAGAAAGAGTCAAGGGCACTGCTCCTTAATAATCCAAGACCAAGTGGATTCAGGTCTACAAGGCCTATATGGCTTGCTGACCTGCTTGCTTGCTGCTCAACGCACTGACAACAGTGGGGAGGCTCTTGCCCGTCACCCACCACAGTTCACACGACACCATGGGGAGGCTCCTTCCCATCACCCGCAACAACACCCGGATCATATGGATTCAGGCCCACCAAGTTCGTGCCCAAGTGTAGATTTGGGGGGGGGGGGCATGGGGGCAAACGTCCTCCTCACCAGACCACAGCAAAGATGGACAATTAATTGTGGGCTAGGTGCTTCCTAGTCATATTATATCACCTCCCATTAATAATTCTCAGCAACTAATAGAAACTCAAATAAATATCCACTTATACCAAAGAAAAGGGAGTCATATACTATCCGTAGTTTGTTTTAAAAAAATAAATAAAAAATACATCAATTTTATTGTATATCATTAAAACAGACATAATTAATTTTAAGGAGAAATCCCAAAACGTTTTGTGCATAGGGTCCTGGCAGACAAAGGAGAGATAACAAATCATTCAATGAATATAATAGTAGATGCACAATACATCACAGCAAGACAATACTTATGAATTCCAATAATCCATAATGGCAATAATGTATTAATAAGTGAAAATCACAGTGTATAACACTATCATAGCAGTCAGCCGGACAATACATATGAATCCTATTAATGCAAAATAGGCAATGATGTATAAATAAGTGAAAATCACAGTGGATAAGATAATGTACCTATAAAAAGGGCCGTTAATACAATCTGTATCTGTAGCATGACATACCTAGGTATCAGCTAAATAAATGTGTAATCGATGGAGTAGTATGTGTGCCCTAACAATGGTAAGGAGGCATCTTACCAATGTTTGTCACTATGTCCATCCACCCAATGTAGCAGCTGCTATCTATTGGATTCATCCACTAGATAGCCGCCGATTCCAACCATAATTACCTTTCTAAGTCCTGGGCTGCTCTTCAGCTTAGCTGAACAGAGGGGAGCCAGGAATGTTTAGTATTATCGTCTGATCTGGGGTCTGATTATTATTTTTTTCCTCTGGTCTGATTCATTTAGAGATCTGATCTAAGGTCTTATTCATTTAGAGCGTCTTATTAATTTTTTGGGGCCTGATCTATAGTCTGAATAATTTGTGGCACCTGATTTGAGGTCTGATTAATTTAGGGGTATTATCTGGGGTTTGATTAATTTAAAGGGCCTGATACTTATGTATTGTAATTTTCACCGTCTTTACGTGGTTTCTGCTTGTAATGGAGGATACTTCCTGACTTGCAGGACTTTTCAGTACTTTTTTATGGGCTGGCTTAGGCAACATAGGTATGTTTAAAAACCTTCATCCTTCCCTATATAGCGGTATTAACAGTATTGGAGGAAAAACTGTGATATTTCCAGTGACGTGATCCAAGAGAAAGGACCTCTCTGATCATGCCGCGGTTACGGACCACAATAATCAAAGATTTAAACAGCTTTAAACACATTTAAACATCTTAGAGAATAAGCGCTCACTTTAGCGCTCATAAGCTTTTTCTATAGTGACGCCAAAAGACATCACTGTAGACTCTGGACCGGTCCTGCCTGCTATGAAAAGACAGCGGGCGGTCAGGAACAGGTTAAAAGACAAACTGCAGTTAGATGAAAATTTTCTGTATGTATGTGGTCTAATCACCCAATATCTCCCAGTTGTAACAATTCAAACAGATGGTTGGATGTGTGTGAAACCTCAACACTAAAATCTTTTTTTAAATTTTTTTAATTTTATTTTCAAAAGTCGCAAAAAATAAATCCACTGCTGGGCCTTCTTAACTAGAGCATATATTGTAACAGACCATGTCAGATCATGGAAAATAATAATCCCTAAGATCCCTTTACTATATCCACCTGATTCCCATCTATGACAATCCTAGAATGTTCCTGTTGCTTTTTTCCTGAAATCAATAATAATTTTCCACATTTAGGACTAAACTATTCTCCGTAGACACCAATAAAGCCGGACTTAAATAACACTCCTGTGGAACCCCCAAGGATAACCTTCTTGCTGTTGATCAAGAATTACCAAATCTGACTACTTGAACACTCAACAACCAGTTGTAGAATTGTATAATTCCGTATGACAGTCCAAGGTTCTTAGCCGCCAGCCGTGATGGCCACCTGCATGTTGAAAGCTGAGCTAAAGTCCACAAACAAAACCCACACGTAATTACAACTGGCATCAACATAACTTAACATAGTGTTCATGGCTAAAGCAACAGCATCCTCCGTAGATATATTCTGCCTATAAGCAAATTTAAGATGGGCATCTTTACCCTCCAGTACATTGTTCATGTGTGATATTTAACATATTTGGTATCGCCATGTCCTAATGACCCAAACTATAAAACTATCATGTGATTTTTCCCATACAGTGAACGCCGCAAAATAAATAAATAAATAACAATGCCAGAATTGCTGTTTGTTGGTCAACCTCGTCTCCCAAAAAATTTAAAAAAAAGTGATCAAAAAAGTCGCTTGCACCCCAAAATGGTACTAATACAAATTTCATCCTATTTCGCAAAAAACAAGCCCTTACACAGCTTTGTCGAGCACAGTCTGTTCCAAAGGTGGATACGATTGGGCACCAGTTATCAGTGTGACACTGGCCACATATCTATGGATTATTATTTATCCACCCCATTATTATACCAACATATTATGACCTGATGTACTCAGCACAGCTTACATACGCCCCGCACTATAAACTGAAATACCAGTAAAATCCCTAACAAAACTACTACCAAGCAAAATCTGTGCTCCAAAAGTCAAATAGCCCTACACTGTGCCCAAACAGCAATTTACGTCTACATATATGTCATTACCATTCCTGGTCGAACTTGCGTAACAGTTTTTTGAGATGTGTGTATTCAGTGGCACAAACTAGGCACAACATTTTGTGCACTAAAATGCTATATAAAGTCACAGGAAAAAAAAAAAAACTGATCAAAAAAACTACACATTAAAACGTAACTTTTACTTCATATTGATAAAAAAAGGAGGTCTTCCTTTAAAAAAGAGGGTGGGCCAAAAAATGCTATAGGGAAAACAAACTGACCCTGTTAAACCCTTGAGGGATGTCGTTTCCAAAAAGCGGTCACTTCTCTAAAGGCTTCCACCTAGGGCTGGCCTAAGGGTATGTGCACACGTAGTGACCAAAAACGTCTGAAAATCCAGAGCTGTTTTCAAGGGAAAACAGACCCTGCTTTTCAGACGTTTTTTGACCAACTCGCATTTTTCGCAGCGTTTTTTACGTCCGTTTTTGGAGCTGTTTTCATTGGAGTCTATGAGAAAACAGCACCAAAAACGTCCAAAGAAGTGTCCTGCACTTCTTTTGACGAGGCTGTATTTTTACGCGTCGTCGTTTGACAGCTGTCAAACGACGACGCGTAAATAACAGGTCGTCTGCACAGTACGTCGGCAAACCCATTCAAATGAATGGGCAGATGTTTGCCGACGTATTGTAGCCCTATTTTCAGACGTAAAACGAGGCATAATACGCCTCGTTTACGTCTGAAAATAGGTCGTGTGAACCCAGCCTTAGGTTGGATGATCCCCCATTTACATACAGACCCATTTATACCCATACAGATAATGTAGTAGTTTTACCTGCAGTCCTATGTAACACCACAAATAATAGTATTAGGTTGTGTTCACATCACCGTTCCTTTCCGCTGAGGGATTCCGTCGGAGGTTTTAGTCGAGTTAACCTTACAGAACCGATAAAAACACAGGGACATATACAAAAACACCGAAAAAGGCCATACTTACAAATGGACACAGCCAGGCCAGAAATGCTGATGAAAGGGCGAGCAGGTGCTTTAAATAATAATAGCCACTCCCACTAGTCTTGAGGGGAGTGGTGTGTGGTGCATGGGATGTGTAGTAAGAAATAATAAATGAATAGTGTGTGTGCAAGTGTAATACTATAAGTGAAATATAGGGGGCAGTAATAAATGAAGTGCCTCAGTAGAAATAAATGGATAATGGGGTGCAAGTGAGTGAAACATGGAGGGATAGTGTGTACGTCATGAGGCACAACGTGTATAGCCAGGTAGAAGCCTATTTGTGACGCCTTGATAATTCATAGAGCGGGCTACCCTGCTTGCTATGCCAAGCAACAACACACCATGCTCTCCCAGCATCAAAGACCCGGCTGTGTCCAAGAGAAGCGAATATACATAATAATGAAAAATACCTGGGGTATTGGTAATCATTTTGGCCAAAAGGACGCAAGCTCGCAATCCACGACAAGGATCCCCAGACTTGCGAGTCCCTAACTCCTAAACTGGAACAGAACGTTCCTGATGCACAAACAGAACCGATAAAAACACAGGGACATATACAAAAACACCGAAAAAGGCCATACTTACAAATGGACACAGCCAGGCCAGAAATGCTGATGAAAGGGCGAGCAGGTGCTTTAAATAATAATAGCCACTCCCACTAGTCTTGAGGGGAGTGGTGTGTGGTGCATGGGATGTGTAGTAAGAAATAATAAATGAATAGTGTGTGTGCAAGTGTAATACTATAAGTGAAATATAGGGGGCAGTAATAAATGAAGTGCCTCAGTAGAAATAAATGGATAATGGGGTGCAAGTGAGTGAAACATGGAGGGATAGTGTGTACGTCATGAGGCACAACGTGTATAGCCAGGTAGAAGCCTATTTGTGACGCCTTGATAATTCATAGAGCGGGCTACCCTGCTTGCTATGCCAAACAACAACACACCATGCTCTCCCAGCACACACACTATTCATTTATTATTTCTTACTACACATCCCATGCACCACACACCACTCCCCTCAAGACTAGTGGGAGTGGCTATTATTATTTAAAGCACCTGCTCGCCCTTTCATCAGCATTTCTGGCCTGGCTGTGTCCATTTGTAAGTATGGCCTTTTTCGGTGTTTTTGTATATGTCCCTGTGTTTTTATCGGTTCTGTTTGTGCATCAGGAACGTTCTGTTCCAGTTTAGGAGTTAGGGACTCGCAAGTCTGGGGATCCTTGTCGTGGATTGCGAGCTTGCGTCCTTTTGGCCAAAATGATTACCAATACCCCAGGTATTTTTCATTATTATGTATATTCGCTTCTCTTGGACACAGCCGGGTCTTTGATGCTGGGAGAGCATGGTGTGTTGTTGTTTGGCATAGCAAGCAGGGTAGCCCGCTCTATGAATTATCAAGGCGTCACAAATAGGCTTCTACCTGGCTATACACGTTGTGCCTCATGACGTACACACTATCCCTCCATGTTTCACTCACTTGCACCCCATTATCCATTTATTTCTACTGAGGCACTTCATTTATTACTGCCCCCTATATTTCACTTATAGTATTACACTTGCACACACACTATTCATTTATTATTTCTTACTACACATCCCATGCACCACACACCACTCCCCTCAAGACTAGTGGGAGTGGCTATTATTATTTAAAGCACCTGCTCGCCCTTTCATCAGCATTTCTGGCCTGGCTGTGTCCATTTGTAAGTATGGCCTTTTTCGGTGTTTTCGAGTTAACCTTAGCTTTCGTTTCCCTCACCCTTAAACACAATGGTGACGGAAACGTTACTAATGGTTTTAGTTTGTCACCGTCGTGACAGGGTTCCGTCATTTTGATGGAATCAATAGTGCAATCAACTTTGCTATTGGTTCCGTCAAGAGCAACGGAACACTGTCATAACGGTGACAAACGGAAACCATTAGCTAGCTTTCCGTCTCCATTGAGTTCAATGTGAGGGAAACGGAAGATAAGGTTTCAGTTTGCCTTTCCGTTTAGGGGTTAACCCGACGAAAAGCTCCAACAGAACCCCTCAATGGAAGGGCAACGCTTATGTGAACAGGCCCTTACCTGCAGTCCTATGTAACACCACAGATAAAGCAGTGATAAATCTCTGAGTACAGATAATGTAGTAGACGTTATCTGCAGTCCTATGTAACACCACAAATAAAACAGTGATACCTCTCTGAGTACAGATAATGTAGTAGGTGTTATCTGCAGTCTTATGCAATACCACAGAAAACACACAGTGATGACTCTCTGAGTACAGATAATATAGTAGATATTACCTGCAGTTCTATGTAACACCACAGATAACACAGTGATAACTCTCTGAGTACAGATAATGTAGATATTACCTGCAGTCCTATGTAACACCACAGAAAACACACAGTGATGACTCTCTGAGTACAGATAATATAGTAGATATTACCTGCAGTTCTATGTAACACCACAGATAACACAGTGATAACTCTCTGAGTACAGATAATGTAGATATTACCTGCAGTCCTCTGTAACACCACAGAAAACACACAGAGATGACTCTCTGAGTACAGATAATCTGGTAGATATTACTTGCAGTTCTATGTAACACCACAGATAACACACAGTGATAACTTTCTGACTACAAATAATATAGTGGATGTTACCTGCAGTCCTACGTAATACCACAGATAACACAGTGATAACGCTGAGTAAACATAATGTAGTAGGTGTTACATGCAGTCCTATGTAATACCACAGAAAATACACAGTAAGAACTCTGAGAACATATATTGTAGTAGGTATTACCTGCAGTCCTATGTAACACCACATATAACATACAGTGATAACTCTCTTGAGTACAGATAATGTAGTAGATGATACCTGCAGTCCTATGTGACACCACAGATAACACACTCTGTTAACTATACCCACACAGGCACATATAACACACACACACACACACACACACACACACACACACACACACACACACACACACATGCAGAGGCATACACACACACACACACACACACACACACAAACAAACATATACACACTTACACAGAAACATATACACAGGCAGACATATACATACACAAACTGGAACATATAGACATACATTCACAGCGACTTATATACACAGACAAATACACACCGAAACATGTATGCACACACATAGAAACACATAGGCACTTACTTCCTCCCTTGCTGACAGGTTTCTTGCAGGGGCGGGCTGTTGGTGGAGCGTCCTCCTCTTTACTTGCTGCCTCTGCTCTTGTTTCCTCCGTGTGTGTAACCAAGAGCAGAGGACATAGAGCTCAAACGGCCTGCCCAGTGGTGCCCCCTATATGCTGGGAAGGGTGCAGTACCCTGTGCACTCTCACAGGTCACACACCCCTAAGGCAGGCCCTGCTTCCACTGTACTCTGGTAATCTGGCAAAAACTACACTCCAAAAGCTAAATGGCGCGCTTTCCTTTCTGAGACCTGCTATGTAGCCAAACAGCAGTTCAGGGCCACATATGGGGTAGTGCCGTACTTGGGAGATATTGAGTAACACATTTTGTGGTGTTTTTTTTCTTCTATTACCCCTTATGAAAAAACTACACATTTTTGGAATATCTTCACTTTTGGAAAATTGCCACTACATAATTATAATAAAATCTATGAAACAACTGTGAGGTCAAAATGTTCACTACACCTCTAGATGAATGCCCAGAAAGGTGTAGTTTTCAAAATTGAGTCACTTCTCAGTTTTTTTTTTACTGTACTGGTACCTCAGGGCTCTGTACATGCGACATGGCACCCAAAAACCAATCCAGCAAAATCTACATTCCAACCATTGCGCCTGCCATTCTGAGCCCTGCCTTGTATCCAAACAGCTGTGACCACATATGGGGTATTTCTGTACTCGGGAGAAATTGCTCTACAAAGCTTGGGTTGCTTTTTCTCCCTTATCCCTTGGAAAAATAAAGAAATTCCACAATTATTGGAAAAAAATGTAGTTTTTCATTTTCACGGCCTACTTCAAGTGAATTCAGTAAAAATCCTGTGGGGTCAAAATGCTTACTATACCCCTAGGTGAATGCTTCAAATAGTGTAGTTTGCCGATTGGCGTCACTTTTTGGGGCTTTCCACTATTTTGGTACCTCAGGTTTACCTTTGTAAATTTGACATGGCGCCTGAAAACCATTCCAGCAAAATTTGAGCTCCTAAATCCAAATCCTTTCTGAGCAAAATCTGGGCAAAGCGTTTAAAAAAAATAATTTAAAAAAAGCACAAAAACGCCACAAAAAGGCTTCAAAACGCTGTATCTGGAGCCTGCCGAATAAGGATGTTAAAATGCAGCGTATTATATTATTGAAATCTGAAAGGAGCTAAATAACTGCAAAATAAAAAAAATTAACAACAACATAGTGGATGTCTGTAAAATAAAACTTTTATTTGCAGATAAATTTTATCGAAAAACATTATTTTCCAGAATATTCACCAAACTGTATAATTATCCCATTTGTCAGTTTGAAGCACATTTTGAGTATCACATCAATAATACGCAATGAATCCACTTCACACATGCAAATGACTTAATACAACTTCTCTCACTGACATTATTCATTGGTATTTGGAAACAGGGCACACATTTTAAAGCGGCTGGTTCAGGTTCAATATTATCTAGGACCAAGCATGTGATATACTTTACAATACATACTTGTCTATGCAATGGCATTTCTTCATAACAATTGTTTTGTTTTTGTTAATTTGTTTTTAAGCAATGTGTGTAATTGTTTATTTTATTACTGCTTGTGATAATGTATTCTGATACAGTATTTTAATTGCAGTACACAGAAGTGTCCCCCAAACTTTCACAACCTACATAGTCACACAGCATCCTGGAACAATGTGCATCATGGATCCCAATATCAGAATGGCCCTCCCATGCTGTTCACATGCAAAGTTCTTCAGGCACTGGAATGATATATCTCAATAGCTGAATGCCCCTGCTGTTCACACAATCAGTAATCTCAGGCTTTGATGCTTGTTCCTGACATTGAAATATTGCTTATTCATAATTAGAGATGAGCGAACTTATGAAAAGTTCGGTTCGGCTAGTTCGCCGAATTTCACGAAAAAGTTCGATTCGGACCGAACTAGTTCTGACCGAACCTGTAATTTCTGTGCGCCGAGCATGGTACTGTCCAGGGTGCTGAAAGAGTTAATGGGCTGCACGACCTCTTTCAGCAACCTTGACAGTACATGCTCGGTGCACAGAAAATACAATTTTAAAGTAATAGAAAAAAAAAAAAAAATACGTTCATACTTACATTCCTTCTGTCCGGCCTCCAGTGATGACGTTTCATCCATGTCACCGCTGCAGCCAATCACAGGCTGTAGTGGCGGTCACGCACGTCAGGATGACGTCAGAAGGCCGGCCTCCAGGGATGACGCTTCATCCCACGTGACCGCCTCTGCAGCCAATCACAGGCTGCAGCGGCCTCTGCAGCCAATCACACGCTCCTCTCCTGAAATACTCTGTGCTGCCTTAAACTCTGTGGACAGGTCAGGATCCTGTTTCTTTTAAATGCTGCTGGGGAAACCGCTCGATCCACTATATAAGGCTGCACTACAGTGCAGCATTTAAAAGAAACAGGATCCTGACCTGTCCACAGAGTTTAAGGCAGCACAGAGTATTTCAGGAGATGAGCGTGCGGATCTTGTGCGGGGTGGTGACTTGCCAATCATGTGAAGGTGTTATTGAGGACAGGAGTGAAGGAGAGGTACAACTGAGCTACGTAATGGTAAGAGCAGAGTTCACAGCAGAACAGAATCTGCACGCTCCTCTCCTGAAATACTCTGTGCTGCTGTGAACTCTGCTCTTACCATTACGTAGCTCAGTCTGTTACCTCTCCTCCACTCCTGTCCTCAATAACACCTTCACATGATTGGCAAGTCACCACCCCGCACAAGATCCGCACGCTCATCTCCTGAAATACTCTGTGCTGCCTTAAACTCTGTGGACAGGTCAGGATCCTGTTTCTTTTAAATGCTGCACTGTAGTGCAGCCTTATATAGTGGATCGAGCGGTTTCCCCAGCAGCATTTAAAAGAAACAGGATCCTGACCTGTCCACAGAGTTTAAGGCAGCACAGAGTATTTCAGGAGAGGAGCACGGCCCGTAAAATAAAAAAATAGAACATGTTCTATCTTTTTAACGGCACGGGCACCTTCCCGTGAGAAAACGGGAAGGTACCCGTGGCTAACAGAAGTCTATGGGCCCGCTATTTCGGGTCGTAATTACGACCCATAATAACGGGTGTTTTTACGGTCGTGTGCATGAGGCCCCGTAATGATGGGTGGCTACATGTGTGCACCAGTCATTACGGCAGCGTTGCTAGGCGACGTCCGTAAATAGTCACTGTCCAGGGTGCTGAAAGAGTTAACTGATCGGCAGTAACTGTTTCAGCACTCTGGACAGTGAATTCCGATCAGAATATAGAGTAACATGTAAAAAAAAAAAGACGTTCATACTTACCGAGAACTTTCTGCTTCCTCCAGTCCGGTCTCCCGGCCGTTGCCTTGGTGACGTTACAGCCCATGTGACCGCTGCAGCCAATCACAGGCTGCCGCGGCCTCTGCAGCCAATCACAGGCTGCCGCGTCAGAAAAGAAGGTCGGACTGGAGGAAGAAGAGGGACTCATCCCCAAGACAACGACCGGGTACGTATGAAATGCTTTTTATTTTATTTTTAATCAGCAGCCTCTTCTGCGAACCGAACTTTTCCCGATGTTCGGACCGAAGCCGGGTTCGGTTGTCCCGGTTCGCTCATCTCTATTCATGATGTTACAACACTATCATTAATTCAGTGTCTGACTGACCTGTTCATCATTTGAATCCATTATTTGAGCGTTACTATTGACATGTTGTTTTATTAAAAATACTGCATAAATGGACTGCTGGTTAAAAAAGCATAACAAATAATGATAAATAAGTATAAATATTAAACAAGTGACATCATTACTTACAAAAATATCAAACAAATAATAAGATACTTCATGGTAATTTACAGTATTTTATGAAACCTGCATGTGCGGGCACAGGCAAAAATTTCTCAATGGAATAAAGCTTAAGGCCCAGTTCACACTGAATTTGTTGGCGCTGATTTTTACACTGAAACCCTGTCGGAATGAGCATCAAAAAACGTCTGAAATTGCCTCCGATTGAGGTTTTAGCCGCTCGTGGAAAAACAGAACCATGTCTTTTCTTGTGTGTGGTTCCGCCTCTGAACTCACATTGAAATCAATGAGAGGCAGAAAAAACTGTTTTCGCTGCATTTTTTGCCCGTGGTCCTCTATGGCCTCTAAAATCTGCTTCAAAATTCCTGAAGTATGAGAGCACGGGCCAAAAATGCAGACACGGCCGTGTACATGACACCTAAAGGAAGGTCAGATGATCATGTCCATATAAACAGTGCCACAGTGCCCCTGTAGAGAGTGCGACACATCACCCATGTAGATATTGCCACACAGCGCCCATGTAGATAGTGCCACAGTGCCCCAGTGCCCCCCATTGAAAATGCCACACACTGCCCATGTAGATAGCTCCATAGTGCCACACTGTGCCCATGTACATAGTGCCACATAGTGCCCATCTAGATAGTCCCACATAGTGCCCATGTAAATAGTGCCACACAGTGCCCATGTAGATCGTGCCACTGTTCCTCTGAAGATACTGCCACAGTGCCCCCTGGAGATAGTGCCACAATTTCTCCGTAGTTAGCGCCACGCTGCCCCCTGTAGTTAGCGCTACACTGACCCCTGTAAATAGAGCGACACTAACCTATCCAAATTCCACCGTACAGCCGAAAATAGAGCATGTTCTATTTTTCACAGACAGAATTAACAGGCCGTTAAAAAAACAGATGTGTGAATACACCCATAGAAATCTATTGTTCTGATTATAGCTTTAGTATTCTGCATTAGTATTTGGATGCCAAAACTATGAGAGGTGCCAATATTTCCATTATATGTTTTCTGTTTATGTTCCTGTCCTAATTTTGGTTTCCATATACTGACCAAAATACTGCCATGTGAAACAAGCCTTAGGGAATTTTCACACGGGGTATTTTGCCGCGTTTTTTGACGCGGAAACCGCGTCGCAAAACTCAGCAAAAACGGCCCGAAAATGCCTCCCATTGATTTCAATGGGAGGTGTCGGCGTCTTTTTCCCGCGAGCAGTAAAACTGCCTCGCGGGAAAAAGAAGCGACATGCCCTATCTTCGGGCGCTTCCGCCTCCGACCTCCCATTGACTTCAATGGGAGGCAGAGAAAGCGTATTTCGCGCTGTTTTATGCCCGCGGCGCTCAATGGCCGCGTGCGAAAAACGGCGCGAAAATCGGCGTGCAGGGAGAGGAATATCTGCCTCATAGTTCCAAACAGAATTTTGAGGCAGATATTCCTCCACCAAAATACTCCGTGTGAACATAGCCTTAATAAAATATGGCTGAAAAACTGCCCCGAAAACGGCCGTAAAAAAACGCCGCAAAAAACTAGTATGATTAAAAAACGGCTGAAGATCAGGAGCTGTTTTCCCTTGAAAACAGCTCCTGATCTTCAGCCGTTTTTTAATCATACTAGTTTTTTGCTGCGTTTTTTTACGGCCGTTTTCGGGGCAGTTTTTCTATTGGGTCGATGAAGAACGGCTCAAGAAGTGACTTTTTACGCGCCGTTTTTTGAAAATGAGGTGTAAAAAAAATCCCCTGTCGGAACAAAACGCCGTATTTCCCATTTGAAATCGATGGGCAGATGTTTGTAGGCATTCTGCTTTCGATTTTTCAGAAATTTTTCGGGACGATTACCGGCTGAAAATAGCCCGTGTGAACATCTCAATCTAAATGAAACGTGCAGAAATCCATGCACATGCTGCAGAAAGAACCTCGTTGCAAACGCGACATGGCACTGAAAACCAATCCAGCAAAATCTGCGCTCCAAAATCCAAAAGGCGCTACTTCCCTTCTGAGCACTGTTGTGAGTCCAAACATCAGTTTATGACGACATATGGGGTATAGCCGTAATCGGGAGAAATTGCTTTACAAATGTTTTTCTCCTTTATTCCTTGTAAAAATGAAAAAATTCTATGTTTTCACAGAAATAAAGGTGATTTTCATCTTCACAGACTAATTCTACTAAATTCTTCAAAAAAAACTATGGGGTCAAAATGTTAACTATACCCCTAGAAAGACGCCTTGAGGGGTGTAGTTTCCAAAATGGGTCACTTTTGGGGGGTTTTGACTGTTTAGGCACGACAAGACCTCTTCAAACCTGATATGGTGCCTAAAATATATTCCTAAAAAAAGGAGGCCCCAAAATCCAGTAGGTGCTCCTTTGCTTCTTAGGCTGGTGCTTCAGTCCAGTAGCACGCTAGGGCCACATGTGGGATATATCTAAAATCTGCAGAATCTGGGCAATAAATATTGAGTTGCGTTTCTCTGGTAAAACCTTCTGTGTTAGGGTATGTTCACATGGCTTATTTTCGGCGTTCTGTTCCGACGGGGCGTTTTTCTGAAAAGCCTTGTAACGTCCTAGAAAAATAAAAGCACATGAAAAAACTGATGCAAACATGAAGTAGACATATGGGAAATGTTAGAAATATATGGAAATGTCAGCTCACATTCTTAGGTGCACAAAGAAGACAGCGATCTCCGCGCTGTAGAAACAACAATCCAGAAGGAAAAGGTTCAGCACTCCTTGTGGAATATGAAAAAATCTTCTTTATTGGTTAAAATAGATAGCCAGCGGAAGACTGAACAGAAAACAGTGGACAAGAAACATAAAACATACGTTCCCTCTGATGCGTTTCTAGCTCTCAAGAGCCATTAGTCATAGAATATGGGAAATGTTAACTAGTAACTATTTTGTGTGGTATTTGTAATGCCGGGGTAGGGAGACAGACAGGTGAGCCCTAATCTACCCGCCACTCAGTCCCTGCCTACTTGCAACGGCCCGTCCTAGGCGACGGTGTACAACTGGGCGACGGTCCCCACGGTCATTATGTGCACGACAGACAAACAGACAAGGGTACACAGAAGCTAGGGGAACGGGGCAGTGCCCACGGCAACACCGTGAGCAACAAGAGTAGTGAACGAGCCGAGTCAAACCAGGAGTGTACGAGGTACCAAATGCAGAGCAGGAGAGTAGTTGGTAAGCCAGGGTCTATATGGAGCAGAGGACAAAAGTACAAGCAGCAGCAGCGAGCCAGGAAACAGACAGAATCACAGGCAAAGGAGGAGCAGGAAGTGAAGGTATAAATAGACAGAGGGCGGGAGCTAGCTTCGTCTGGCCAGGCTGTGATAGGCTCTCCTACTCCTCAGCCTCCCAGCCTGATTGGTAGAAGGAGGGGTCACTCGATCAGACTTAGGAGCAGGTGCAGACTGACTAACCACGGGCATCGACACAGAAGCTGTGTCTGGCAGATCCTTTACAGTACCCCCCCCCTTTTATGAGGGGCCACTGGACCTTTTCTAGGTGGACCTGGCTTATTGGGGAACCGAAGATGGAACCTCCTTAGCAATACTGCAGCGTGAACATCCCGGGCGGGTACCCAAGTCCTCTCCTCAGGCCCGTATCCCCTCCAATGGACTAGGTACTGGAGAGAGCCTTGGACCATCCTGCTGTCCACAATCTTGGCCACCTCGAATTCTACCCCTTCAGGGGTGAGAACAGGGACCGGAGGTTTCCTCGAGGGAGCCAAGGACGGAGAACAGCGTTTCAGGAGGGAGGCATGAAATACGTCGTGTATTCGAAAAGACGGGGGTAACTCCAGTCGGAAGGAGACAGGGTTAAGGACTTCAATGACCATGTACGGCCCTATATACCGGGGAGCAAACTTTTTGGACGGGACTTTAAGGCGCAAATTTTTTGAAGACAGCCACACCAGATCCCCGACCACAAACAAGGGCTTAGCAGAACATCTTCTATCTGCCTGAGTCTTTTGTATGCTCTGGGACGCCTTTAGGTTCTTCTGAACCTGGGCCCAGACTGTGCACAGTTCCCAATGAACGACATCTACCTCAGGATTGTTGGAACCACCAGGTGAAATGGAGGAGAACCGTGGATTAAACCCAAAATTACAGAAAAAGGGGGAAACCCCTGACGAGTTACTGACCCGGTTATTAAGGGAAAATTCAGCGAGGGAAATGAAGGAGACCCAATCATATTGACAGTCAGAGATAAAACACCTTAAATATTGTTCTAGAGACTGATTAGTCCTCTTGGTTTGGCCATTAGTTTCAGGATGGAAGGCCGAGGAGAAGGACAGATCAATCTCCAACTTTTTACAGAAGGCTCTCAAAACAATGAAACAAATTGTACCCCTCTGTCAGAAATAATATTGACAGGAACCCCATGGAGACGCAGGATGTGTTTGACAAACAAGGTAGCTAACGTCTTAGCATTGGGTAGTTTCTTGAGGGGCACAAAGTGGCACATCTTACTGAAGCGGTCTACTACAACCCACACCACCGACTTGCCTTGAGATGGAGGCAGATCGGTGATAAAATCCATGGAGATATGGGTCCAAGGTCTCTGGGGAATGGGCAAAGAACATAGTAAGCCCGCTGGTCGGGACCTGGGAGTCTTGGACCTAGCACAAATTTCACAAGCGGCGACGTAGGCCTTAACGTCTTTAAGCAACCCAGGCCACCAATAGTTTCTGGCAATGAGGTGCTTGGTACCCAGGATGCCTGGATGGCCAGATAGTGCAAAGTCATGATTTTCCCTGAGTACCCTTAGCCGGAATTGCAGGGGAACAAACAGCTTGTTCTCAGGAAGGTTCCCAGGAGCTGAACCTTGATCAGCCGCAATGTCGGAGACTAAGTCAGAATCAACAGAGGAAATTATTATACCTGGGGGCAAAACACAAGCAGGATCTTCCTCCACAGGAGGGCTGGCCATGAAGCTACGCGACAGTGCATCAGCTTTAATATTTTCAGACCCAGCCCTATAGGTGACCAAAACTTTGAATCTAGTAAAAAACTCCCTTCGAGCTTGTCTCAGGTTTAGCCTCCTGGCAGATTCTAGGAAAACCAGATTCTTGTGGTCGGTAAGGACCGTAACCTGGTGCCTAGCCCCCTCCAGGAAGTGGCACCACTCTTCAAATGCCCATTTAATGGCTAAGAGTTCGCGGTTGCCAATGTCATAGTTACTCTCAGTGGGTGAGAACTTCCTGGAGAAGTAGGCACAGGGACGGAGATGGGTGAGGGACCTGGTACCCTGGGACAAGACAGCACCCACTCCCACCTCGGAGGCGTCAACCTCCACGATGAATGGTTCCATTTGGTTAGGCTGAATCAGCACTGGGGCCAAGATAAAGCACTTCTTAAGGACCTCAAAAGCCTGGACCGCCTCAGGAGGCCAGTGGAGTAGATCAGCACCTTTGCGAGTGAGATCCGTAAGAGGCTTAGCGATGACCAAGAAGTTAGCAATAAATCTCCTGTAATAATTAGCAAACCCCAGAAAGCACTGTAACGCCTTCAGGGAGGCAGGTTGGACCCATTCAGCCACAGCCTGAACCTTGGCTGGGTCCATGCGGAATTCATGAGGAGTGAGGATTTGACCCAAAAATGGTATCTCCTGCACCCCAAACACACATTTTTCGGTTTTAGCAAACAGTTTGTTTTCCCGAAGGGCCTGGAGCACCTTCCTGACATGCTCAATGTGGGAGGACCAGTCCTTGGAAAACACAAGTATGTCATCAAGGTACACTACAAGAAATACCCCCAGGTAGTCTCTTAAGATCTCATTTATGAAATTCTGGAAGACCGTGGGAGCATTACACAACCCAAAGGGCATGACGAGGTATTCGAAATGACCTTCGGGCGTGTTAAACGCAGTCTTCCACTCATCCCCCTCTTTGATGCGGATAAGGTTATAAGCCACCCGTAGATCAAACTTAGAGAACCATTGGGCCCCCTGAACCTGATTGAAGAGATCAGGAATCAAAGGAAGGAGATACTGGTTCCTTACAGTGACCTTATTCAAGTTTCAGTAATCGATGCACGGCCTAAGACCACCATCCTTCTTCCCTACGAAGAAGAAGCCAGCACCTACCGGAGAAGTAGAGAGGCGAATGTAACCCTTGGCCAGGCATTCCTGGATATACTCTCTCATGGCTTCACGTCCGGGACAAGAGAGATTAAATATCCTACCCTTAGGGAGCTTAGCTCCTGGTACCAAATCGATTGCGCAATCGTATTCTCTATGAGGAGGTAACACTTCGGAGGCCTTTTTAGAAAAAACATCAGCGAAGTCCTGAATAAACTCAGGTAGAGTGTTCACCTCCTCAGGGAGAGAAATAAAATTAACAGAAAAACATGACGTCATGCCTTCATTACCGCATTTGTTAAGATCCCCAGTATTCCAGTTAAACTTGGGATTATGCATCTGAAACCAGGGAAGGCCTAAAACCAAATCGGACGATAATCCCTGCATCACCAGTACAGAGCACTGCTCCAAATGCATGGAGCCAACAAGGAGTTCAAAAACAGGGGTATGCTGTGTAAAATAACCATTAGCAATAGGAGTGGAGTCGATACCCACTACCGGGACAGGTTTAGGCAAATCAATCAATGGCATAGCTAGAGACCTAGCAAATTCCACAGACATAATATTAGCAGAAGACCCTGAATCCACGAAGGCACTGCCGGTAGCAGACCTACCACCAAAAGAGACCTGAAAGGGAAGCAAGATCTTATTAGGTTTCATATTCACGGGAAATACCTGTGCGCCCAAGTGACCTCCCCGATGGTCACTTAGGCGCGGAAGTTTTACGGCTGCTTATTCTTACACCTAGGACAGTTGTTCACTTGATGCTGGTCATCCCCACAGTAGAAGCAGAGACCATTCTTCCTGCGGAACTCTCTACGTTGTTGGGGAGACACGGAGGCCCCGAGTTGCATAGGTTCCTCCGAGTTTTCCGTGGAAGAACGAAGCAACGGAACCTCGGGAGCGATCATGGGGGAGCCAGAGGAGGAGGCACAAAAACGTTCAAGTCGTCGTTCCCTGAGACGTTGGTCAAGACGTACCGCTAAAGCCATAACCTGATCTAGAGAGTCAGAAGAGGGATAGCTAACTAACAGGTCCTTCAGGGCGTTCGACAGACCCAATCTAAACTATCACCTCAAGGCAGGGTCATTCCACCGAGAAGCTACACACCACTTCCTAAAGTCCGAACAGTACTCCTCAACGGGTCTCTTACCCTGACGTAAGGTCACCAGCTGACTCTCGGCAAAGGCAGTCCTGTCAGTCTCGTCATATATGAGCCCGAGAGCAGAAAAAAAAAGGTCAACAGAGGAAAGTTCAGGGGCGTCGGGGGCCAAGTAGAAGGCCCATTCTTGGGGCCCGTCCTGGAGCCGGGACATAATTATACCCACTCGCTGGCTATCAGAACCTGAGGAGTGGGGCTTTAGACGAAAATAGAGCTTACAACTCTCCCGAAAGGAGAAAAAGGTCTTCCGGTCCCATGAGAACCGGTCAGGCAACTTGAGGAGGGGTTCAAGAGGTGAGGTGGGGGGCACTACCAGGGTAGCATCATGCTGGTCGCCCCTCTGAGCCAGGGCTTGGACCTGTAGGGAGAGGCCCTGCATTTGCTGAGCTAGGGTCCCATGGGGGTCCATACTAGTAGAAACCAGGGTAGAAAAGGTATATGGGCCTGTGATTATGTAATGCTGGGGTAGGGAGACAGACAGATGAGCCCTAATCTACCCGCCACTCAGTCCCTGCCTACGTGCAACGGCCCGTCCTAGGCGACGGCGTACAACTGGGCGACGGTCCCTACGCTCACTATGTGCACGACAGACAAACAGACAAGGGTACACAGAAGCTAGGGGAACGAGGCAGTGCCCACGGCAACACCGTGAGCAACAAGAGTAGTGAACGAGCCGAGTCAAACCAGGAGTGTACGAGGTACCAAACGCAGAACAGGAGAGTAGTGAACGAGCCGAGTCAAACCAGGAGTGTACGAGGTACCAAACGCAGAGCAGGAGAGTAGTGAACGAGCCGAGTCAAACCAGGAGTGTACGAGGTACCAAACGCAGAGCAGGTGAGTAGTCAGTAAGCCAGGGTCTATATGCAGCAGAGGACAAAAGTACAAGCAGCAGCAGAGCCAGGAAACAGACAGAATCACAGGCAAAGGAGGAGCAGGAAGTGAAGGTATAAATAGACAGAGGGCGGTAGCTAGCTGTGTCTGGCCAGGCTGTGATAGGCTCTCCTACTCCTCAGCCTCCCAGCCTGATTGGTAGAAGGAGGGGTCACTTGATCAGACTTAGGAGCAGGTGCAGACTGACTAACCACGGGCGTCGACACAGTAGCTGTGTCTGGCAGATCCTTTACAGTATTACTATCTGTTTTAGAAGTAGATACATTTAAATTTAGAATAATGAGAAGGTGAAATGTTGTACTAGATGTTTGGTCCATAAACCACCTTCACTCTGAGAGCTGCTTCGCTTTCCTTCTTTGATGCCTTATCTCATAAGGAGAGGTCACTGCTTGTCCTGAAGCCTAGCACCGGCCTCATTTTGGCGTATATTATACCACAGTGCTGCTTCGACTCTTTGTTTTTCCATTATAATTATATATATATATATATATATATATATATATATATATATATATATATATATATATATATATACATACATACAGTATATATATTAATTTATTTAAAATTATTTAATAATGTGAGGCAGTGAAGGAAAGAAACTACCGAGTAAAAATATCTCCATCCTCCAGGGAGGGACAGAGACTTTCCAGCACTGGACTGGCAGCCAAGCCAGTACAGGCGCAGCAAGCTAACAGTGACGACAAGCTGGATAGAGCTACCAGCTAGCAGCAACCAGACATGGAGCAGAGCTGGGGCAACAGGAGTCAGGGTCGGCGCTCTACCTGGATTGGAATCGCTAGGCTGCCGGGTACACTAAACCCCCATCATCTCAAACTGTGAGTATGGTCTGCCAGACACCTATGGTGGCTGTGGGCTGCAGCTAATAACTATAAGGCTACGTTCACACAGCGCAGATATGCTGCGTAAAGGTACACAGCATATCTGCCCTGGCAGCGGTAGGGAATTCCGGACTAAAAACCGCACCAAATTGTGGTGCAGTTTTTCATCCGGAAAGTCCGCTGAGAAGAACAGAAGAGGAAAAAAAAACAACGCATAATTACCCTCTGACATCCTTCAGATCAGCCTCCTGGGATGACGTATCATGGGGCTTTCCTGCCTATTCCTTCTAGTTCATGATATGTAAGGAGCCATGGGGCCCAAGCATTTCTACTTATAGTATACTTGTGCAGAAAGCCATAGGAATAGCATCCTAGCATAAATACATAATTGGGACTAAGGAATAAATTGCTAGTAATCACTATTTTTATTAATTCTTTGTGGTAAAATGATTGTCTTTTGGTTTTGCTGCTATTGATATTGGGTTGCTGTATTGTACACCCAGTCTTTATACCCTATACTTACAAGTAAACCAATATGTTCCAATGATGGGAATGAAGCAGGAGAAAAAGACTGTGGGCATGCTAAAGGGATGTGCTCTATGTGCAGTAATGCCTCGGTAGTTAGATTATTAAAGATATATCTCTTCTATTAGCTACCACTGCGCCCTAAGCAGCGCCTACTCTGCCTAACCCATTTTCCAGCCCTTGTTCATGAACTCCTCCATGCCTCAACACAGTGAGTTATTGACCTACCAAGTCATTTGTATAAGAAAATCCTTCAATATTTTATTATATATACAAGTGCTGAGGGTGTCATGTTGAGGAGGAAGCAGGAAGAAATAATATCTCTGAACCCAGGAATCCAGTAATAGTAAAGGTTTTGGGAAAATAAGGATTTTCCAACCTTGAGGCCAAAAACTATTTTCTAAAGGTGATGAGCTATATATTTTTATAAGAAATATTAATTTATTTTACGAAAATCAAGTCTGTGGCTATTTGGGGATTACGATTTGTTCTTTTGTTTTTCATTCTAGCTTTTATATTGTAGACTATTGGGAACAAGATTGCTTCTCCTGTTTAGTCTTCTTTCTTTTGTATGTACATTTCCTCTGCCTACACCTACATAATACTATAATGTGTTTGTGTTGCACAAGTAAAGTAGAAGTCTAAAAATAATATCCATATGGAGCTAATAATGCAATTCCCACAAGGTTGCTCATTTTATTATTATTCAGTCAGTTAATTTTTCTTCTCTCATGCAGAGTTTGAGCATTTTCACAAAAAAACCTTCTAAGGTCGGGTTCCCACGTAGCGTAAACACTGCAGAGTTTACAGTAGCAGCAAAGTGGATGAAATTAAGAAAATCTCATGCCCACACTGTGGAAAAAAAATGCAGTGTAAGCGTTAATAAATTGACCTGCAGTGCGGAATTTAAATCCGCATCATGTCAATTTATACTGCGTTTTCGTTAATTTTCCATTGCGGGTTTTCCCCATTGAATTTAATGGGGACGCAAAACCTGAAATAGAAAGCCAAGTGTTGTGACTTTTGCGGGGTATTCGCACCGATTATGCCACAAAAAATCGCAGCTACAGAAAAATAAAAAAAACATAGTTACCCAGATGTCTGTGTTTCTTCGTCCAGTTCGGCCTCCTGGGATAATATTGCATCACATGTGACCGCTGCAGCCAATCACAGGCTGCAGCGGTGGTGACATGGGATGAAACGTCATCCCAGGAGGCCGGTCTGGATGACGTCAGAGGGCCGGTCGCCTGGGATGAAGGTACATCCCATGTGACCACCGCTGCAGCCAATCACAGGCTGCAGCGGTCACATGAGCTGCAGCATCATCTAGGGAGGCTGGAACAGACTGCCCATGAGGGATGCGTCGCCATAACAACAGCCTAGATAAGTATGAGCGATTTTTACCTCTGCTTTCCGAAAATCCATCCGAGGTTTTTCCGACGGAATGCAATGCGGGTTCCATGTTGGATACGCTGCGCAGTTTTTACGCAGCGTATCCAACCTGTGGGAACCCGGCCTAATCTCACAGCATGAATATTGTTCGGTTATGCTACACCTAGTTTTAGAAAATTCAGCTGCCTGTACAAGTAAGAAAATGCAGATGGTGTTGACTACAAAGGTAACCATAGAACGTGAAGTGAAATTCAGGTTGTAATATAATTATAGAAGTACTGGGGAAGTCAAACCTGGCGCTATTTCTTCCAGCTTTTTTAAAAAGGGCATACAAAATTCATAACTGACCCTGGTTTGGTGGATGTGAAGCCCCAGCCAGCCCATCTACGCATGGTTTCATATATATGGTGTTTGGCTCAATCTCACCTGATGCCCTTACTGGTGCCAGCAGCTCAGTTTTTATTACATATTGTGACCTCTTTTTCTTGATTTGATCTGACCTGGTGCCTCTCTCCACTGCACTTGGAGCAAGATGAAATGGTTTGGACTACATGCACTCCCTCCTATCAAATTGTATCAAATTGTATTAGGGCACGTTCAGACGTGGTGGAATTTTTCCGCTGCAAAAGTTGGTGCAGATTTAGGGCAATTACGCAACGAATCTGCACCAAAATGTGCATATTTGACAGGTAATTCAGACATTGCAGATATCACAGCGGACTTGCCACAGGTTTCAGTTTTTGCATTGCAAAGCCTGAAATACGCAGTGAAATTCCACTTCTTCTCCGCAATGGAAAGTGCATACTGCGGAGGGAAAAATCTGCACCGCAGCCTAATTTCCACACAGTTATTTTCTGCAACGTCTGAACTAAGTTTCCTAAAAATCTATAGAAACAAATGTAAAAAACGTCCGCTGCAGAATTCCACTTCGGACTGTCCGCATCGAAAATCAACAGCAATTCCGCCATGTCTGAACGTGCCCTAATAGTGTGTACTTATCCTTGGGTTCTGGAAATGACACTCACTCTACATGCTTTTTTTTAAGGCAGGTCACTCAGCAGTCATTGGACATTAAATTAACAGCAGTAACATATTCTTCACTTTATTTAAATGCCAAAGAAAACACTCCTATGTTTCCAAGGTCAAGATTCCACTAGTGAGGCAATATCAGGCAGGTCTGAGTTTAATATTGACTGGGCCATTACTGCGAAAAAAATGTCCCTTGTTGTCCACTGTAAGGGTATGTTCACACGCACTGTTGTTAGACGTAATTCTGGTGTTTTACGCCTCGAATTACGCCTGAAAAAACTACTCCATTACACCTACAAACATCTGCCCATTGCTTTCAATGGGTTTTACAATGTTCTGTTCCCACGAGGTGTAATTTCACGTGTCGCTGTCAAAAGATGGCACGTAAAAAGACGCCCGCATCAAAGAAGAGCATGTCACTTTTTGGGACTTTTTTTAAGCCGTTTTTCATTGAGTCCATTGAATAACAGCTCCAATAACGTCCGTAAAATACGCCGCAAAAAACGCAAGTTGTTAAAAAACTTCTGAAAATCAGGAGCGGTTTTCAGGCTAAAACAGCTCTGTAATTTCAGACGTATTTTGCTACTGCGTGTGAACATTCCCTTATGGATTATTTACTGCAGTATTTTAAATTTTTACACAGGGGTAGTGTATAATCCAGAAACTGAAAACTGTGTGTGCATTGTATGTCTCCGATTAAGGGCGGATTTACACGAACGCGATATATGTCCGTGCCACCCGCGTGGTTTTCACGCGTGTCGCACGGACCTATGCGAGTCTATGGGCCAGTGCAGACTGTCAGTGATTTTTGCGCAGCGTGAGTCCGCTGCGTAAAACTCACGACAGGACCAATATTTCTGCGTTTTTCGCGCATCACGCACCCATTGAAGTCAATGGGTACGTGAAAATCACGCGCACCACACGGAAGCACTTCCGTGGGACGCGCGTTATTCGTGCAACAGCAGTCAAAAGTATGTTTGGAAACAGAAAACCACCACGTGCTTTTCTGTTTACAAACATTCAAACGGAGTGCCATAATGATGGCGGCTGCGCGAAAATCACGCAGCCGCACATCCTATGTGATGACACACGGAGCTGTTAAGTGCCTTTTGCGCACGCAAAACGCAGCGTTTTTTGCGTGAGCAAAAACGCACACGCTCGTGTAAATCCGCCCTCTCACCAGCTAAAAATGGACATGTTCATGTTTTGCTCTGAATTTTTTATTTTGATATATATTATAGTACTTTCTTCCCAATTTTGCTTGTATAATCTAGATTTTTCTGTGTTTTATATACAGGTTGTTTGTGTAGTTGTTAAATCCTTCATGGACTACTTTATGTTTATGTGCATTCATGCTCTATTTCTTTTCTCTCCTTTCATACTGTGCAGAAATTGATGCCAGTGGGCTACTGTAAGTTTTGTTGGTGTTAGCAAGGTAGAGAGGCCATTAAAAAGAATTTCTTATATTACCGGTGAATCACTGAACATTATGGAATACAAGCAGGTGCGAAGTCAACCCTCATTTTGTTTGCTTTTCAGTGACTGTGCCAGCTGCTCATGGCTATGGATTGCAGCAAGCTGTTCATTATGGTGCTATATTAGGCTCCATTCACATCACAATTGCACTATACAAAAAGGTATAATAAAACAACAAAAACCAAAAAATAGCATATAATGCAAAGACAAGAGACGCAAAGTATGAATAAATTTGAAGTGTACCTGTGAAGTTGAAATACATAATATATATAGATATATTATAAGTATGTTCTCAATTTATTTTCATTATCTTTATTCTATTTTTGCCCTGGTGTGTCTTCTTGCCCCGTATCTCCTTCAGGTTTGCCTGTTCTTATTTGTGCGGCGCACACTTGTTATATAGGGAATGCGTAGCCAGCTCTAACAGACGCTGGCTGTGGATTCTAGGTAGCAGAGATGCATCTTGAGAGGCACACTGTAAGGCCCTGTTCACACTGAGTTTTTTTGCTGACTTTTTCCCGTGGAAAACGCGTCGGAAACCACGTCAAAAAACGACCGAATTCGCCTCCCATTGATATCAATGGCCTCAGTTTTTTTCGGCTGCAGCCATTGAGCGCTGAGGGGAAAAAACGCAGCATAAAATGCTTTATCTGCCTCCCATTGATGTCAATGGGAGGTCAGAGATGGAAAACCACGAAGAAACAGCATGTCGTTTCTTTTACGCGCAAGCGTTTTATTCCGCTAGTGGGAAAAAGAAGCGCCATGCTCCAAGCGCCATTTCCGTCTCTGACCTCCCATTGACAATGGGAGGCAGAGAAAGCGTTTTTTGCTGCGTTTTTTTGCCCACGGCGCTCAATGGGCGCGATTGAAAAATGCAGCGAAAAACACAGCAAAGAGAGGGCAGGCAGGTCAAAATCTGCATCAAAACTCCTGAAGGAATTTTGAGGCAGATTTTTGTACCTGCAAAAATCCTTGTGTGAACTGGGCCTAAGTGTGCATGCTCAAGATGCAAGCTTCTGGACGCTGATTGGTTGAGCTGCTGAGTGCATTCATAATCAGACATGCTTCGCATCAGGGGAACTATGGGAACTGTGCATGTCATTGCCAGGTAGTGGCCACCCATATACAGAGCCAGCCACTGGCGTAGCTATAGGGGTCGCAGCGGTCGCAATTGCGACCGGGTCCCGAAGCCAGGGGGGCCAACGGCCCCCCGCACCACATCAATAAAAAGTTACTATAGTAACTTGGGCCGCGGAACCTTCCTGGTTCCGGATGGCAGCGGAGGTCCTGACGTCAGGAGCTGTGCGCAGCGCATGACGTCACAGCGCTATGCGCCGCGCACAGCATCGAGACGACATAACTCCCGCCGCGGCCGAAGAGGAAGGTAAGGTTAGCCCTGACTGGCGGGGACCGACTCCCGGGACCCGCCAATCAGCTGTTTTGAAGGGGCCGCAGCACTCGTACGAGAGCTGCTCCCCTTCATTCCTGTCACTTCATTCCGGTCACACTGTGAATCCGTGTCGGCGATTCACAGTGTGAGCAAGTAGTGAAATGAAGGGGAAGCAGCTCTCGTACGAGTGCTGCGGCCCCTTCACAACAGCTGATTTGCGGGTCCCGGGCGACACATCAGCTATTGATGGCCTATCCTGTGGATAGGCCATCAATGTTTAGGGACTACACAACCCCTAAGCCCACGATGTAGCAGGCTTAGGGGGCCCATGAGACAGGATCACAGATTGTGTGATCCTGTCTGCTGGGCCCTGTATCTAAGCCAATCACATGGTAGGCTTAGATACATGGCCCATGTGTGATCCTGTCTGCTGGGCCCTGTATCTAAGCCAATCACATGGTAGGCTTAGATACATGGCCCATGTGTGATCCTGTCTGGTGGGCCCTGTATATAAGCCTACCACACTGTAGGCTTAGATACATGGCCCATGCGTGATCCTGTCTGCTGGGCCCTGTATCTAAGCCAATCACATAGTAGGCTTAGATACATGGCCCATGTGTGATCCTGTCTGCTGGGCCCTGTATTTAAGCCTACCACACTGTAGGTTTAGATACAGGGCCCCAGCACACAGTAATCTTATACTGTATAAGATTAATGTCTGCTCGGCCCTGTATTTAAGCCTACCACACTGTAGGTTTAGATACAGGGCCCCAGCACACAGTAATCTTATACTGTATAAGATTACTGTCTGCTGGACCCTGTATCTAAGCCTACGTTGTGGTAGGCTTAGATACAGGGTCCCACAGACAGTATCACACATTGGCCCTGTATCTAAGCCTAACACATGTGTTACTAATCATTTTTTGTGTGTTTTCTTACAGGTTCGGTCGTTGGACTACGTCGGATTCCAGGACTACTTCGATGACCGCTTTTATTTTTATTAATAAAATGGTTAATGAGGGCTGTGTGGGTTTTTTTTTTATTTCAATAAAATATTTTTTCTATGTCTTTGTGTTTTTTTTTAAACTACATTACTACCGCCTTAGTAATGGCCGCCGGCTGATTGACGACGTCCATTGCTAAGGCGGGGCTTAGTGTTAGCCGGTGCAGCGGCTAACACTAACCCCCTTTATTACCCCGGTACCCACCGCCACCAGGGGTGCTGGGAAGAGCCGGGTACGATCCAGTACCTGACCATCTGTAGTGATGGTCGGCCACTGGGGTGGCCGCAGGCTGGTATTATCAGGAGGGGAAAGGCCAAAAACAGTGGCCCTTCCTACCCTGGTGATGCTAGGCTGCTGCTGCTTTATTGTATCTGGCTGGTTATGAAAAATGGGGGGGACCCCACATCATTTAAAAAAATAAAAATAAAAATTGGAAAGAACGATGTGGGGTCCCCCCCAATTTTCATAACCAGCCAGATGCAACACAGCAGCAGCAGGCAGCATTACCAGGGTGGGATGGGCCACTGTTTTTGGCCTTCCCCAGCCTAAGGGTATGTACACACGGCGGGGGTCCGTAACGGCTGAAATTACGGGGATGTTTCAGCCTGAAAACATCCCCGTAAATTCAGCCGTACCGGCATGTGCAGGCGCTTGAACGCCGCGTCAATTACGGCCGTAATTAGCGCTGCTATTCATTGGAGTCAATGAATAGCGGCTCCAAATACGGCCAAAGAAGTGACAGGTCACTTCTTCTACGCGGGCGTCTATTTACGCGCCGTCATTTGACAGCGGCGCGTAAATATACGCCTCGTGTGAACAGACAAACGTCTGCCCATTGCTTTCAATGGGCAGATGTTTGTCAGCGCTATTGAGGCGCTATTTTCAGACGTAATTCGGGGCAAAAACGCCCGAATTACGTCCGTAAATAGGCCGTGTGAACATACCCTAATACTACCAGCCTGCGGCAACCCCGGTGCCTGCCCGTCACTACAGATGGTCGGGTACTGGTTAGTACCCGGCTCTTCCCAGTACCCCTGGTGGCGGTGGGTACCGGGGTAATAATGGGGGTTAGTGTAGCCTCTGCACCGGCTAACATTAAGCCACGCCTTAGTAATGGAGGTTGTCAATCAGCCAGCGGCCATTACTAAGGCGGTGATAATAAAGTTTAAAAAGATACAAGCACATAGAAAAAATATTTTATTGAAATAAAAAAACACAACCCTCGTTAACCATTTTATTGAGAATAAAAAAAAACGCTGTCATAGAAGTCCTCGTATCCGAAGTCCAACAACCGAACCTGTAAAAAAACACAAACACACAAAAATAATCAGTAACACATAAAGAAGCACAATTATTATTCTTATCTGTCCTGGGTCCAGCGCTGGAGCCGCAATGTCAGCGAGCTGGGCCCTGTATCTAATCCAATCATGTGTGATACTGTCTGCTGAGCTGTGTATCTAATCCAATCATGTGTGATACTGTCTGCTGAGCTGTGTATCTAATCCAATCATGTGTGATACTGTCTGCTGGGCCCTGTATCTAATCGTATCTTGTGTGATACTGTCTGCTGAGCTGTGTATCTAATCCTATCATGTGTGATACTGTCTGCTGAGCCACTGTATCTAATCCTATCATGTGTGATACTGCCTTCTGAGCCACTGTATCTAATCCTATCATGTGTGGTACTGTCTGCTGAGCCACTGTATCTAATCCTATCATGTGTGATACTGTCTGCTGAGCTGTGTATCTAATCCTATCATGTGTGATACTGTCTGCTCAGCCACTGTATCTAATCCTATCCATAGTTTATAGGGTTGTAGTGCTATAGATATGCTATGCTTATACACACACTTTTTTTTGGGCGGACACATATGTATTGGGGCTATTTCCCCTGACATTTTAAGCCCTGAGGGTATGTTCACATGGCAGCGTCTGTTACGGCTGAAATTACGGTGCTGTTTTCAGGAGACAACAGCACCGTAATTTCAGCCGTAATGGCATGTGCAGGCGTCTTTCGCTGCGTCCATTATGGACGTAATTGGAACTGTTTTTCTATGGAGTCCATGTAAAACGGCTCCATTTACGTCTGAAGAAGTGACAGGCACTTCTTTGACGCGGGCGTCTTTTTTACGCGCCGCCTTTTGACAGCGGCGCGTAAAAAAATGACCGTCGGCACAGAACATCGTAAGACCCATTCAAATGAATTTATACATAGTTTTAATTGACCTGATATTTTGAATTCTGCTAGGAATCTGTTTTTTTCTCTTTACTATAACATCAGAGGTATAATTTAATATATTACATTATTGTAAGAGTTCCGTTTAATATTAGTATACATTTTATATACTTTTGGTACACTTTTGGATCCATCTTTGGATCAGACCTTCTTTGTGTTTCAAAGGGGAAGTGATGTTATGTTTGTTTTGTGAGATGGCTCCAAATGTATATTGTACAAATGTATGCAAATATATGACATACTTTGTATCTGTGTCTCCACTAATTATTTTATTTTTATTTTTTTCACAATAAGGCCATGCACACAGTTGTGCTGGCCCTTATTTAGACAATTTCTCTCTTCTCTCACAGAATATATTTTGTGAGAGAAGAGGGAGAACGAACTGCCACTGTTTTTACAGCGATCACCATCATTCATTAAATAACGGCGATCACGTGACCGGGGACCGGACAAAACGGTCCTCGGTCTGTGTGCTGAGGCCTCAGCTACCAGCTATCCCCTTTGCTGAGTCCATGGAGTTTAAGCGCGTCCCGGGAGCACTATCCAATGCAAAAGCGCCAAAGTACGCCAAAGTACCCTTAATAGCCGCCGTGAAAACACGTATAGGTGGTCATTAAGGGGTTAATCTCATGGATTAACGGTGTATATTGTGTTGCACTACTGTATACATTTTATAGTTTATTGGCGGTACCCTTTATAGGAACAGTAAAAAATTAGAAAATAGACAAACTTCCAGCAACAACTGTGAGAAATATATAAAATATATTTGACACTGTATGTATCAGCCATCTCTTTCCATAACGCAAACCTGACTCTGGCTGTAAGGCAACAAGCTCCACCCAGTTGGCTAATGTCCTGCCCCTTTAGCCATATGTCAGGCAGAAATTACAGGGATTAGGAGGAAAAACATTTGTGATAACTTTGTGGTGCTGAAGTTGGGGATGGGGATATGTTTTTACATAAAGCACTCTTCCTGCACAGTAATCCTATTGCCAGAAATTGCAACCAGCCATTCTCCAGCCTAGAACGGCAGATAACAAGCAGTTTTTGTTACTTTTACATTTTTTATTAAAATTACAATTACAAGTTGCCATGGAGTAATTCTGATCAAAATAATAGTGTTCAGTTCAAGGTCTCATTAACTTCTGCGCATAGAATTTACAGCAGGGGAACCATTATCCTACATATAAAAGCTCACGAGCCATGCATGGAACCATTATTAATATCTTAGTTGCCACTATTTCCCTAGATGCATGTTTAATATTGGCAATTTTCTACATTAATATCTCCACATATTAAACTTCTGCTGTTAATCAATTCTAGCATATACTTACTGTTCCCAAGGCCAGATGACACCCTGATGTCTAAAAAAAATTTGCTAACACATCTTAATCTAGCAGATAGTGTAATAGTAAAACAGCCGTGATATGCACATGATGATTGTATGTTATTTATCCATTTTACAAAAGAAATGGCCGGACACAACATGAAATGGTTGGGGGAGGCAGACATGACCAGTGTTGCAGGCAAGGAAGGAAGAGGTCAAAAGTTCAGGTGAAGAGAGGGAGGAAAGGAAAGGGGGGGTGGCCTTGAGGGTGCGAGGTTATGGAGGGCATATAGGGGGATGAGCGCCGGGTTCGCGCCATTCATACAGGAAAACGGTTAGCCCTTGTTATACGGGGACTGACCTGTGGCGAGATGCAGGCTTTGCTGGAGCAGGTGCGGCTGGCGGTGGCGGAGCGTGGCATGGCCTGGCTAGAGGAGGAGCTCGGTCGGACAGGTCCTGTGGACTCGGAGCGGGAGCTGTCTGCAGGGCTGGAAGAGACGGGGGGGATGTCTGCTGCTGCGCCGCGGGCATCGGAAGAGGTGTCGATATCCCCCCGCCGGCGGTCGTGGCTGGCGCGGCCTCCAGAGCGCCTTAGCCTGGACGCATTACCCAGGGGCCAGTGTAGGCTTGGGAGCCCCAATAGGGACCCTCCAGGCCGGGCTTCCACTTCCACCGCTAGGGGGCGGAGGTCCCGGTCTTTGAGGAATCCTGGTTGCCGTCGGGCCCTACGGAGAGAGGAGGACAGGATCCCAGGCTGGAGGAACAGCCTCCCGTCTCCAGGTCAACGCCTCGTGGAGCTGCGGCGGGCCGATTTGGCGATGCACCAGTCGGACAGCCCGCCTGTCAACTGAATGAAGGCCCTGGTCGGGCACGCAGGCCGCAATCGGCGGTGGTGCAGCGGAGGTTGGTGGAGGTTGCGGATGATGGAGGGAGGATGCTGGGACGGTCCCAGACGACGCAAGACGACTCAGAGGTCCAGGCTGGTGGACACGGCTGTAGAGCCTGCTGCGCTGCGTCAGGTCCCAGATGTCCGGATGCAGTAGAGGATGGAGTAGTGCCGATGGAGGATGTTCTTCGTGGGGGTCCCGTCGCCCCGGCTGGTGGGAACTCAGCGCCCACGCAGCCTGGTGAGTCACTCTCACCTTTTCATACCTTTCCAGCTATATTTAGATCCCCAGGGGCTGGGGGGGTTCCCAGGGGGGGATAGTTAGGGATGGTAATAGTAGTGGGGTGGTGTCTATATTTAGTGGGGGGGGAGAAGTGCAGGAATTGCTTGGCTGTGTAAAGGCGTTGCTTGCGCGTTGTGAAGGGGGAAGGTTGCCAGCTCCTTCTCCGGTCGCGGCGTGGGTCCCAATGTCGGGTGTGTTAGTAGACGGAGTGCACCCCCCAGGGGTGCTCCCCCTGGATGAAGTTGGGGGGGTTACGGTTGCGGTACAGACTGATAAGGATAAAGATGTGGATAGGGTCAGATTGGATGATAAAGCTAAAGGTGAGGTGTACGTTTGTTTTGAGGGTTTGTTGGGTGCACATTTGAAACCTGAGGTTAAAGAAAAGATTTGGAAAGATGAATACGTCAATCTTCTCGCTTCTTCCCTGGGAAAAATTTAACTTAGATAAAGGCAAAAGGTGGGAGAGTAAAAAAGAGGAGGAGGAGAAGCGTAGATATCGTTTAATCCCTCAGACGTTCGTGAACTGGTTGCAGGCTTTTGCCATTCTGGCAAGTGTTATAGGGGAAAAGGCGCCGGAAAATTGTTCCGCCCTTTTCGGGTACATGGATGCTATAGGCGAGGCGCATAGGTCTTATGGCGGCCAGACTTGGTTACTGTATGACGAACAGTTTCGGTAGAGAAAGGCGATTTGTCCCAGTATTAGATGGGATAATAAAGACATTGGGCTCTGGTTAAAGGTGATGGCCCCGGCTAAGTTCAGGCAGTCCTTTCCAGGGGGGGGACTGGGGTGGCCGGCCCCTCTGGACAATCTGGGAAAACGGATGGAGGGTCAGGAGGGCGGTTGGGTTTGTGCTGGCAATTTAACGACGGCCAATGCAAGTTTAGGGCGGGATGTAAGTTCAAGCATTCCTGTTCCTCCTGCGGCGGGACTTCGCACGGGTCCGTAAAATGTTTCAAAAAAGGAAAAGGAAAAGGGGGGGTGGTGGTGGTAGCCATGGGTCTGACGCCAGTGAGGTGGGTAGAGATAGATCCCTACTTAAATAGGTTTACGGACAAGAAAAAACGGGATTTGTTGTTACGCGGTTTTCAGTTTGGTTTTGAGATTCCTTCCCCTGCTCACGTGGTGCCTTTTTCTGTGCGGAATTTGTGGTCGGCGATGGAATATCCAGAGGTGGTGTCGGACAAGTTGTGTAAAAAGGTTAGGTTAGGGTGTATGGCGGGTCCTTTTTTTGTCTCTTCCATTACCGGATCTGGTGGTATCACCACTAGTGGTTGTACCAAAGAAGGAGCCAAATTAATTCTGGCTCATCCATTACTTGTCACACGCACGTGGGTTGTCAGTTAATGATGGCATTGCCCCCGAGCTGTGCTCGGTGGTATACACGTCATTTGATGCAGCGGTTGACTGAATGCGGCGGTATGGTGCTGGAACCCTTATGGCTAAGACAGACATTGAAGCGGCTTTTCGTCTTCTCCCAGTACACCCGGATAGCCAGCGACTGTTAGGGTGTTACTGGAACGGGGCTTACTATATGGATCGGTGTCTCCCAATGGGGTTGCTCTGTTTCTTGCGCCTATTTACAGGCTTTCAGTTCTTTCCTGGAATGGGTACTTTGCGAGGTGGGGGGGTTAGAGTTGGTCATACATAAATTGGATGACTTTCTTTGTGTAGGCCCATCCTGTTTGGAGGTGTGCGCTTTTTTGCTGGGTGCAATCCAGTGGGTGACTCATCGTTTTGCGAAAAGACTGAAGCGCCCCGAACTTGTATCGTTTTTCTTGGAATTACATTGGATTCGGTGGCAATGGAATGTCGCCTTCCTAGTGACAAATTGGACGTGCAGCGGGTGGAGGTGAACAGAACTAGCCGGCTGCGTAAAATTAAGCTGCAGGATTTGCAATCGTTGTTAGGGAAACTTAATTTCGCTTGTCGCATAATGCCCATGGGCAGAATTTTTTGTAGGAGATTGGCATCAGCGACGGTGGGAGTTAGAGCTCCACACCATTTTGTGCGGTTGACAAAGGAGCATCGGGACGATTTGGCAGTTTTGGAGGGAGTTTCTACAGTTGTATAATGGGAAGTCGTTACTTCTTTCTCCAGTGGTGGATAATGTTCAATGGGAATTGTTTACGGATGCCTCGGGTAGTGTGGGATTCGGGGTATATTGTAAAGGAAAATTGTGCGTGGGTCAGTGGCCAGGTGAATGGGTATCATTGGGCCTGGTGCGTAATCTGGCCCTTCTGGAACTTTTCCCGATAGTAGTTGCAGTGGAGATCTGGGGTGAGCGGTTTCAGAATAGCAAAGTGTGGTTCCATTGTGATAACATGGGGGTGGTGTTGGCAATTAATAATTTGTCGGCATCTTCCCCCCGGTGGTCAGGTTGTTGCGTCATCTGGTGTTGCGTTGTTTGTCACTTAATGCTTGGGTTGTTGCGGTACGTGTTCCGGGGGCGCATAATGACATTGCGGATTCTCTCTCTCGCCTACAGTGGGAGCGGTTTCGTCTGTTGACACCAGAAGCGGATATGGAAGGGATCGCTTTCCCGGAGCGGCTTTGGGACTTGGTTTACAAGCAGCAGGAGGTTTGATCAAGTCTTCTCTAGCGCCTAGTACATGGTTGGCGTATGACGTGGCGTGGACGGACTGGGGGTCGTGGTTAGCAGGTTAAAATGCTGGCTGAAATCATCGACTATTGGCTTTCTGTAATCTAATGCCTACCGTTAAACAATTTGCTAATCCACTTGACGGGAGATCTTATGAAGTTAGACAATTCATCAACTGCCAGAGTAAGGGTGGAATCTACATAGCTAAATGTCCGTGCCCTAAGCTGTATGTGGGCAAAACTATACAGGAACTAAGAAGGAGAATTTCGAAACATTTGAGTACTATAACCCATAAAGATGATACACCATTGTCTAGACATATCCATCTTGCACATGGCGGGGAGGTTCGCTCACTGCAATTCTGGGGTATCACCCAGATCAAACTGGGCCCTAGAGCAGGTAATTTGGATCGCAGACTGCTACAGGAGGAGGCACGCTGGATCAATTGTTTGGGGTCCTTAAGTCCGGGTGGTCTTAATGAGGGGTTTACTTTTGCGGCGTTTCTTTGATCCCCTTTAGACATAATCCTTTTAATTTAGTACATACCTACCTTTCTAAGCATCTATGTTTTGACCATGCCTGACTATTTTTGAGCTGGCTGGTCTGTATTTATATGCATTTACTTTACACACATTACCTCATAAGATGCTTTTGTATTAAAACAGTATAGATCACGATTTATTTACGTTGTTATCCCTTATTACCTTACATTATTATTTATTGATTCAGACTATATTTCTGATGGCTTGCGCTATGATTTCTCCCTGTGATTGATTGTGATAACTGTCACATTGTCTACCCTGGCTGCTATATGCGTTTATTTGCGGTAAGGGTTTATTGCCCCCGTTGTGCACTAGATTCATACGCTGGCAGTTTCTGTCCCCTTACGATATTGATGGTCACTTGTGCCCTACTGGCACTGGTCTCGCATATTGCTATACTGGTGAGAGGTACACTGACTCTCACCGATATCCAGCAGTCGCACACGGCTCTACTGATCTCTGCGCATGCGTCGAAGCTCGTTTTCTCTTGACTGCAATGCGATGCTTCTGTCTTCGCCATTTATCCTACTGCGCATGCGTCCATATGCGATAGCTCATTGGTGGCTCTCGTTGTGCCTACCATTGGCGGCAGTAACTGTCTATCATAAAGGTGGAGGCTCGGTCCTCCATCCTGTCCCTGATTGGCTTAGGCCTTAACGATGGGACATGTGTTGCCAATCAACTTTGTATTTAGGCATGGAGAATCCGCGGCGCGCCGTCATTAGCCCCGATACGCCTGAAGACTCTACATCTGTAGCGAAACATGTCGGGGGGGGGGGGCTCTCTTTGAAATTTTAATACATGTTCCTGCTGACCTCTGAAAATATATCTGTGGACCTGAGTGCAGCGTCCTGCAGGCGCTGACACTCTGTATCCCCACAATAGAGTCTCCATATAATGCACTATGCTGATCCTCGTCAGCTATGGACTTGATTCTTTTAATTTCTATGTAGTCTGTCTTTTTGCTACAATGGCATAATAAAATTTAGTTATTTTAAGCTTCTTGTGGTTGGAAAATAGGGCTTATGTTGCCGGCAGGCATTTTTTGTATTGATTTCTAACGCGCCCACCAACCACTGCGGTCCATTTCTTTAGTGTTTGTTAATAATTGCAGGGTTAATCACCCATCTTCCTTGGCCCTTGCTCTAAAAATTTTGAACTTTATTCATATAGTTCTTTTGGGATTATGGCAGGTTTTCTGTCCAGAGGGATCAATCCAGAGACACTGTCCGCGGAGGCAGCATATGTATTTTCTGCAGATAATATCCCATTACATCAGTTTGACATACACACTGCTTTTAAAGATCTACAAAAAACTTACCAGAAACATATTAGATCTTGTTGGGAAATTGCTAGCCTCGAGACCTACAGTGAAGGAAATAAGTATTTGATCCCTTGCTGATTTTGTAAGTTTGCCCACTGTCAAAGTCATGAACAGTCTAAAATTTTTAGGGTAGGTTAATTTTATCAGTGAGAGATAGATTATATAAAAAAAAAAAAAAACAGAAAATCACAGTCAAAATTATATATATTTATTTGCATTGTGCACAGAGAAATAAGTATTTCATCCCCTACCAACCATTAAGAGTTCCAGCTCCTCCAGACCAGTTACACGCTCCAAATCAACTTGGTGCCTGCATTAAAGACAGCTGTCTTAAATGGTCACCTGTATAAAAGACTCCTGTCCACAGACTCAATTAATCAGTCTGACTCTAACCTCTACAACATGGGCAAGACCAAAGAGCTTTCTAAGGATGTCAGGGACAAGATCATAGACCTGCACAAGGCTAGAATGGGCTACAAAACCATAAGTAAGATGCTGGGTGAGAAGGAGACAACTGTTGGTGCAATAGTAAGAAAATGGAAGACATACAAAATGACTGTCAATCGACATCGATCTGGGGCTCCATGCAAAATCTCACCTCGTGGGGTATCCCTGATCCTGAGGAAGGTGAGAGCTCAGCCGAAAACTACACGGGGGGGGGGGGGCGGGACTTGTTAATGATCTCAAGGCAGCTGGGACCACAGTCACCAAGAAAACCATTGGTAACACATTACGCCGTAATGGATTAAAATCCTGCAGTGCCCGCAAGGTCCCCCTGCTCAAGAAGGCACATTAACAGGCCTGTCTGAAGTTTGCAAATGAACATCTGGATGATTCTGAGAGTGATTGGGAGAAGATGCTGTGGTCAGATAAGACTAAAATTGAGTTCTTTGGCATTAACTCAACTCGCCGTGTTTGGAGGAAGAGAAATGCTGCCTATGACCTAAAGAACACCGTCCCCACTGTCAAGCATGGAGGTGGAAACATTATGTTTTGGGGGTGTTTCTCTGCTAAGGGCACAGGACTACTTCACCGCATCAATGGGAGAATGGATGGAGCCATGTACCATCAAATCCTGAGTGACAGCCTCCTTCCCTCCACCAGGACATTAAAAATGTCTCGTGGCTGGGTCTTCCAGCACGACAATGACCCGAAACATACAGCCAAGGCAACAAAGGAGTGGCTCAAAAAGAAGCACATTTAGGTCATGGAGTGGCCTAGCCAGTCTCCAGACCTTAATCCTATCGAAAACTTATGGAGGGAGCTGAAGATCCGAGTTGCCAAGCGACAGCTTCGAAATCTTAATGATTTACAGATGATCTGCAAAGAGGAGTGGGCCAAAATTCCATGTAACATGTGTGCAAACCTCATCAACAACTACAAAAACCATCTGACTGCTGTGCTTGCCAACAAGGGTTTTGCCACCAAGTATTAAGTCTTGTTTGCTAAAGGGATCAAATACTTATTTCTCTGTGCACAATGCAAATAAATATATATAATTTTGACTATGTGATTTTCTTCTTTTTTTTTAATATATAATCTATCTCTCACTGGTAAAATTAACCTAGCCTAAAAATTCTAGACTGTTCATGTCTTTGACAGTGGGCAAACTTACAAAATCAGCAAGGGATCAAATACTAATTTCCTTCACTGTATATACAGCAGAAAATTGTGTATAGGGGGCTTTGCATTACTATCACTCAGAATTCTTATCGTAGTGCCGCAGAATTTGTTAAAGGTTGGGAGGATCTTCTCACTGAGAGCTCCTTGCGACTATTGCAATATATCTTGGACTTTGAAAAACGTGACCACAACAAAACTGTTCTCCAGTTGGAGAAGGAAATTGGGGATATTCAGGCATTTAACACTCTAAGCTAATTTAATAACTGCGAGATTCAATTACATAAAAATATTGAAAAGCTACAAGCCGAAATAAAAGAGAGGAAGCATCGGAAGTACGTTAGAGATCGTAGAGATTTTGATACTGGTCAGGCATATTCTTATAAAACACAGTCATACTTTGCCCCAAAACGTGTACAAGTCTTCATAGATTTCTCTGATTCTGAGATATCTGGTACCGACAATTCTGTGCGTTCTCCCAGCTCTAGATTGGGCACTAAACGCAAAATTAAAAACAACAGATTTAATTCTTCTAAAAGTACTGTACAGACCAGATCAAACACGAAATGCCAACCAAATCCGATTCCCACTATTACCTCCAATTCCTCCTCACTATCAGCCTTCTCTGTACCAGCAGTTTCTGCTACCCCAACCCGTCGAACCACTGGTATCGGTTCCAGTCAAAACTCTATAATTACCAAATGCCTTATGGGTGCCACCAACAACATAAGTGGAACCCTCAATACGTTTCCTTTTTTAGGAACTACCAACCCTCGGTGGAACCTGGGCTAATGGCAGCACAACTTACCCCCTCTGTCCCAACCAGAAGTGATGAAATGCAGGTGTATAACATATCCTCCGTTCACCTAAATGACTCCCAGTTGACATTATTACGTAGAGGTTTATCCTTTACTCCTACTCCTTTGTTAGACGAATTCGTCTGGACAAAGGATGTGAACCTATTTGCTAGAAAGGTGGCCCTACATAAGTATTTTAAAAACAATACAGTAGGTACGGGGGATATTGATAGGGCTGAAATTAACACACTCAGAGATCTTGAAACTCTCCTGTATGAAAACGAAGTTGGGCCTATTGCAGCTGTTGGTCCTTTTTCCTCGCTGCGTCCTAAGCCAAAGCTCACTCCTCCATTCCCACAATACGCCCACATTGAGGTTTTCGTCAAGTTGGTAGGTGCAGATCTCAAAAGAATTAAATTGGATAGAACCAGAGCACTTGCCAATCTCAACGAACTTGAAAGAGTAGCACCAGATGAACTCTGCTGCAATGATCTAATAACCATTAAACCCTCTGATAAAGGGGGCAACATTGTGGTTATGAACTCGGATAATTATGTTGCTATGGCTCATAGGCTGTTGGATGATACCACCACCTACACCATTCTTGAAAAGAACCCCACTGATTTGTTTCTTAAGGAACTATACAAACTACTGGATGAAGCTAAGACACCGAGTATGATCACCAGCGAGGAATTTAAACAGATTTACAATCCTTTCTCTACGCTGGCGACCTTCTATGCCCTGCCCAAGATCCATAAGACATCCCGCTCAGTTCCAGGTAGGCTTATTGTGTTTGGCAATGATAGCCTTACTCAGGGTATCAGTATGTATCTAGACGAGATCCTTTCACCTTTTGTGACCTCTCTACCGTCATTTCTGAAGGATACTAGGGACACCATCAACAGGACCCAGGAGATTCATGTTACTACTTCCACACTTATTGCTAGTATTTATGTGGAGTCTCTTTATACCAACATTCAACATAAATTTGGCCTCACTGCAGTTGCATACTTTTTGAGCACTAAGGGTACCCAATTCCATACACATAATAAATTTATACTGTCACTACTCCAATTTCTTTTGACACACAACTATTTCTTATTTGACCAGAAATTTTATCAGTAGATAAAAGGAACGGCCATGGGCACTGTATGTGCACCAACATACGCAAATTTGCACCGGGAAAAACTCAGTAACTGTACGTCGTCGTGCGAGAAGTAACCTCCCGCGACGACGTACAGTTACTTCCTCGTGCGGGTATGGGTTAAACAGTTGAGACATCAGAAAATATATGTGAACAGTTCTACTCGCAGGTAGAAGTAAATAGTTAGCCTCAAATAATAATGAAATCGTTAATTCCTATGAGTTTTTAAATTTTGAGAAAATGGGATTCAAAATAATATGGATAATAAAAGAAAGGTAAATAAAATAAATGTTGCGAAGAACATATACAGGTCATCAAGAAAAAATAAAATGTATACAACAGACAAAGTATGAGCTCCCACTAGAAAGGGAGTGGTACGGCATATACAGAGTTATTCCAACACATCCAATCTTTAGAGAACCGGTCACGCCTTTGAATGCTACAGGCATAAATATATTCATATTGATAGTTTGTATTGACTTTTTTAATGATGTCTGTGATGGTTCGGGATGTTACATGTTTTCCATCTGAACGCTACAGCTGATGTGGCAGATATTAAAATATGACATATTACAATTTGGAATTGTTTGGGAATAACATCAATTCCAAGCCGTAGTAACCCAAGTCCCGGCGTGAGGTTGATATTTTGAGTTGTAATCTCATTTAGTAGTGCGCTAATTGATTGCCAAAAGGTTAATAATAAAGGACATTCCCAAAATATGTGAAGTATGGATCCCAAATGGTTACAACTTCTCCAACACCAATGCCAGCTTCCACATACTTAAAGAGGCTCTGTCACCAGATTTTGCAGCCCCTATCTGCTATTGCAGCAGATAGGCGCTGCAATGTAGATTACAGTAACGTTTTTATTTAAAAAAAACGAGCATTTTTGGCCAAGTTATGACCATTTTCGTATTTATGCAAATGAGGCTTGCAAAAGTACAACTGGGCGTGTTGAAAAGTAAAAGTACAACTGGGCGTGTATTATGTGCGTACATCGGGGCGTGTTTACTACTATTACTAGCTGGGCGTTGTGTATAGAAGTGTCATCCACTTCTCTTCACAACGCCCAGCTTCTGGCAGTGCAGCACTGTGACGTCACTCACAGGTCCTGCATCGTGTCGGCACCAGAGGCTACAGATGATTCTGCAGCAGCATCGGCGTTTGCAGGTAAGTCGATGTAGCTACTTACCTGCAAATGCTGATGCTGCTGCAGAATCAACTGTAGCCTCTGGTGCCGACACGATGCAGGACCTGTGAGTGACGTCACAGTGCTGCACTGCCAGAAGCTGGGCGTTGTGAAGAGAAGTGGATGACACTTCTATACACAACGCCCAGCTAGTAATAGTAGTAAACACGCCCCGATGTACGCACATAATACACGCCCAGTTGTACTTTTACTTTTCAACACGCCCAGTTGTACTTTTGCAAGCCTCATTTGCATAAATACGAAAATGGTCATAACTTGGCCAAAAATGCTCGTTTTTTAAAAATAAAAACGTTACTGTAATCTACATTGCAGCGCCGATCTGCTGCAATAGCAGATAGGGGCTGCAAAATCTGGTGACAGAGCCTCTTTAAATAACCAATTAAAAACAATTAAAGGTATTAACACGTTTTATCAGATTGGTTCCCAATCACTTACTTTTGAAAATCAAACACATATATCTAAATGGCATAGAGATCTGAACGGCCAATTTTCAAGAGACCAGTGGTTAAGAGCATTCTCCATCTCTCTTAAATCCTCTTCCTGTACTAATCATCAAGAATTATATTATAAAATATTCTATAGATGGTATCTCACTCTATATAAACTTTCCAGAATATATAGTAATACCACATATTCTATCTGATGTGTAAAATATATACAAATGTGCACAAAAATGTGCAAAAAATGTATGTATACCATTGTGATGATTGTGCCTGCTCCTGTGATTATACAGGAGAAAGTAATGAGGTGAAAAGTAATGTAAAAAGGGATAGAATGTGTATAAAAAATTAAAAATATAAGCAAACTATACTATACAGTGCCAAAGCCTGCTCCTAAATATAGGAGGTCCATATGGAGTCTAATGGACTATATATAGTATATGGCAATGTGAATAACACATGAGATTCAGCAAAATAGAAAAATGTTGTTATACATACATAATATAATATATAAGCACAATAGTCCGATATACGTTATATTCAATCTTCATTTGGATGTTGCATGTCGATTTCTAACAAGCAGACTCTGGCAGTTTGGAGAGACAGGCCGCCGAAGATGGTACAAGTATAGAGGCGTTATGGTGGCGAATGATAATTATAGAACTGCAAATTTTTTCGCTCGTGGAACATATGGATGCAAATTTAAAAATAGAAAAGTAATGGCTAATCAGCTGCAGACTTTATTACATTGCATGTTAACAGATATATGAAGGGTATGTTCACAGGCTTACTATAAAATGTCTGAAAATACGTGTAGGTGGGTGACCACGATCCGCGTAGTAAGAGAGGAGACACAACTTCTCTTCAACGGAGCAGACAGAGACTCTGAGGTTGGGGACATCGACCACGCAGAGGTCCCCCTGAGAGAGGTCGTGACTGACCCCCATGTTGCCAAGCTCGGCAGGAATACGCCGCTGTCAGTCATGGTGGTAGCTATCCACTACTGTCACCCTCCCCTCAGGTAAGAGTCACACTCTCGGCCCAGGGGTTGCGTTGTGAGGATCAATGGACTACCCGAACCTACTGGCACCGCCAAGGGAAAACAGCTCCTGATTTTTAGCCGTTTTTTAAGCAAACTCGCTTTTTTCGCTGTATTTTTTACGGCCATTTTTGGAGCTGTTTTTCTATAGAGTCAATAAAAAATGGCTCCAAAAACGGCTCAAGAAGTGACATGCACATCTTTTTATGCTCAATTTTTTCAAAACAAACGTGTAAAAAAACGCCCCTTCGGAACAGAACGCCATTTTTCACATTGAAATCAATGGGCGGATGTTTGGAGGCGTTTTGCTCCCGATTTTTCGGCAGTTTTAAGGCCGTCTACGTAAAAGAAAACGGCCGAAAATAATCCTAATTCACAGGTTTTTTTTCTCTCCTTTCGTTCCTCCCCCTCCCCCATCCATGTGTTTTTCTTGTAAAAATAATAAAACAGATATTTATTTATGGCTTATTAAACAACACATCACAACAAAGGGGTTATATAAAAGTAAATAGTGGTTTGCTGCAATATACCAAAATGTACCAAAATATATAAAAAACATGAACTCTATATATATAAATATCAAAAATGCTAGGATGAAAATGATGAGGGTATTCATTATAGTAAATAGGTATATAAACATCAGAACAGCTGTATGGGAGACTTATATGGTTGTAAAGGTGTTTTAGACATTTTCATTTAGGTTAGGGTGATTAACTGGTATTTATTCAATTCGGGTTGATTTTAGTAGATTTGGGTCCGATTTGTGATGACTAAAGTGACGAGAAACACTGTAATAAAAATCCGGATTTGATTTTGCTTCTTTGTGTTTTTATTCTTGATCTCAGGTGTTGTGATGCGCAGCTAGCAACTAAGATCCAGTATAAATACACAAAGGTGTAAAATCAAATCAGCATTTTTATAACACAGTGTAATAACCTTTATGACCTTTGTACTATAGAATTGCATGCCCGGTTAGCTTCTATCCACAATGCGTTGCAAAAATATCAAAGACTATCTTGGTTCTAATGACAACTACCTTGTTCACACGTCTCCCAGCACTCTTATTTGTGTGTTAGGACCTAGGCCCCTGTAGCCCATAGGGTGTTCCTGGTTACCTGGACTACCAGACGCAACAAGCAAATACAAAATCCTAGCAATCAATATATATTTATACCCTTTATACCCTCCTGACTGCGTTATCAGTGTACTCTACACGTCAGTTCTGCATTCAGCTTTTCTCGACATACTATTGAATGTTCCCACGCTTGACCACTTCAAACATATGACCACAGTGTTTTTATAAATTTTCCCAATTACCGACAAATTGTTAATACAATTTTATTAGAATACACTTTGGTGTCTCTTTTAACTTATATGTATAATATTGCAGCTGTGCTCCTCTTACACCATTGGATCTGAGGAAGAGAGCGATCCATCTCTGAATCATGTTGTCCAATAAAGGTATCAGCATAATTTTCTTATGGCTAGAAGTTTCATAATTTCACTTTAGCAGCGTATCCTACACCACCTCCTTTTTACCTGCACCAGTCTACATAGAAATACTGATACTGATGAAGTTTAGTAATTTTATATTTTTAGTGTAAATGACATCCCAGCCTTATCTTAAAACAAAAAACATAGCATCCTTTTTATCTATCTATCTATCTATCTATCTATCTATCTATCTATCTATCTATCTATCTATCTATCTATCTATCTATCTATCTATCTATCTATCTATCGAAAGATCCTGATTGTAAATGTTCTTTTTATATCAACAATACAAACCACCAGAACCTCTACAGAATGCCAGATTGGTCTCCTGATGAGCTGGGAAACCCAGAATTATATATAACTCCTTTTACTTTTGTGCCTTAAAGAGGCTCTGTCACCAGAATAAAAATGCTCTATCTCCTACATCAGTTTATCGGCGCTGGAATGTAGTTACTAGCAATGTGTTTTTATTTTAAAAACGATGTTTTTTAACAAAGTTATGGCGTTTAGAACATTTATGCAAATGAGGTCCTTAATGCCCAACTGGGCGTTTTTTAATTTTATACCAAGTGGGCATATGACAAAGAGGTGTATGACGCTGGCCAATCCGCATCATACACCTCTCTGTCTTACACCCAAGCTAGATTCACTGAGCAGCGTGATCTCGCGAGACCGCGCTGTGACGTCACTTCCGCCCACAGGTCCTTCATCCCTGCGTCTGAAGACAACATCTTTCGTCTCCCTCCAGGCCGATGAGAAGTCCCAGTCGTCGGATCGGTAGTAGCAGCAGCAGCCTGGAGGGAGACGAAAGATGTTGTCTTCAGACGCAGGGATGAAGGACCTGTGGGCGGAAGTGACGTCACAGCGCGGTCTCGCGAGATCACGCTGCTCAGTGAATCTAGCTTGGGTGTAAGACAGAGAGGTGTATGATGCGGATTGGCCAGCGTCATACACCTCTTTGTCATACGCCCACTTGGTTGAAAATTAAAAAACGCCCAGTTGGGCATTAAGGACCTCATTTGCATCAATGTTCTAAACGCCATAACTTTGTTAAAAAACATCGTTTTTAAAATAAAAACACATTGCTAGTAACTACATTCCAGCGCCGATAAACTGATGTAGGAGATAGAGCATTTTTATTCTGGTGACAGAGCCTCTTTAAGAAAGGCAATTGCTTGAAATGATTTAGATAATGCCTGGCTTACACAAAAGTGGATTTTCCCTTAAATAAAATGTATCTATATTCTTCCATGCACGTCTGAGTAGGACCGCCCACTGGACTCATTCAAACGTACCATACTTGGAGTTGGAAAAGCAAAAACACTTCTGCACAGTAAGAACTGCATGTATGAATCTAAGTGCAAGAAGTTTTTACTTTAATTGGCAGTTGTGGTTTAGTTAAAGAAGCAGTCCTAGAAAACGTTCCTAGAATTGATTCTATGTGGTTCTGCATGAATAATACACAGCTTTTTATGCCCTTGTCAATGCCACCGTTTTGCCACTTAAGTCAATAATAACAATACAGCAAACTAAAACATAACTTGAAAATTATCCAGTTTTCTACTGTTACCATGTAACCAGGGGCGTAACTAAGAAAGACTGGGCCCCATATCAAACTCTTGACTGTGGCCCCCAGGTGCCACACTCGGCCCTCCTTATAGCTTGTGCCATAGAGCACCCCTGTAGACCGTGCTATACAGCCCCGCCTGTAGATAGTGTCACACCCCACTTGTAGATAGCGCTACCAACCTCTCCCTTGTAGATAGTGCCATACAGCCCCCCTTTAGATATCACCATAAAGCCCCCTGTATATAGTGCCACACAGCCCTACTCCCTTGTATATAGTGCCACACAGCCCCCCTTAGTAGATAGTGCCACAATCAGACCCCTGTAGATTGTGCCACACAGCCCCCTGTAGATAGAGACACAGCCCACCGCCTTGTAAATAGTACCATATAGCCCGCTAGTAGATGGTGCCACACAGCCCCCCCTAGTAGTGCCACACAGCCCCTTTTATATAGTGCCACACAGCTCCCCCATGTGCATAGTGCCACACAGCCCCCCTTGTATATAGTGCCATACAGCTCCACCCCCCCAAGTAGTACAAGGCAATGGCACATCCGAGAAAGTTGTATCAGCCAGAGGTTTGTCAATCAAACATGGAAAGGTGGGTTTGGAGTCAGGACTACATGACTCTTCAGGATAGCAGCACCGACCTATGACCCTTTAATGAGCAATTAGCATAAATTGTGCGCCGTGTTAAAAGTTGATTTGATAGATTTTGCTGCATCTGAAAAAAACATACATTTGGAAATATTGTCAGGTCATGTATTACCGCATGGTGGCGGTTGAAGGGGTTAAAACCACCAGACAGGTTCCCATTAAATATACAATGAATTGAAAACAATTCCATTTGCCCTGCAATTTTGTTATTATAAATATATCCTATATAATTACAGCTCCAGAACCAAGCTCAATACATGTATACAGCACTAGAACCAACCTCAGTACATAAATACACCACTGGAATCAAGATCAGTACATATATACAGCACCAGAATCAATCTTAGTACATACATACAGCACTAGAACCAAGATCAGTACCTATATACAATACCAGAAGCAAGATCAGTACATAAATACAGTCCCAGAACCAAGCTCAGTACATAAATACAGCACCAGAACCAAGCTCAGTACAAATATACATCCCCAGAACCAAGCTCAGTACATATATACAGCACCAGAACAAAGCTCAGTACATACATACAGCCCCAGAACCAAGCTCAGTACATATATACAGTACCAGAACAAAGCTCAGTACTTAAATACAGCATCAGAACCAAGCTCAGTACATATATACAACACCAGAACAAATACAGCTCAATTTAGTGCAATCCCTGCCGTATAGGTTTGTATGGCGTACAACTACAGCTCCCACTACATATAGCCCCCTGTAGATAGTGCCACACAGTTAACCCACCCCTGTATATAGTGTCCCACATGAAGCCCACCCCTATAGTGCCCTACAAATAGCTCCCCATATAGATAGTACTCCACATATAGCCCAACCCTGCATATGGTGTCCCACATATAGCCCACCCCTGTAGATAGTGCCCTACATATAGCTCCCCTGTATATAGTGCTCTACATCCCCACATTTAGACCGCCCATGTAGATAGATACCCCACTATAGATAATGCCACTCACAGTTTTAGTAGAAAAAAAAGACAACTTTACATACTCACCCTGATCGCGTTCCCACGCCATCCGGTGGCAATGCAGATCTGCTCTCTTCTAAGCAGGTCTGCTGGAGCTGAACGACGCAAGTGGCGCGTCGTTGAAGGCACTGATTGGCAGGGCAAAATGACTTGCCCCGTCAATCAGCTCCTTTCAACCATGGAAGCAGTGCGATGACGTGCCCGGCCATTCATCGCTAATGCATGTATTTCCTCTTATGATTGGCTACCTGCTAATCGAGGCAACATGTGGAGCTACTCTCAGTACATATATAACCAGGGTTATTTCGCCGCTCATTGTCATTGGCCCCGATACCCCTGAAGACGCTACATCGTAGCGAAACATGTTGGGGGGGCTTCTACCTCAATTTTAATACTTGTCCTGCTGACTCTTTAGAATCATACCGAAGAGTTAAAGCTCGTAGTCAGAATATATACAAAAATATAATAATTTTATTACACAAGTATAACATACATTTAAAAAATTGGGACTCTAGTAAAAACACTGCGGTATTTGAGAGCACAACAAAGAAAGTACTTAATAACAAAGAAAATGGATAGACTACAGACCACACAGACTGCCTATCAAGAATATATAAAGTATCTTAGCCGCACTGGGTTCAGAAAACTGAAACACCCTAATGTCCTCCAAAACCCCTATATGTAAACATCTAATGAAGGTGGGGGGGAGGCAGAGGGAGTGAACAGTATCAATCATAGGCTATCAGGCATGCAGTCTTACCCATTATATGTACTGGAGGTGTTTGCAGATCCATGTTGGCTCAACCACAGGGACCCCAACGCGCGTTTCGCCGTTAGCTGCTTCCTCAGGGGGTATGTGAATTTAACTGTGGGTTGAGTGTTGCGTTCTGCAGCCGCTAGTACTTTACTCTTCAAAGACCTTAATCCTATATCTTGCACTAAGCTGATCGCTGTCAGCAATGGACTCTAACTTTTAAATTTTATGTAGTCTGTCCTTGTTGCAAATTTAATAAAGACTTTGTTATTTTCGTTTGATAGTTGGAAAACAGGGCTTTCTTTGCCGGTAGGCAAAAAATCTTTTGAATGTAACTAATACGCCCACCAATTATTGGGGTCCTTCCCCTTTGTGTTTATCAATGCATGTATTTGAGCCCGCATGCTATAGACGCAGGTACAATTACTGCAAGAGGGGGTCGCTGTCGCTAGCAATGGGGCCCCCTCCGGCAGGGCCTCCATCAGGGGGGTATTAGGGGTACTGGTGTGAGGGGCCCGGCCAAACCTAATTGAAAGGGGGGCCCGGAAACTGCCACGACTTGCCATTGGTAGAAAAAAACGGGCCCCTGCAATGGGGCCCGTTTTTTTCACCACAGAATGTCGTGAGCTGCGGGCCCCCCTCTCGTCATGGGGGCCGTCGAACCGCCCGCGCGCGCGCACAAGGAACCTCCCGCGCGTGCGCACTCACGAGCGTCCGCGAGCACGCACCCACGAAAGCCCGCACTCGAGACCGACCGCGCGCGCACCCGCGAAAACACGGAAGCGCTCACCCGCGATCGCCAGCGCGCGCACCCGCGAACGAAGCGCGCGCAGCCGCGGACACACACATGGACACAACTTACCTGGAGCCTGGCTGGAGGTGAAGGACTGGACGTCTGGACCGAAGACATCGCCTGAAGAGGACTGGAGTGGGAGCCAGCAGCTCTTCAGACACAGTGAGTAAAGTGTCTGAAAGTGCTGTTTATGTATGGCCCTGTTCACACAGTATTTTGCAGGCAGAAAAAAATCTGCCTCAAAATTCCTTACAGAATTTTGAGGCAGATTTTGACCTGCCCACACTATCTTGCCGCGTTTTTTTGCTGCGTTTTTTGCCCGCGGCATTTCTTACTACAGAAAAATGTCCTTTTTCTTCACTTATCAGATGCCATTTCCCTCATTTACTGGTAAAATCCGTCTTCAGTGAGGCAGTGATAAGATGGTTATCAGTCTCACTAAGATCAGGGTACAGCTGCTGCCCATATTCAGATGTGTCCTTCCTTACGATGTGTGGTGCGAGACGACCAGCTTAGAAAAAAACCCATGATTTTTCGATCTGTCACGAGATGTCTATGCTATGTACGTCTATGTATGGCCACCCAGTGGTTGTGATGTGTGTTGTGGGTTTTTTACTAGCATGTCGTGATATTGTATAGAATTTGTTTAGTTAGAAATTGGAGTCCTTGACCAAATTCAAGCAAAGGTAAGGGTGGAGAAATGTGTATGTCTATAAAGAGGGGAGATGGAGGAGAGGAGGGAACAGCTGCAGAGATGCAGAGACACACACACACACGCACACACACACACACAAAGATGCTGCTGTTTCTAGTAATTTTCATACTGGATCCATAGATACGTTAATAACTGCACTATGATGTCCTCCATGGTGCTGAGTTGAAGGAAACAGAAAATTAGAGATGGAACCTGCAGAGGGGGAAAACTGCTGAAAGCTACAGAGGTCGGTTAGAAATAGAGTTATTCCTCATTTACACACACATGATGGTTTATTCTAAAATTTTACCTGAAAGGACTGTGACTGTTTAAATTACCTCAACATCCATAACACAAATGAAATTGTATGTGTGAACTTACCCTACTATTCACCTTGGTGTACCACCGTCTGATTACTTCTGATTCTAATTTACAAATTCATTGATTTGGTCATCTTCCAGTCTAATTACATTTAAATAATAGAATACATTGTAAAGTATAACAAAACAACCTCTGACTGACTTTATCAGAGAAATGAATATACGGATCTTACATTTTTGTATTGTGTTATAAGACTGTTAGGCTGGATTCACACGAGCATGTTCGGTCCATAAAGGACGGAACGTATTTCGGCCACAAGTCCCGGACCGAACACACTGCAAGGAGCCGGGCTCCTAGCATCATAGTTATGTACGACGCTAGGAGTCCCTGCCTCGCTGCGGGACAAATGTCCCGTACTGTAATCATGTTTTCATTACGGGACAGTAGTTCCACGGAGAGTCAGGGACTCCTAGCGTCGTACATAACTAAAGAGGAGGATCAAAAGAAAACAGCATTTATCTCCCCCATGGGCCTGTTTGAGTTTAACAAGATGCTATTTGGACTTACGAATTCGCACAGCACCTTTCAAAGACTCATGGTGCAGTGTTTAGGTGATTTAAATTTCGAGACTGTGCTGATTTTCATGGACAATCCAAGACTATCTTGAACATCTGGAAGTGGGGCTAGGCCAATTGGGCCAGTATGGCCTAAAATTGAAACCAGCCAAATGCAAATTGGTCCAAACAGAAATTCAATACCTGGGACATGTAGTTTTTGAGGCGGGAGTGGCGGCCAATCCGGACAAGGTAAAAGCGATGTGTGAGTGGGCTGAACCAAAGACGGTCTCTGAAGTATGGTCCTTTTTAGGGCTGGTCGGCTATTATCGACGCTACTTTAAAGACTTCGTCCAGATTGCACTTCCTCTTAAGCAATTATTGAGCAGAGAATCCCCTGAACGTAAAAGCAGACGCAGCAAAGAAATTGTCTCTAAATGGGGAGATCAGCAGGAGGCATTCAACAAACTGAAAAATCAGCTTGTCTCTGCCCCAATATTGGCTTTTTTTTTTTTTCCGTCTCCCATTTGAACTGCACACTGATGGCAGCCTAGCAGGGCTGGGAGCTGTTGACCCAACGCCAAGAGGGAACTGAGCGATTAATAGCCTATGGCAATCGAAGACTGTGTCCCACAGAAAAGAATCCAGCCAAATGCAGTTCCTTTAAGGTGGAAATACTTGCCGTTGTCTGGGCCATTACCAAGAGATTTTTGGAGTATCTTGCTGGAAGCCATGTTCAGATTTACTCGACAATAATCCCCTAGCCTATCTTGGCACCGCCAGGTTGGGTGCCATGGAATAACGCTGCGTGGCTCGTCTGGCCCGACTTGATTATATCATTGATTATCGACCAGGCTACAGTAATTCCAACGCTGATGCGTTATCTCACAACCCCTGTGATGAACTGGTGCGTGAGTTAGATGAAGCATTTTAAGCAGAAGAAATCCCACCACTACGAGTGGCCGCTCCATTAATGAAGATATGAGAACAAAATACCAGAGCAGAATTTTCAGTTGTGCAATCGGGAAGAGTGGGCAGAATGACAATGGGTGGACAACGATTTACAGGTCATCCATCATACGCTGACTGCAGAAGCATAGTCATCCTAGCAAGCGAGACAAGGAAACTCTCAGCCCATGGGGAAAGAGCCATAGCTAAACATTGGAAAAGATTGGAACCCTGTTCTGGAATATTGTACCGACGAACTCATTTCTGTAGGGATCAGCAAGATATTTGGCAGCTGGTGCTCCCTAAAGCCCAGGCCAAAGAGACATGCCAGTTGCTTCACGAGGTAGGTGGCAATTTTGGACCTGCAAAAACAGAACAATCAATATGCTGATATTTTTTCAGCTCTAACTTAGCATAGCATTTACTTTTAAGTGTGTCAAGTGTGTCACAACTGTGCCATAGGGAGCTGAACAACTTATTCCCCCACAGGCCATGTGGTGGGAGAGCCGTTTGAACTCCTTACTGTTGGTTTTCCCATGCTTCATGAAGTGACCTCAGGCCACAGATATGCAATTGTGTGTGTTGACCATTTTTCCAAATTTGCTGTGGTCATCCCCAAGATTAACCAGACTGCACTAACCATAGCTGTACTTTTGTGGACATGTGTTGCTGCCCTACGACTGCCCAAGCGAATCTTAGCTGATCAAGGGCGAAGCTTTGAAACAGAGATAGTGAGAGAATTGTGTAGACTTCATGGAATCAGGAAGTCTTGCACTACTCCACATCACCCCCAAGGTAATGGCATGTGTGAACGCTTTGCTGGGATTAATACGTACATTGGGGAAAGATTTCCAAGAAAGATGGCCGAAACATGTGCAAACAGTGGTGTGGGCCTACAATCCCACTGTACATAGCACTACAGGTTTCACCCCAAACCAGTTTCTGTTTGGTCGACCAAGAAGGTTGTCGATGTCCCTCTTGCTGGATCCTCCAGAGGCAAGTAAAGTATATACTCCTTAACAGTGGATTGAGGAACATCAAGCTAAACTACAATGGGCTAGAGACTTCAAGCAGCTAGCGAACAAGGTCCAACTTCCATCATGCTTAGGAGGCCCAGAGTTCCACCACTGTTTCCGGGAAATCGTGTCCTAGTGCAGAACAAAAGAGATACTCGAGCCGGAAAGGTGGTGCCCAACTGGACGTCCCACCCACACGTGGTGTGGAGGCAGCTGGATCCAAATCTACCAAGTTAAGCCAAAAGATCGGGATGGCCCTCTCCAAAATCTGCACCGGAGTAATCTAAAACCTTGTAACTTCCCTAGGGAGCGAATGGAAAAGGTGCCTCTGCCTTCGCCCAGGTTAACAGCGACACCTCCTGAACTTGAGTGGTGGGCGGTTGTTTCACCAGATCTGATCACAGAGGCACGACTGACAGACAATTCAAATTAAAGACCAGCGGAAGCCAGTCCGGATGCTTCCCGCTACCCAGCATGAAATAACAGAGAACTTGTTCCAACCCGACTGAGGGACTTTGACTTGTCAACGCTTGGTGTAGAGGACTACACCCCTCAACAGATGGAGGAATGTGTGGGGTGTTTCCTGGTCACCTACCAGCTATTGTAAATGGTTGGGTGTTTTGCTCTCTCACCCTTTTGTGTTTCCCCCGTGTTCTGACTTCGTTGTTTGTATCCTCCTGTTTCTGTAGGTCTTCCCAGTGTGCGGGGGTGAAGCTGGGTTTCCCTAGCAACCAAGGTAATACAGTGGCCCTAAACTAAGGGGGGTTCCCTGTATTAGTGCACAGATCAGGTGACCACACTGGTCAAGGTGATTAATGCAGATGCTGTATAGAAAGAGGTTAGAGAGAGAGAAAGGGTGTAGTTAGAAAAAGTTGAGGGAGTTAAAGTAACAATAGGTAGTAAGAAACTGAACAGAAGTTTCTGGCCTAGTGTCTGGGAATCTAACACCATAAAATGTTATCAAGTCAGAGGGACCTGAGAATAAGGTCTGAATAAATTATATCCAGACTAGAATTATGAAGTGAAATCTGGTCATCCCTCCACTCCTTGTGGTAATTTGAGTGAACAGTCATCTTTGAAGTAATATTTCCTGGTTATATATATACAAGTTACAAGCAAGGTATGTTTATGTTATAGCCAGTGCAAAGCGGTCTTAAAGGGGCGGTATAATTTATGGGACTGATTTGCATGGACTTTGGACTATCTACTTACTTTACAATACCCCCTTCAATAGTTGCGCCTAGGGTACTCAGACTGTTGCCAGTGTACTGCCGACAGTGTCCGTGCGCAAAAAGGTAGCAGTGCTCCCGGGAATGACCAACATAAGTAGCAGGGTTAGGAGGGCATCCTCCACAAAGGAATCTGGTGAAACCTGGTGAAATAGGTGAATAAAGAGATCGTGATAAGCCGTGTGGTAGAGAGTGGCATCTCTGTGATTCCTTTGACACAAACGAGCATGTGGGAACTCCCGCGGAGATCGAGTTCCCCGACCTTGGTTATTGACCGCCTTGCTGAAACTTATATGCTTCTGTTTAATAAAGAAGTTGATTGGTTGTTATGATACACTGTAGGCAGACTAATTAAATCCACGTTACACCTGTATGTTCAATTTGACATGTTACCTTTAAATCCATCTCAAGATTCACTTTATGGTTTAACCAGCCATTGTTACAAAATGCGTTCTTGCTCACCTCTTCCCTGCTGGCAACTTCGTTTTTGACCCTGGTGGGATTATGGGTATGTTCGCACGCTTAACAAAAAACGTCTGAAAAATACGGAGCTGATTTCAGAGAAAACAGCCTCTGATTTTCAGGCGTTTTTGAAGCTGAGAATGAAATTTGGAGTTTCTTTTGAGGCTTCTTTTCAGACGTTTTTTGAGGCATTTTTTGAGGCGTTTTTCATAGTCTTCAATGGAAAATCAGCTCCAAAAACGCCTCAAGAAGTGACATGCTACTTCTTTTTACGGAGCATCTTTTTACGCTCCGTTTTTTGACAGCGTAGCGTAAAATAAAGGCTTGTGGGAACAGAACATCGTAATTCCCATTGAAAGCAATGGGCAGATGTTTGTAGGCGTATTAGGGGCGTTTTTTCAGGCGTAATTTGAGGCGTAAAACGCCTCCATTACGTCTGAAAAGAGGTTGTGTGCACATACCCTAAGGGTAAGGCCAGACGGTGCATCGTTGACGCGGTTTTGTTGTGTTTGAAGACTGCATGCGTTCAACTGCATGCGTTTTTTGTCACTGTAATTCTGCAGTTCTGTTGGGTTTTTAACCCCTTCCCGACATACGCCGTATATATACGGCGCTGTCGGGAGGTGGTTCCCGCAAAGCGCCGTATATATACGGCGCAGTGATGGTGCGGGCTCAGAAGCAGAGCCGGCACTATCACTGCGGGGTGACAGCTGTATTATACAGCTGGCACCCTCCTGTAACTGCCAGGACCGGAGCTACTCTCCGATCCGGCAGATTAACCCCTCAGATGCTGCGCTCAATCGCTGGGTTGCTGTGGCAATCGGACGCCAGAAAATGGCGTCCGAGTCTGCCTTGTACGGGAGCCGATGAGGACCCGCCTGCGGCGTGTCCTCATAGGCTTGCTGTCAGTGAATAACTGACAGCGCTAATACACTGCACTACGTATGTAGTGCAGTGTATTAGAGTAGCGATCGGGGCATCAGGCCCTCATGTCCCCTAGTGGGACAAGTAAAAAAAGTAAAAAAAAGTAAATAAAAATGTGGTAAAACAATAAAAACACACACATTTCAAATAAAAATAAAGCTAAACTGACTTTTTTCCCATAGTAAGTATTTTATTATGGGAAAAACCGTAAAAATAAAAAAACCTATACATAATTGGTATCGCCGCGTCCGTAACGACCCAAACTACAAAACTATTATGTAATTTATCCCGCACGGTGAACGCGGTAAAAAAAAAACATGAAAAACAGCGCCAGAATCTTTGTTTTTAGGTCACATCTCCTTCCAAAAAATGCTATAAAAAGTGATCAAAAAGTCACATTTACTCCAAAATAGTACTAATAAAAAACGCCAATCCGTGCCGCAAAAAATAATCCCTGACACCGCTTTGTGCACGCAAAAATAATAAAGTTATGGGTCTTAGAATATGTCGACAGAGAAAACAAATGATTTTATAAAAAAAGTGATTTTATTGTGCAAAAGCCGCAATACATAAAAAAAACTATATAAATTTGGTATCGCCGTAATCGTATCGACCCACAGAATAAAGCTAACATGTAATTTAGGGCGCACTGTGGATGCAGAGAAAAAAAAACAATAAAAAACTATTCCAGAATTGCTTGTTTTTGGTAATTTCCTTTACCAAAAAATGAAATAAAAAGTGATCAAAAAGTCGTATGTGTTCTAAAATGGTACCAATAAAATCTACAGCCCGTCTCGCAAAAAACAAGCCCGCACACCGCTCAATCAACTGAAAAATAAAAAAGTTACGGCACTAGTAATGCGGTGATGAAAAAACATCTCAATGCGCAGGCCGGAGGGGAACCTTCCTTCAGTTTCAGGGCCCTAGTATTTAGGAACTAGGAAAGGGCAGGGACATAGCACATCCGCTGGAAGCGAGGGCGCCCGTATTATATCAGCGCAAAACTTTCCCAGTAATATTTCCCAAACTACGAAGGAGAAAAAGTCCCCAAAAGGTGCAGAGCGTTACAAAGGAGGGATAAGAAAGAAAACCGTTTATCAGTGTGACACCGGCCTGCGCATAACGGATTGCTTCACAGCGTAACACACATCTATGGATAATTGTATTATTTACCCCATGATTATACCCTCCTATTATGCCCTGATATACTCCGCACAGATTACATATACCCCTGATATACTCCGCACAGATTACATATGCCACCACATTATAAGCTGAAATACCAGCAAAACCCCAAACAGAACTATTACCAAGCAAAATCCATGCTCAAAATGGCGGTCTTTCCCTTCTTAGCCCTACAGTGTGCCCAAACAGCAATTTATGGCCACAAGTAAGGCATTACCATGCCCGGGAGAACCCGCTTAACAATTTATGGGGTAAGATTCTCTAGGGGCACAACATCTTGTGCGGTGAATGGGCAGATCAGTGGAGAAATTGCAATTTTCACTTTGCACCATCCACTGCGTATTCATTTCTGAAAAACACCTGTGGAGTCTAAATTGTCACTACATCCCTTGATAAATGCCTTTAGGGGTGTAGTTTCTAAAACGGGGTCACTTTTGTTTGGTACATCAGGGGTTTTGCAAATGCAACATGGCATCCGCAACCCATTCCAGCAAAATCTACGCTCCAAAAGATAAATACCGCTCCTTTTCTTCTGAATGCTCCCATATATGTAAACAGTCGATTATAACCACATATGGGGTGTTACCGTACTCGGGAGAAATTACTTTACAAATGTTGGGGTGCTTTTTCTTCTCTATTCCTTGTAAAAATGAAAAATGTGTATCTAAAACGACATCTTGTTGGAAAAAAAAAATTTTTTTCATTTTCATGGCTTAATTCTAATTAATTCAGCAAAAAACCTTTGGGATCAAAATTTTCACTATACCCCTAGATGATTCCTCAGGGGGTGCAGTTTCCCAAATGGTGTCACTTTTGGGGTGTTTCCACTGTACTAGTACTACAGGGGCTCAGCAAATATGACATGACACCCAGAAACCATTCCAAAATCCAAATGGTGCTCCTTCCATTCTGAGCCCTACCGTGTGTCCAAACAGATGTTTGTGACCACATGTGGGGTATTATTTTACTCGGGAGAAGTTGCTTTACAAATGTTGTGGTGCTTTTTCTCCTTCAGTCCTTGTGGAAATGAAAAAAAAATACCTAAACCTACATTTTCTTTGAAAAAATGTAGATTTTCATTTTTACGGCCTAGTTACAATAAGTTCTGTAAAAAACCTGTGGGGTAAAACTGCTCACTCTACCCCTAGATAATTCCCTCATGGGGTGTAGTTTCCAAAATGGGGTCACTTGTTGGGGGTTTCCACTGTTTTGTCCCCTCAGGAGCTTTGCAAATGTGACATGGCCTCCGCAAACCATTCCTGCTAAATTTGAGTTCCAAAAGCCAAATGGCGCACTTTCCCTTCTCAGCTTCGCCGTGTGTCCAAACAGCCGTTTATTACCACATGTGGGGTATTGTTTTACTCGGGAGAAATTTCTTTACAAATTTTATGGTGCTTTTTCTCCTTTAGTCCTTGTGGAAATGAAAAAAAATTAGCTAAACCTACATTTTATTTGAAAAAATGTAGATTTTCATTTTCACAGCCTACTTGCAAAAATTTCTGCAAAAAACCTGTGGGGTCAAAATGCTCACTATACCCTAGATAATTTCCTCAAAGGGTATAGTTTCCAAAATGGGGTCACTTGTTGGGGGTTTCCACTGTTTTGTCACCTCAGGGGCTTTGCAAATGCGACATGGCCTCCGCAAACCATTCCTGCTAAATTTGAGCTCCAAGAGCCAAATGGCGCTCTTTCCCTTCTAAGCCCTGCCGTGTGTCCAAACAACTGTTTATTACCACATGTGGGGTATTGTTTTACTCGGGAGAAATTGCTCTACAAATGTTGTGGTGCTTTTTCTCCTTTAGTCCTCGTGGAAATGAAAAAAAATTAGCTAAACCTACATTTTATTTGAAAAAATGTAGATTTTCATTTTCATGGCCTAGTTCCAAAAATTTTTGCAAAAAAACTGGCCGGTCAAAATGCTTGCTACACCCCTAGATAAATTCTTCGAGGGGTGTAGTTTCCCAAATGGGGTCACTTTTGGGGGGTTTCCACTGTTTTAGTTCCACTAGACCTGTTCAAAGCTGACATGGTGCCTAAAATATATTCTAATAAAAAGGAGGCCCAAAATCCACTAGGTGCTCCTTTGCTTCTGAGGCCGGTGCTTCAGTCCAGTAGCACGCTACGGCCACATGTGGGATATTTCCTAAAACTGCAGAACCTGGGCAATAAATATTGAGTTGCATTTCTTGGGTAAAACCTTCTGTGGTACAAAAAAAATGGATTCAAAATGAATTTCTGGAAAAAAATAATGAACTTTGTAAATTTCACCTCTACTTTGCCTTAATTCCTGCGCAATGTCTAAAGGGTTAAGAAACTTTCTAAATGCTGTTTTGAATACTTTGAGGGGTGCAGTTTTTAAAATGGGGTGACTTATTGGCGGTTTCTAATATCTAAGGACCTCAAAGCCACTTCACAACTGAACTGGCCCCTGTAAAAATAGCATTTTGAAATTTTCTTGAAAATGTGAGAAATTGCTGCTAAAGTTCTAAGCCTTGTAACGTCCTAGAAAAATAAAATGATGATCAAAAAACGATGCCAATCTAAAGTAGACATATGGGGGATGTTAATTAGCAACAATTTTGTGTGGTATAACTGCCTGTCTTACAAGCAGATGCATTTAAATTGAGAAAAATGTTAATTTTTGCAATTTTTCGCTAAATTTTGGTGTTTTTCACAATAAATACTGAATGTATCGGGCAAATTTTGCCAGTAACATAAAGTCCAATGTGTCACGAGTAAACAATCTCAGAATCGCTTGGATAGGTAAAAGCATTCCGGAGTTATTACCACATAAAGTGACACATGTCAGATTTGAAAAATGAGGCTCTGTCAGGAAGGTCAAAAGTGGCCAAAGAGGGAAGGGGTTAAAGGAAATAATTGATGGACATAGTTTTCATCCGTGTTGAAGTTTGTTAGGTGCTTCCTGTATATAGTTTATTACAATGCATTGCAGAACTGTTAGCAAAAATGCAAGCAGTTCAGCAACAACTTTGGCAGCGCAGTCATTAACCGCATGTGGTCGGACATTATGAAGCTGCAGTTAACTGCACAAAGTAGCAGTCTGTCCATAACACAAATTTCATCATTAACTTCTATTGAAAAATGACTTGCTGCTGTTTAAAAACGCAACATAAACGCACCGTGACCGCACCGTGTGGCCTTACCCTAAGGCCTTATTCACACGAACGTGTCTGTTTTGCGCGCGCAAAAAATGCTGCGTTTTGCGTGCGCAAATGTTCAGTGTGGCATCTGTATATGGTGCGTGGCTGCGTGATTTTTGTGCAGCCGGCATCATTATGACACTGTTTTTATGTTTACAAACATAAAAGCAGGAGGTGCTTTTCTGTTTTCATTCATTTATTTTACTACTGTAGCGTGAATAACGCGCGGCACCCGGAAGTGCACGCACCCATTGACTTCAATGGGTGCGTGCTGCGCGAAACACGGCCAAGTATAGGACATGTCGTGAGTTTTACGCAGCGGACACACACTGTGTAAAAATCACAACTTGTCAGAACGGCCCCATTGACTTACATAAGTCCGTGCGACGCGCGAGATTCCCACGCGCGTAGCACGGACGCAAAACACGTTCGCGTGAATAAGGCCTAAATATTCACTTCAAATTTAGCTCTGCTACATTACCTGTTTTGCCTCAGCTCAGGTGCATTACACAACCACACCCTGCAGCAGCTAAACAGTCATTAACCCCTCCTGTTCTGGACTCTTGTGCTTTGCAACTACTTGCTGTTCCATTGGATGCTGCTGATGAACTCTGCTATTCAAATCCTGTCTGTCCCATCAGCCTTTGCTTGAGGATTGTGGATTGTTCCTGATTGTGGACCTGTCCAGTCTGGTGGATTCTGCCTCTCGCCTGTAAGTTCCTAGTCTGATCCCGATCCTGTTCCCTGTTCCCGGTACCTGTGGTACTGATATTGACTCCGGGCTACTGTGTTTGATCTCCTGCTCTGCTGCTGTGATCCTGCTCTAGTCCTGCAGCTGTTTATGTGTACCAGTCCTGCTACTTGTGTGTGCCAACACCTTAACCCTCTGCTGTGACACCACCTACTCCTGGACGCTGCTCCTGAAATCTCCTGGTTTCCGAATTTGGCTTCTCCTGGGCTCTTTTCCTGGCATCTCCTGGTTCCAAGTGTAGTGCCTTTGCCTGGTCTCTGCTTTGGGTGTCTTCTGGTTCTGTCCAAGGTCTGCTCCTGGTTCTTAGGCCAACTTCATCTCTGCCACTTTGGCGTTTGCCACGTCATGGTCTGTTTGCCTTGTGTTTGTTTATGGACTGTCCGGTTACCCCTTTACTCGTTACTGCATCTTTGTCCTTGTGTTGTTGTCACCACTGTTCCTGGCTGCTGACTGGTTGCAGTCCATGGACACAATACCCAAGTTAATAAATTACGTTCCTTTACCCTGAAATCTGCTTATCTGTTCCTGTATCTTGTCTGTTGTCAATAAAGCATTATTACAGCCATTTTTGTATATGAAGGGTGTACAAACCACGCCGCCGAATGTTTACCTTCAAAATACCATAAACATATTTAATCTATAATCTGTTTTGTCATAAATACTGTACCAATATTTAATATCTATATTTAAAGAAAATATAATGATACAATCCATTGAAGAATTGAAGAGTTCGATGCAACAATATCACCCTAGGGCAGTTGTTTTTGACTACTTTATTTGAGGCATGGGTCACAATGCTATTTACATAATTTTGCTACTATTAGAAGATTACAGCCATACAGAGGAAATCCAATAGTGGCTGCTTTTAAATTGGTGCAGTGAGTAAGCTAAACTTATTACATGAGTATTTATTTTCATAAGATAACCATTTGACTAAATGATTTGTAATAGCATGCAAAGTACAAATCTAGTGGTCTTTTTTTCTCTTTGCCTGCCTGATTAGAAAACTAATGTGAACAGAAAAACATGTTTAAGTTATTTACAAGAAGGGATATATGCAGGGGCGGATTATAATGAGGGCAATCTGTGTAAGGGCCTGGGGCCTGAGGCTGGAAGGGGGCCCAGTTCGCCCCTGTTCTCCCGTAGCGGCTGTTGGAATTACAGCTGGTTCAGAGAACCAGGGTAAAGCGGGACCTCTCACCAAATTGTATCCGCGTCCTTAGGATGTGGATGCAATTGCTTACTTTAGCACTGGCGAGACCGAGACAGGGAACTATCCGTTCCCTTCCTCCCATTCGGCACTTTACTAATGACAGTCGGCGTTACGGGGGATGACGCCGTCTGGTCTCTGACCAGTCCTGCGTTGCTGGAGGACGGCGCGGGAACGGGGACAGGTGAGAATGTTTTTGTTTTTTCTGGGCAGCGTTGGGGGCAATATCTACTGGGGGCATTATCTACAGAGGGCATTGTAACTGGCGCTATCTACAGGGGACATTATCTACAGAGGGCAATGTAACTGGCGCTATCTACAGGGGACATCATCTACAGAGGGCATTGTAACTGGCGCTATATATAGGGGGTAATGTAGCTGGCAATATCTACAGGGGACATTATCTACAGAGGGCATTTTTATTGGCACTATCTACAGGGGGCATTGTGACTGACGCTATCTACAAGGGTCGTTATCTAGAGAGGGCATTGTAACTGGCACTATCTACATGGGGCATTATCTACAGAGTGCATTGCACCTGGAAAAATCTACAGGGGGCATTATCTACAGAGTGCATTGTGACTGGCACTATCTACAGGGGGCATTGTGACTGGCGCTATCTACAGGGGGCATTGTGACTGACACCATCTACAGGGGGCATTATCTACAGAGGGCATTGTGACTGGCGCTATCTACAGGGAGCATTGTTAGTATGTGGTGTTTTACTTTACAGTGTTTAATACAATTTAATTAATGGGCACAGTGTATAATACTATTATATTAAGGAGCACAGTGTATAGTACTTTTATATTCAGGGGCGCAAAGTATGGTAGTATTATATTCAGGGGCACAGTTTATAGTACTATTATATTCAGGAGTACAGTGTGTCACGATGGGTGTGTGGACCCACTGGGCCATACTGCCATATCGGGACTGCAGCTGGCCAAACAGGATACCAAGGCAAAGTCAATAGTTCGAATAAGGATACCTGTAGCAATAAAGACAGTAGCGATGGCAGGCTCGGATGGGACCTTGGCAGCAGGCAGACACCAGGCGCGGTGAAATACAGCAGGCGTAGTATACGACACAACACGACTCCAACTCCCTATGGCACAGGAGCAAGGTAGCACAGAATATAGGTAGCAGGAACGGGTACACTGGGAACTGGAAAACACTTAGAGACCATTTGTAAAGACTAACACGAGTAAACACAACAAAGCTCAGGCAATGAAGGAAGGGGCAGGGCCCTTCTTATAGTCCAGGGTGATCATGGGAGCAATCAGTCAATCTAAAACATGTGTGTGCTCAGGCCCATTAAGGCCGGGAATGAGCTCAAGCACACATTCTAGTGGTCACTGCAGGACAGGACAGCCGCATGTGCTGGCATCTCTGGGGAGGAAGATGACTGCAGGATAATAGGAGTCTGCGGTCTGTGTGATCGCAATGAGGTCACTTTACGCCTTGATCTCCATGCAGGTTCAAATCAGGTGGGGGGGGGGTGCGAGCTGCTCGGAGAAGTAAAGACACCAAGACGTCTCTCAAGGCAAAAATACTTCTGACTTTATTTGCAGAGACACAGAGTTTATATAGTAAAAATATCACATAATTACGTACAGAACCGATAAAAACACAGGGACATATACAAAAACACCGAAAAAGGCCATACTTACAAATGGACACAGCCAGGCCAGAAATGCTGATGAAAGGGCGAGCAGGTGCTTTAAATAATAATAGCCACTCCCACTAGTCTTGAGGGGAGTGGTGTGTGGTGCATGGGATGTGTAGTAAGAAATAATAAATGAATAGTGTGTGTGCAAGTGTAATACTATAAGTGAAATATAGGGGGCAGTAATAAATGAAGTGCCTCAATAGAAATAAATGGATAATGGGGTGCAAGTGAGTGAAACATGGAGGGATAGTGTGTACGTCATGAGGCACAACGTGTATAGCCAGGTAGAAGCCTATTTGTGACGCCTTGATAATTCATAGAGCGGGCTACCCTGCTTGCTATGCCAAACAACAACACACCATGCTCTCCCAGCATCAAAGACCCGGCTGTGTCCAAGAGAAGCGAATATACATAATAATGAAAAATACCTGGGGTATTGGTAATCATTTTGGCCAAAAGGACGCAAGCTCGCAATCCACGACAAGGATCCCCAGACTTGCGAGTCCCTAACTCCTAAACTGGAACAGAACGTTCCTGATGCACAAACAGAACCGATAAAAACACAGGGACATATACAAAAACACCGAAAAAGGCCATACTTACAAATGGACACAGCCAGGCCAGAAATGCTGATGAAAGGGCGAGCAGGTGCTTTAAATAATAATAGCCACTCCCACTAGTCTTGAGGGGAGTGGTGTGTGGTGCATGGGATGTGTAGTAAGAAATAATAAATGAATAGTGTGTGTGCAAGTGTAATACTATAAGTGAAATATAGGGGGCAGTAATAAATGAAGTGCCTCAATAGAAATAAATGGATAATGGGGTGCAAGTGAGTGAAACATGGAGGGATAGTGTGTACGTCATGAGGCACAACGTGTATAGCCAGGTAGAAGCCTATTTGTGACGCCTTGATAATTCATAGAGTGGGCTACCCTGCTTGCTATGCCAAACAACAACACACCATGCTCTCCCAGCATCAAAGACCCGGCTGTGTCCAAGAGAAGCGAATATACATAATAATGAAAAATACCTGGGGTATTGGTAATCATTTTGGCCAAAAGGACGCAAGCTCGCAATCCACGACAAGGATCCCCAGACTTGCGAGTCCCTAACTCCTAAACTGGAACAGAACGTTCCTGATGCACAAACAGAACCGATAAAAACACAGGGACATATACAAAAACACCGAAAAAGGCCATACTTACAAATGGACACAGCCAGGCCAGAAATGCTGATATAAGGGCGAGCAGGTGCTTTAAATAATAATAGCCACTCCCACTAGTCTTGAGGGGAGTGGTGTGTGGTGCATGGGATGTGTAGTAAGAAATAATAAATGAATAGTGTGTGTGCAAGTGTAATACTATAAGTGAAATATAGGGGGCAGTAATAAATGAAGTGCCTCAATAGAAATAAATGGATAATGGGGTGCAAGTGAGTGAAACATGGAGGGATAGTGTGTACGTCATGAGGCACAACGTGTATAGCCAGGTAGAAGCCTATTTGTGACGCCTTGATAATTCATAGAGCGGGCTACCCTGCTTGCTATGCCAAACAACAACACACCATGCTCTCCCAGCATCAAAGACCCGGCTGTGTCCAAGAGAAGCGAATATACATAATAATGAAAAATACCTGGGGTATTGGTAATCATTTTGGCCAAAAGGACGCAAGCTCGCAATCCACGACAAGGATCCCCAGACTTGCGAGTCCCTAACTCCTAAACTGGAACAGAACGTTCCTGATGCACAAACAGAACCGATAAAAACACAGGGACATATACAAAAACACCGAAAAAGGCCATACTTACAAATGGACACAGCCAGGCCAGAAATGCTGATGAAAGGGCGAGCAGGTGCTTTAAATAATAATAGCCACTCCCACTAGTCTTGAGGGGAGTGGTGTGTGGTGCATGGGATGTGTAGTAAGAAATAATAAATGAATAGTGTGTGTGCAAGTGTAATACTATAAGTGAAATATAGGGGGCAGTAATAAATGAAGTGCCTCAATAGAAATAAATGGATAATGGGGTGCAAGTGAGTGAAACATGGAGGGATAGTGTGTACGTCATGAGGCACAACGTGTATAGCCAGGTAGAAGCCTATTTGTGACGCCTTGATAATTCATAGAGCGGGCTACCCTGCTTGCTATGCCAAACAACAACACACCATGCTCTCCCAGCATCAAAGACCCGGCTGTGTCCAAGAGAAGCGAATATACATAATAATGAAAAATACCTGGGGTATTGGTAATCATTTTGGCCAAAAGGACGCAAGCTCGCAATCCACGACAAGGATCCCCAGACTTGCGAGTCCCTAACTCCTAAACTGGAACAGAACGTTCCTGATGCACAAACAGAACCGATAAAAACACAGGGACATATACAAAAACACCGAAAAAGGCCATACTTACAAATGGACACAGCCAGGCCAGAAATGCTGATGAAAGGGCGAGCAGGTGCTTTAAATAATAATAGCCACTCCCACTAGTCTTGAGGGGAGTGGTGTGTGGTGCATGGGATGTGTAGTAAGAAATAATAAATGAATAGTGTGTGTGCAAGTGTAATACTATAAGTGAAATATAGGGGGCAGTAATAAATGAAGTGCCTCAATAGAAATAAATGGATAATGGGGTGCAAGTGAGTGAAACATGGAGGGATAGTGTGTACGTCATGAGGCACAACGTGTATAGCCAGGTAGAAGCCTATTTGTGACGCCTTGATAATTCATAGAGCGGGCTACCCTGCTTGCTATGCCAAACAACAACACACCATGCTCTCCCAGCATCAAAGACCCGGCTGTGTCCAAGAGAAGCGAATATACATAATAATGAAAAATACCTGGGGTATTGGTAATCATTTTGGCCAAAAGGACGCAAGCTCGCAATCCACGACAAGGATCCCCAGACTTGTGAGTCCCTAACTCCTAAACTGGAACAGAACGTTCCTGATGCACAAACAGAACCGATAAAAACACAGGGACATATACAAAAACACCGAAAAAGGCCATACTTACAAATGGACACAGCCAGGCCAGAAATGCTGATGAAAGGGCGAGCAGGTGCTTTAAATAATAATAGCCACTCCCACTAGTCTTGAGGGGAGTGGTGTGTGGTGCATGGGATGTGTAGTAAGAAATAATAAATGAATAGTGTGTGTGCAAGTGTAATACTATAAGTGAAATATAGGGGGCAGTAATAAATGAAGTGCCTCAATAGAAATAAATGGATAATGGGGTGCAAGTGAGTGAAACATGGAGGGATAGTGTGTACGTCATGAGGCACAACGTGTATAGCCAGGTAGAAGCCTATTTGTGACGCCTTGATAATTCATAGAGCGGGCTACCCTGCTTGCTATGCCAAACAACAACACACCATGCTCTCCCAGCATCAAAGACCCGGCTGTGTCCAAGAGAAGCGAATATACATAATAATGAAAAATACCTGGGGTATTGGTAATCATTTTGGCCAAAAGGACGCAAGCTCGCAATCCACGACAAGGATCCCCAGACTTGCGAGTCCCTAACTCCTAAACTGGAACAGAACGTTCCTGATGCACAAACAGAACCGATAAAAACACAGGGACATATACAAAAACACCGAAAAAGGCCATACTTACAAATGGACACAGCCAGGCCAGAAATGCTGATGAAAGGGCGAGCAGGTGCTTTAAATAATAATAGCCACTCCCACTAGTCTTGAGGGGAGTGGTGTGTGGTGCATGGGATGTGTAGTAAGAAATAATAAATGAATAGTGTGTGTGCAAGTGTAATACTATAAGTGAAATATAGGGGGCAGTAATAAATGAAGTGCCTCAATAGAAATAAATGGATAATGGGGTGCAAGTGAGTGAAACATGGAGGGATAGTGTGTACGTCATGAGGCACAACATGTATAGCCAGGTAGAAGCCTATTTGTGACGCCTTGATAATTCATAGAGCGGGCTACCCTGCTTGCTATGCCAAACAACAACACACCATGCTCTCCCAGCATCAAAGACCCGGCTGTGTCCAAGAGAAGCGAATATACATAATAATGAAAAATACCTGGGGTATTGGTAATCATTTTGGCCAAAAGGACGCAAGCTCGCAATCCACGACAAGGATCCCCAGACTTGCGAGTCCCTAACTCCTAAACTGGAACAGAACGTTCCTGATGCACAAACAGAACCGATAAAAACACAGGGACATATACAAAAACACAGAAAAAGGCCATACTTACAAATGGACACAGCCAGGCCAGAAATGCTGATGAAAGGGCGAGCAGGTGCTTTAAATAATAATAGCCACTCCCACTAGTCTTGAGGGGAGTGGTGTGTGGTGCATGGGATGTGTAGTAAGAAATAATAAATGAATAGTGTGTGTGCAAGTGTAATACTATAAGTGAAATATAGGGGGCAGTAATAAATGAAGTGCCTCAATAGAAATAAATGGATAATGGGGTGCAAGTGAGTGAAACATGGAGGGATAGTGTGTACGTCATGAGGCACAACGTGTATAGCCAGGTAGAAGCCTATTTGTGACGCCTTGATAATTCATAGAGCGGGCTACCCTGCTTGCTATGCCAAACAACAACACACCATGCTCTCCCAGCATCAAAGACCCGGCTGTGTCCAAGAGAAGCGAATATACATAATAATGAAAAATACCTGGGGTATTGGTAATCATTTTGGCCAAAAGGACGCAAGCTCGCAATCCACGACAAGGATCCCCAGACTTGCGAGTCCCTAACTCCTAAACTGGAACAGAACGTTCCTGATGCACAAACAGAACCGATAAAAACACAGGGACATATACAAAAACACCGAAAAAGGCCATACTTACAAATGGACACAGCCAGGCCAGAAATGCTGATGAAAGGGCGAGCAGGTGCTTTAAATAATAATAGCCACTCCCACTAGTCTTGAGGGGAGTGGTGTGTGGTGCATGGGATGTGTAGTAAGAAATAATAAATGAATAGTGTGTGTGCAAGTGTAATACTATAAGTGAAATATAGGGGGCAGTAATAAATGAAGTGCCTCAATAGAAATAAATGGATAATGGGGTGCAAGTGAGTGAAACATGGAGGGATAGTGTGTACGTCATGAGGCACAACGTGTATAGCCAGGTAGAAGCCTATTTGTGACGCCTTGATAATTCATAGAGCGGGCTACCCTGCTTGCTATGCCAAACAACAACACACCATGCTCTCCCAGCATCAAAGACCCGGCTGTGTCCAAGAGAAGCGAATATACATAATAATGAAAAATACCTGGGGTATTGGTAATCATTTTGGCCAAAAGGACGCAAGCTCGCAATCCACGACAAGGATCCCCAGACTTGCGAGTCCCTAACTCCTAAACTGGAACAGAACGTTCCTGATGCACAAACAGAACCGATAAAAACACAGGGACATATACAAAAACACCGAAAAAGGCCATACTTACAAATGGACACAGCCAGGCCAGAAATGCTGATGAAAGGGCGAGCAGGTGCTTTAAATAATAATAGCCACTCCCACTAGTCTTGAGGGGAGTGGTGTGTGGTGCATGGGATGTGTAGTAAGAAATAATAAATGAATAGTGTGTGTGCAAGTGTAATACTATAAGTGAAATATAGGGGGCAGTAATAAATGAAGTGCCTCAATAGAAATAAATGGATAATGGGGTGCAAGTGAGTGAAACATGGAGGGATAGTGTGTACGTCATGAGGCACAACGTGTATAGCCAGGTAGAAGCCTATTTGTGACGCCTTGATAATTCATAGAGCGGGCTACCCTGCTTGCTATGCCAAACAACAACACACCATGCTCTCCCAGCATCAAAGACCCGGCTGTGTCCAAGAGAAGCGAATATACATAATAATGAAAAATACCTGGGGTATTGGTAATCATTTTGGCCAAAAGGACGCAAGCTCGCAATCCACGACAAGGATCCCCAGACTTGCGAGTCCCTAACTCCTAAACTGGAACAGAACGTTCCTGATGCACAAACAGAACCGATAAAAACACAGGGACATATACAAAAACACCGAAAAAGGCCATACTTACAAATGGACACAGCCAGGCCAGAAATGCTGATGAAAGGGCGAGCAGGTGCTTTAAATAATAATAGCCACTCCCACTAGTCTTGAGGGGAGTGGTGTGTGGTGCATGGGATGTGTAGTAAGAAATAATAAATGAATAGTGTGTGTGCAAGTGTAATACTATAAGTGAAATATAGGGGGCAGTAATAAATGAAGTGCCTCAATAGAAATAAATGGATAATGGGGTGCAAGTGAGTGAAACATGGAGGGATAGTGTGTACGTCATGAGGCACAACGTGTATAGCCAGGTAGAAGCCTATTTGTGACGCCTTGATAATTCATAGAGCGGGCTACCCTGCTTGCTATGCCAAACAACAACACACCATGCTCTCCCAGCATCAAAGACCCGGCTGTGTCCAAGAGAAGCGAATATACATAATAATGAAAAATACCTGGGGTATTGGTAATCATTTTGGCCAAAAGGACGCAAGCTCGCAATCCACGACAAGGATCCCCAGACTTGCGAGTCCCTAACTCCTAAACTGGAACAGAACGTTCCTGATGCACAAACAGAACCGATAAAAACACAGGGACATATACAAAAACACCGAAAAAGGCCATACTTACAAATGGACACAGCCAGGCCAGAAATGCTGATGAAAGGGCGAGCAGGTGCTTTAAATAATAATAGCCACTCCCACTAGTCTTGAGGGGAGTGGTGTGTGGTGCATGGGATGTGTAGTAAGAAATAATAAATGAATAGTGTGTGTGCAAGTGTAATACTATAAGTGAAATATAGGGGGCAGTAATAAATGAAGTGCCTCAATAGAAATAAATGGATAATGGGGTGCAAGTGAGTGAAACATGGAGGGATAGTGTGTACGTCATGAGGCACAACGTGTATAGCCAGGTAGAAGCCTATTTGTGACGCCTTGATAATTCATAGAGCGGGCTACCCTGCTTGCTATGCCAAACAACAACACACCATGCTCTCCCAGCATCAAAGACCCGGCTGTGTCCAAGAGAAGCGAATATACATAATAATGAAAAATACCTGGGGTATTGGTAATCATTTTGGCCAAAAGGACGCAAGCTCGCAATCCACGACAAGGATCCCCAGACTTGCGAGTCCCTAACTCCTAAACTGGAACAGAACGTTCCTGATGCACAAACAGAACCGATAAAAACACAGGGACATATACAAAAACACCGAAAAAGGCCATACTTACAAATGGACACAGCCAGGCCAGAAATGCTGATGAAAGGGCGAGCAGGTGCTTTAAATAATAATAGCCACTCCCACTAGTCTTGAGGGGAGTGGTGTGTGGTGCATGGGATGTGTAGTAAGAAATAATAAATGAATAGTGTGTGTGCAAGTGTAATACTATAAGTGAAATATAGGGGGCAGTAATAAATGAAGTGCCTCAATAGAAATAAATGGATAATGGGGTGCAAGTGAGTGAAACATGGAGGGATAGTGTGTACGTCATGAGGCACAACGTGTATAGCCAGGTAGAAGCCTATTTGTGACGCCTTGATAATTCATAGAGCGGGCTACCCTGCTTGCTATGCCAAACAACAACACACCATGCTCTCCCAGCATCAAAGACCCGGCTGTGTCCAAGAGAAGCGAATATACATAATAATGAAAAATACCTGGGGTATTGGTAATCATTTTGGCCAAAAGGACGCAAGCTCGCAATCCACGACAAGGATCCCCAGACTTGCGAGTCCCTAACTCCTAAACTGGAACAGAACGTTCCTGATGCACAAACAGAACCGATAAAAACACAGGGACATATACAAAAACACCGAAAAAGGCCATACTTACAAATGGACACAGCCAGGCCAGAAATGCTGATGAAAGGGCGAGCAGGTGCTTTAAATAATAATAGCCACTCCCACTAGTCTTGAGGGGAGTGGTGTGTGGTGCATGGGATGTGTAGTAAGAAATAATAAATGAATAGTGTGTGTGCAAGTGTAATACTATAAGTGAAATATAGGGGGCAGTAATAAATGAAGTGCCTCAATAGAAATAAATGGATAATGGGGTGCAAGTGAGTGAAACATGGAGGGATAGTGTGTACGTCATGAGGCACAACGTGTATAGCCAGGTAGAAGCCTATTTGTGACGCCTTGATAATTCATAGAGCGGGCTACCCTGCTTGCTATGCCAAACAACAACACACCATGCTCTCCCAGCATCAAAGACCCGGCTGTGTCCAAGAGAAGCGAATATACATAATAATGAAAAATACCTGGGGTATTGGTAATCATTTTGGCCAAAAGGACGCAAGCTCGCAATCCACGACAAGGATCCCCAGACTTGCGAGTCCCTAACTCCTAAACTGGAACAGAACGTTCCTGATGCACAAACAGAACCGATAAAAACACAGGGACATATACAAAAACACCGAAAAAGGCCATACTTACAAATGGACACAGCCAGGCCAGAAATGCTGATGAAAGGGCGAGCAGGTGCTTTAAATAATAATAGCCACTCCCACTAGTCTTGAGGGGAGTGGTGTGTGGTGCATGGGATGTGTAGTAAGAAATAATAAATGAATAGTGTGTGTGCAAGTGTAATACTATAAGTGAAATATAGGGGGCAGTAATAAATGAAGTGCCTCAATAGAAATAAATGGATAATGGGGTGCAAGTGAGTGAAACATGGAGGGATAGTGTGTACGTCATGAGGCACAACGTGTATAGCCAGGTAGAAGCCTATTTGTGACGCCTTGATAATTCATAGAGCGGGCTACCCTGCTTGCTATGCCAAACAACAACACACCATGCTCTCCCAGCATCAAAGACCCGGCTGTGTCCAAGAGAAGCGAATATACATAATAATGAAAAATACCTGGGGTATTGGTAATCATTTTGGCCAAAAGGACGTAAGCTCGCAATCCACGACAAGGATCCCCAGACTTGCGAGTCCCTAACTCCTAAACTGGAACAGAACGTTCCTGATGCACAAACAGAACCGATAAAAACACAGGGACATATACAAAAACACCGAAAAAGGCCATACTTACAAATGGACACAGCCAGGCCAGAAATGCTGATGAAAGGGCGAGCAGGTGCTTTAAATAATAATAGCCACTCCCACTAGTCTTGAGGGGAGTGGTGTGTGGTGCATGGGATGTGTAGTAAGAAATAATAAATGAATAGTGTGTGTGCAAGTGTAATACTATAAGTGAAATATAGGGGGCAGTAATAAATGAAGTGCCTCAATAGAAATAAATGGATAATGGGGTGCAAGTGAGTGAAACATGGAGGGATAGTGTGTACGTCATGAGGCACAACGTGTATAGCCAGGTAGAAGCCTATTTGTGACGCCTTGATAATTCATAGAGCGGGCTACCCTGCTTGCTATGCCAAACAACAACACACCATGCTCTCCCAGCATCAAAGACCCGGCTGTGTCCAAGAGAAGCGAATATACATAATAATGAAAAATACCTGGGGTATTGGTAATCATTTTGGCCAAAAGGACGCAAGCTCGCAATCCACGACAAGGATCCCCAGACTTGCGAGTCCCTAACTCCTAAACTGGAACAGAACGTTCCTGATGCACAAACAGAACCGATAAAAACACAGGGACATATACAAAAACACCGAAAAAGGCCATACTTACAAATGGACACAGCCAGGCCAGAAATGCTGATGAAAGGGCGAGCAGGTGCTTTAAATAATAATAGCCACTCCCACTAGTCTTGAGGGGAGTGGTGTGTGGTGCATGGGATGTGTAGTAAGAAATAATAAATGAATAGTGTGTGTGCAAGTGTAATACTATAAGTGAAATATAGGGGGCAGTAATAAATGAAGTGCCTCAATAGAAATAAATGGATAATGGGGTGCAAGTGAGTGAAACATGGAGGGATAGTGTGTACGTCATGAGGCACAACGTGTATAGCCAGGTAGAAGCCTATTTGTGACGCCTTGATAATTCATAGAGCGGGCTACCCTGCTTGCTATGCCAAACAACAACACACCATGCTCTCCCAGCATCAAAGACCCGGCTGTGTCCAAGAGAAGCGAATATACATAATAATGAAAAATACCTGGGGTATTGGTAATCATTTTGGCCAAAAGGACGCAAGCTCGCAATCCACGACAAGGATCCCCAGACTTGCGAGTCCCTAACTCCTAAACTGGAACAGAACGTTCCTGATGCACAAACAGAACCGATAAAAACACAGGGACATATACAAAAACACCGAAAAAGGCCATACTTACAAATGGACACAGCCAGGCCAGAAATGCTGATGAAAGGGCGAGCAGGTGCTTTAAATAATAATAGCCACTCCCACTAGTCTTGAGGGGAGTGGTGTGTGGTGCATGGGATGTGTAGTAAGAAATAATAAATGAATAGTGTGTGTGCAAGTGTAATACTATAAGTGAAATATAGGGGGCAGTAATAAATGAAGTGCCTCAATAGAAATAAATGGATAATGGGGTGCAAGTGAGTGAAACATGGAGGGATAGTGTGTACGTCATGAGGCACAACGTGTATAGCCAGGTAGAAGCCTATTTGTGACGCCTTGATAATTCATAGAGCGGGCTACCCTGCTTGCTATGCCAAACAACAACACACCATGCTCTCCCAGCATCAAAGACCCGGCTGTGTCCAAGAGAAGCGAATATACATAATAATGAAAAATACCTGGGGTATTGGTAATCATTTTGGCCAAAAGGACGCAAGCTCGCAATCCACGACAAGGATCCCCAGACTTGCGAGTCCCTAACTCCTAAACTGGAACAGAACGTTCCTGATGCACAAACAGAACCGATAAAAACACAGGGACATATACAAAAACACCGAAAAAGGCCATACTTACAAATGGACACAGCCAGGCCAGAAATGCTGATGAAAGGGCGAGCAGGTGCTTTAAATAATAATAGCCACTCCCACTAGTCTTGAGGGGAGTGGTGTGTGGTGCATGGGATGTGTAGTAAGAAATAATAAATGAATAGTGTGTGTGCAAGTGTAATACTATAAGTGAAATATAGGGGGCAGTAATAAATGAAGTGCCTCAATAGAAATAAATGGATAATGGGGTGCAAGTGAGTGAAACATGGAGGGATAGTGTGTACGTCATGAGGCACAACGTGTATAGCCAGGTAGAAGCCTATTTGTGACGCCTTGATAATTCATAGAGCGGGCTACCCTGCTTGCTATGCCAAACAACAACACACCATGCTCTCCCAGCATCAAAGACCCGGCTGTGTCCAAGAGAAGCGAATATACATAATAATGAAAAATACCTGGGGTATTGGTAATCATTTTGGCCAAAAGGACGCAAGCTCGCAATCCACGACAAGGATCCCCAGACTTGCGAGTCCCTAACTCCTAAACTGGAACAGAACGTTCCTGATGCACAAACAGAACCGATAAAAACACAGGGACATATACAAAAACACCGAAAAAGGCCATACTTACAAATGGACACAGCCAGGCCAGAAATGCTGATGAAAGGGCGAGCAGGTGCTTTGTAAGTATGGCCTTTTTCGGTGTTTTCACATAATTACGTGCAGACACACATGAATCATTTACATTCTTGTGGTTTCTTCCCTCGTGATTTATGTCTCTATGTACATAGTTCTTATCTCTTACATCTAGTTGTTAATCTGGTGTCTGGTCCTTATCTATCTTGGCTGTATGCACAGAACTCAAACATCATATAAACAGACTCCTTTGTGTCTGGTAAGTCCTTGTACGGGCCCCAATTTCTACTATCTACAGAATGTCTGCAAATCTATTCCATTACCTTTCTCAGAATATATTGTAATACATGTTCTTCTCTTCAGCATTGCACTCTTTGAGGTCCCAGATACATTATACATATATTTATACCATAACAATCCCTCCTTTTGTGATTTTACCAACACCTAAATTCCAATGCTACTTCTATCTCCTGATAGCAAGGCTTCGATCCATTTCTTCACTTGATTCACACAGGTATGTAGGTGGGGTAATCTCACAACACTCTTTCATCATAATGTATAGGCCTCTGACTGAATGCTTCCCTTATCTTGCAAAATGCATAACAATTGAAACATGTAAGCAATATAAACAATATTATGAAACATATCAAGGGTTGGAATAACACATGAAGTATCTTAGTGGCAGTGGGGGAAAATCCTGTAAATATGTCATACCAATGATGGGCACTGGCATCTTTTATTGCTGACGATAAATTTATTACTTCCCTAGCTGCTATTGTAGCCAATATTTTCACTTTACTTAGAGTTACATTATGGGCTGCTATCAATTTCTTTACGTCTTTAGACTTTTGTAACACTTGTTTTAACTCTTCCAGTGGCAAACTAAAATTTCCATAGGGCAAAGGTTCAGGTACCCATACAGTGGACATTATTTCTTCTAAAGTAGGCAGGAACACTACAGTTTGGTTCCCCCAAGTCAAATGCGTCACATTGTATAGACATCCTGAAAATGGTCCTATGAGATTAAACTGGCTAAGGGTCTGCTTGTTGTTAGTTATTAAACATACATGCTGTGGACCTACTTCAATATAAACCTGTAGGTTAGCTTCTGGGATTATAGTGAGTGCGCATACATTATCCTGGTGCTGCATTAGACAGGGTTCATATATCCCTGACTGTTGATTACATACATATCCTTGCTCTGTTAACTGGCACAAATCTATATTCCTTGTCTTATTTTGAGAATCTATGTGTGTTCCTTTCATTTCCAGCATCCAATATTGTCCTAATAATGTCACCGGATCAATCATTACCATTGGCATAACAATAAATTTGCATAATAGAGTAGGATTTTTCACATTGAATGCTATTAGTCTTCCTGCACACCATTTAGGTGTACACTCAGTATACTCAGGCTGTAACAATAACCACGTATCATTTCTCTTTCCTATGGGCAGAATGTCTGTCCATTGCCTAACATGACTACTAAACAATTTATTCTTCAAATTATTCATCTGTTCTTGTTGCCACATCGTTTTAAGCGTACATACTGTCCAATTTACTAAAGTTGATACATTCTGTAATGTTCTATATTCGGTTAGCATACTTTCATTAAAAAAATTTAGAAACAGTTCATCTATAGCTAACCCTTTTTGCTGTAAGTCAAAGGTAGTAGGTAACCATGACGCACCTATCCTTAATGCAGTAGATGTGTCATCTCCCACTGAGTTTCATTTGTTCATAACTGTTTCTAACTGTATACCATTCAATACTCCTAATCCCGTTCCTACCCCTCCTAATAGCGTGTCATACCATTCTCTTTTTTGTCTATGACAGCTGGGGGATTCAGGGAAGGAAATATTGAAGTGTACATTCTTTTTCTGCTATTGGGTTACAGCGCTCTTACAAGTGTGTGGGATTCTTTCCAGACTTTGTACTGTTATATGTGGCTTAAAACTATCTCTTAAAATTGTTATCAAGAATACAAAATACATTCTATTTCTTATTTCGCTATTATTCATACATAATATCATCCCATCAGTTTCTTTTATTACAATCGTAGAGTTGAGCCTCTCCTTGTTGCATCTTTCATAAGTCTTATTTATCATTTCGTTTCTATTTTTACTGGTTGTATATTTCTGTAGATACTGTAAATCTGGTTCATATCAACAAAGCAACAGCCCCGGCGTCTCTTCTTGTATGCTAATGTTGGCTGTTTTGTCTATGTGAAGGTACACAGTCCCTCCATGTGGTCCTTTTTTCCAAGTCCCTTCGGTTGTAGTCACATTTGTAGTATAACACGGGGCATTGGCCTTACAGGTGTAGTTACCCTGCTTTCTATCCACTGTGGCATTCGCCCACCCTGTCCTGAACTGTTCCAGTGATTCTGTACTGATTACGTGTACAGGAGTAGCAGTTCTGCCTCTTTGTATAAGAGCACACGCAACAACCGCCGCAACAACCGCAAAGATCTTCATTCTTCTGGCTGAAGAACCTTTTTACAATGACTGGCGTGAATCCAGCTTGCCTTTCCTTCGAGCTTCACTGAGGTGCTTGTAACAAGTAGGACTTGAAACGGTCCGTCAAATCTTGGGTCTAGACTTTTCCTCACGTGTCTTTTGACAACGACCCAATCTCCTGGTTCTAGCTTATGCGTCCCTTCAACTGAATCAGGATCTGGAATGGAAGCAAATACTTGTGCATGCACCTTGGTCAATTGTTTGTTCAGCGTTGATACATAATCTGTTAGTCTACCATACTGCATTTGGAGCACCTATGGAAAATAACATCCTAATCTGGGAGCCGACCCAAATAAGATCTCATATGGGCTGAGACCTGTTCTTTTTGTGGGCGTGTATCTTACTGAGAACAAGGCTAATGGTAGACACTCGGTCCATGGTTTCCCGGTTTCTACCATTGCTTTTTGGATTTTCAATTTGAGAGTCCCATTTAGTCTCTCAACCTTCCCACTGCTCTGTGGATGGTATGGTGTATGTAGGGCTTGACTTATGCCTAGAGCTGACAACACATGGTTCATGATTTCACCCGTAAAATGAGTTCCTCTGTCGCTCTTGATCACCTCTGGAACTCCATATCTGCACACCACCTCGTTGATCAGTTTCTTTGCTGTGGCTACGGCTGTAGCTTTAGTTACTGGAAATGCTTCTGGCCATCCTGAAAAGAGATCAATACAAACAAGCACATACTCATAGTTACCGACTTTTGGTAATTGAATATAGTCTATCTGTAGTCTCTGGAATGGGTAAATTGGTCTGGGTGTGTGCTTCTGTGGTACTTTTACAGTTCTTCCAATATTATGTGTTGCACAGATCATGCATCCTTGTGTAAAACTGCTGGCCATCACACTAAACCCTGGGGCATACCACACCTTGTTTACCAAGTCCATCATTGCCGTTTTTGATTGGTGAGTCGCTCCATGTGTTATTTGGGCCGTCATTGGGAACATTGTCTTAGGCAGGCACAGTTTATTCTGGCATTGCCAGAGGCCATCTTTTCGTAGCGTTGCTCCTTGGGCCCTCCACTTGTCTTTTTCTTCTTTTGTTGCTTGTCCTTGAAGTTTTTGCAGTAGTTCCGGGCTTACAGCTGGTCTTGTTTCCTCTGGATCTTTTATCTGACATACGGCTGCTAACACGGGTAGCTTCTGTGATGCTTGCTTTGCCGCTTCGTCTGCCAAAGCATTTCCTTTTGTCTCTGGTGAACTCACCTTAGTGTGAGCTTTAATTGTTACTACTGCTACTTCTGTGGGTAACATCAGGGTCTCCAAGTATTTTACAAAGTCTGCATTCTTTACAGGTGTACCTGCAGAGGTCAAAAACTGTCTTGCCCTCCATATGGGGCCATAATCGTGTGCAATCCCAAATGCATACCGAGAGTCAGTGTATATATTTGCTGTCTTTCCTTCTGCATGTTGGCATGCTGCTGCCAGGGCCTTAAGCTCCGCTTCTTGTGCTGAGCGGTACGCTGGTAAGGAGGCTGCCTCTAGGACTACATCTTCGGTGGTTACTGCATATCCTGTAAGAAAAGATCCTTCTACACAATACCTTGAACCATCCACAAAGAGTCTTAGGTCTGGGTTTTGGAGTGGGGGTATCTTTCACATGTGCGAACCCCACTGTTTCCTGGGCCATAAGGGCCATACAATCATGTTCATCAGTTTCAGGCAAAAATTGTGACCATACTTTACCTACGTCTTCTCCCCCTTGCTCCAAAGGCAGTAAGGTAGCTGGGTTCAATGTAGTACAGCGGTGTAAAGTAACCTGCTCAGGAAGAAGAAGTGCACAGGTTAATCTCAAATGTCTTGCAGTGGACAAATGCTTAGGTTGTACTTGAGTAAGAATAGCAGTAATATCACGTGGTGCAAAAACTTGGATTGGAAATGCCAGGACCAAATCTGAGGCCTTGTTTAACATTGAATTTACAGCAATGATAGCTCTCACACATGATGGGGAACCTCGGGCCACAGGGTCTAGTCTAGCTGAATAATATGCTACCGGGCGCTGCTGTGGTCCATGACTTTGTGTGAGAACTGCAGTGGCATGTCCATTTTGTTCAGTACAGTACAAAGTATATGCTTGCGTAGAGGTACTCCATGGATTGGTGTCACAAGCCGCTACCAAACACAATTCCTCCTTATTCAGCTGATAATCCAAAATACTTTGAGAATCTCACTTTTATCAAATTCTGCAAATACTTGATTAATACAAAAACAAATAAAAATAAAACATTCCTAAAAAAAACTTTACATCAAATTAACAATGTCCAGACAAGTTTTGTTTTGCCTTCTCCCTCATCTAAATCCATAAAGACTCGTGTGAGTGACGTCACATCGCCTCCTGTGTAACTTTGCTGGAGGGGGATGGTCTCTTACACATAAACCAAAATTGTACCTGATCAGTTCCTTCACCCTTCCCCCCTTTGTGGACTCTGCGAGAGTGATGTAGCAGAGTTCAAAACTACATCTCAACATAACACTAATTTAACCCCCTGTAATGTACAACAGCCTGAAACAAAAATGACTTTTTCCTGACAAATACATGTTATCTTTACAATGACATAACTCATGTGTGAAATCAAAAACAAAACAATTGTAGTTAGTTATTCAATTAAACAGAAAATATTATCTCTGATAACATTAATTACTGCAACCCAATAAACTGTATATAAAAATAGGGAACGGTGGGGGCACATACATTTTCAAAACCCCGTGTCTCACAGTATCTGTAGTTTAATACATCTGAATTAACATCAAAACACATGAAATCTGATCACATCATAACACATAAATATCGTAACTTTTATAACCAACAGCGCATGCGCAAAAGAGAAGAAATTTATTTCGGTTTGTAGACATTACTGATATATATATATCTCAGCAGTGTATATTGAAATCCCTTTGTCTCATCAGCCCTGCAGACTGCACCCAGTCAGCCCCCCTCCTCCTCCTCTCAAACACAGCACACTTTAGGGGGGAGGGAGGGGGGTCACAAACTCACAGCTTCTCACAACTTCTAGTCTCACAATCTTAACACTTTCAATGCCGGCAAAACAACATACGTATCTGCAATCATTCATCACACCATTGTATAGGAATTATCTACGTTAATGTTTAACAGTACAATCTGACGGCCACCATCTCTATATTATGATAACGTGTTGTTTCATCAGTGAACTAGACTGGAACTTCTGTAAATAGAAAAAACACTACAAATGACAAAATTAACAAAGTGATTATTTCATACTGATTTGGTTGGGCCGGGCGTGGCCACATCAGGGGCAGGGGGGGGGGGCAGCCTCTCCCATTGGAAACAGTGCGCAGGGGGTTTCCCACCAACAATGAGGAACCACTCAACATGAGGTACGGACGCCATTACCGGGCGTCGGCTGGTCCTGTTTTCTAATACATACAATACCTTTCTTATTCCTAACTTCCTCTTCTGCAAATCCCTCTAAAGCACTTTCCATCAACTTACTACCTTCCAACCCCCCTTTGTTCTCCAGAATACCTTTTGCCCAATCTGCGGCTTGGAGCCGCCCTCCTCTTTTTCCCTCTGCCAGTTTACATGCCTTGATCAGGGCAAGCAACTCTGCACTCTGTGCAGAATGTATGACAGGATCAAGGGTCTCATAATATAAGACAGAGGTGTCTGGTGGTTTGGCTGTGAAGGACTGCTTATACATTATTACATTTATCACTTTTCCTGATTCAATCTACAAAATGACACAAAGTTATACAAAATATCTATATCAGCATTCAATGTTGTGTCCATTCATTTCAAAAACAAGATTACATTTCTTATCTCACTAGCAGCTGTTCTTCACCTCCCCCTTCTCTTATCACACTAGTTGATTCTAAATTATACCATATGGGAATTTACTATAAGGTCATTTGCAACATTAAAACAACTACTACTTCTATAACTTCCTTTGCTTTAAACTTTACTTTATAAAATATGAATTTCCTCTGACAACCCTTTATCTTTCAACCATCCACGTTTTGTGTCACAACATTCATTCCATTTGTCTGCGTCTAACCGTCCATGGGATTCTAGACCATATGCTTTCATTAATTTTTTTGTTCCCTGCGTTGCCTTTTTACCTTCTCTTTCTGCTACTGCCTGTTTGGCTGTCAGTCCTTGTGGGTGCTCATCTCGTAATAGGAACACCAAGTTCCCCATTGTTCACTAGTTATAAGTGGTCGCCTATGGGCAGACCCTAAGTTATGTAGGGGGTAATTTTCTTGATAGGTGAATTCCTTTCTCACCTATTTTAGACAGTTACTTATCCCCTCGAAACTTCTTAATAGGAACACCAAGTTCCTCATCTTGTGACTGTAAGTGGTGGCATTTTGGCACACCCTAAGTAATGCAAGGGGTAGTTTTCCTGATAGGCAAATTTCTTTCTTGCCTATTTTCGACAGTTACTTATCCCCTTGATACTTCTTATTTTGTTACAGATTTTAGCTACTGACAGATGAATTCCATTCTCATCTATTTTAGACAGTTTCTAGTTTTCCGTACTTACTTTTCTACTCTGGCCAGAGAATCTTCCCTTTTACAGTCCTTTTATAACTAGCTTACTTTCTTCGTCTGAGACACCACTCGAGTACGTGCCCTCCGCACCATAAGAGTAATATGACAAATATTCCTAATCCAAATAACAAGGCAAACGTAAAATCAAGCTGTTCATTTGACATGCCGGATTATCGGACTGCACAAAATTCTGGAATTTTGAGCTTAAAATCAGCGCATGATAATCCCTGCAAGTACTCCAATCGTGTACACACGTTCTCGGTATTTTGCCGGATTATCAGATTGCACAAAATTTTCGATTTCCTGGATAAAATTTAGCCTATCATAATCCCCGTAGTCACCTGAAGCATGTACACATGTTTCTGGTAATTTGCCGGATTATCAGAATTTTTTTTCCAAAAACAATTTCCTTATTCTAAAATGCATTTGTGACACAAAACTGGGTTTCTACAACATTCATACAAATACTGTCATGGAGATCAGGCACTTTATCCTGAGGGTAGGATTACATATAGACTTGACCAGATTTTTACACTAAAAATACCCTCATGTGGCCCCTCTATTCCTCAGGAGTACTACCGGGAAGGTGACCTACCAGACAGGAAGGTGACCTACCAGACAGGAAGGTGCAGAGCAGACTTTGTAAGAATTAAGTCTTCTTACCTTGCTGCAGCAGTGGTCTGCACGTTCCTTCGTCCGGGAGGTCGCCACTCTAGTCCCAGGAGATCCCCTAGGTGGGGTGCCGTCCTTCTGGTCAAGTCCCTGTTCGGGCGCCATTTTCTGTGATCGCAATGAGGTCACTTTACGCCTTGATCTCCATGCAGGTTCAAATCAGGTGGGGGGGTGCGAGCTGCTCGGAGAAGTAAAGACACCAAGACGTCTCTCAAGGCAAAAATACTTCTGACTTTATTTGCAGAGACACAGAGTTTATATAGTAAAAATATCACATAACTACGTGCAGACACACATGAATCATTTACATTCTTGTGGTTTCTTCCCTCGTGATTTATGTCTCTATGTACATAGTTTTTATCTCTTACATCTAGTTGTTAATCTGGTGTCTGGTCCTTATCTATCTTGGCTGTATGCACAGAACTCAAACATCATATAAACAGACTCCTTTGTGTCTGGTAAGTCCTTGTACGGGCCCCAATTTCTACTATCTACAGAATGTCTGCAAATCTATTCCATTACCTTTCTCAGAATATATTGTAATACATGTTCTTCTCTTCAGCATTGCACTCTTTGAGGTCCCAGATACATTATACATATATTTATACCATAACAGTCTGCGACCGCGGACGTTACACAGTGTATAGTACTATTATATTCAGGGGCACAGTGTATAATACTATTATATTCAGGGGCGCAGTGTATAATACTATTATATTCAGGGGCGCAGTATATGGTAATATTATATTATGGGGCTCAGTTTATAGTATTATTATATTCAGGGGCGCATTGTATGGTAGTATTATATTCAGTGTATAGTGTACAGTGTATAGTCCAATAAAAAATAGTAAGGCAGGTAGGAGCAGCAAAAGTGAAAATTACCAAATAAATGGTCAGTGCTAAGCTTCAAATGATAGGAGTGACTTCTCCCCATATGATGTATAACAAAAAGACAAGAGCATGGAAGCAGCACTCATGAAAAAAAGTGAAGTTTATTCACCCAACAAATGCAACGTTTCACTTCCTCAATGGAAGCAGATTCATTTTTGTGTATAGTACTATTATATTCAGGAGCACAGTAGGATACTATTATATTCAGGGGTACAGTGTATAGTACTATTATATTCAGGGGCTCAGTGTATGGTACTACTATATTCAGGGGTGCAATGTATAGTACTATTGTATTCAGGGGCACAGTGTATTGTACTATTATATTCAGGAGCACAGTGTATGATACTATTATATTTGGGGCGCAATGTCACGTTGGGTTCATGGACCCACTGGGCCGTACCGCCTTGGCGGTATGGCAGCTGGCCAACAGGGTGCAGGTCACAGTCCACAGTTCGTATAAGGTACCTGTTGCAGCTCGGACAGTAGAAACGCAGGCTCGGCTGGGACTAGGCAGCGGGTAGACGTCAGGTGTAGAGCACATGGACATGCATAGATACAGCACAGCACGACTACAGCACAGTACGGCACTTGACCAGGATAGCACGGGATACAGGATACAGGTACAGGGAACACTGGAACTGAAAAACACTAGGAAACCATTTGCTTAGACAAACTAGGATATGACAAACAACGCTCAGGCAAGAATCAGAAGGGCAAAGGCCTTCTTATAGTCCAGGAAATCATGTGAGTTGATGATGATGATGATTGTTTTCATGTGCGTTCGCTGGCCTTTTAAGAGCGGGCACAAGCGTGCGCGCACACCCTACAGGACACAGCGGACCGGAGCGGAAGTGAGTGCTGGCATCTCCAAGGAAGGAGATGGGGACCAGCGCTCGCAGATCCCGCGGCCATGGACGCTAGAGTATCCCCCCTCTTACACCCCCTCTTCTTGGAGCCAGAGCGAGAGAGGAATTTCTTCAGAAGGGTAAGAGCATTGAGGTTCTCCTCTGGCTCCCAGGACCACTCTTCAGGACCAAACCCCCTCCAATCCACCAAATAAAAAGTCATTCCTCTCACTTTCTTGGTGTCCAAGATTTCCTTAACCTCGAAGGTGTCTGAAGGGCCGATGGAGGCAACCACAGGGCTAGGAGTCTTGGATCTTGAGGGTAGGAGGCAGCTGAAGCTTGTAGGCGGCAGAGTTCTTCTGCTGCAGGATCTCGAAGGGTCCAAGGAACCTGGGAGCAAATTTGTATGATAGTACCCTTAAACGAATTTTCCTGGAGGACAGCTAGACCTTCGTGCCAGGAAGAAACTGGGGAGGTGCTCTTCTCCTTGTGTCCGCCTTACGTTTCATATGGTCAACTGCCAGCATGATAGAGGATCGAGTCTGCTGCCAGTTCTGCAGAAAGTTCCTAAAAGCAGTGTCAGCAGTTGGTACCTCGGACGTATCAGGCACCGGGAGAAGAATTCTGGGGTGTTGGCCATAGACAATAAAGAACGGTGTCTTCTGTGTGGACTCGCTGGTGTGATTATTGTAGGAGAATTCAGCCCACTGGAGCAACTGCACCCAGTCATCATGCTGTTTGGAGATGACGTGGCATAAGTAGTTCTCCAAGATCTGATTGATCCTCTCGATCTGACCATTGGACTGAGGATGGTAGGCCGAGGAAAAGTCCAACTTTATACCTAGGAGTCTGCAGAGAGCTCTCCAGAACTTTGAGGTGAACTGAACCCCCCAATCAGACACAATATGCTGCGGCAAGCCGTGCAGGCGGAAGATGTGTTGAATGAACAGCTTGGCCAGAAGAGGAGCAGAAGGAAGACCGGTCAGAGGAACGAAGTGGGCCATCTTTGAAAATCAATCCACCACCACCCAGACAGAACTGCATCCAGCAGAGAGAGGCAGGTCAGTAATAAAGTCCATAGCTATATGCTGCCAGGGAGCATCGGGCACAGGCAATGGCTGGAGCAGGCCAGCAGGTCTGGAGTGAGCGACCTTGTTAGCTGCACACACTGAGCAGGAAGAAACGAAGTCCATGATGTCCTTGGGATGCATGGGCCACCAGAAATGACGGGCAATCAGATCCCGGGTCTTACGAGTACCCGCGTGACCTGGCAGTCTAGAGGAGTGTCCCCAGCGGAGGATTCTCCCTCTGTCAGCCAGGCGCACAAAAGTCCTCCCTAAAGGAATGTTCCCAACTTGCAGGGGATTAACAGAGACAATGTAAGACTGATCAATAATGTTCTGTGGAATCTCCATAGTGTCTTCTGTCTCGAAAGGCCTGGACAATGCATCGGCTCTACATTCTTGTCGGCCGGGCAATAATGGAGCTCAAACTGTCACTTTGTAAAGAACAATGACCACCTAGCCTGACGAGGGTTCAGCCAGTGGCGTAGCTATAGGGGTCGCAGTGTTCGCAACTGCGACCGGGCCCCCAGCTAGGGGGGGCCCGCAGGCCCCCCTCACCACAGTAGCACAGTAGTGCTACAATGATTCCTCTGCATTGCATTGCATTGCATTGCTGGGGTACAAAAGAGACCCAGCAATGTATTTTAAAGCATTGGTGGCAGCTCAGCGGTGAAATAGTCATTGCACGGAGGGGGAAGACTTTTGCCCGCACACTGTGCTGTCCAGCCAATCGGCTCGCTTCTAGCTGTTTCCCTCTTCCTCGTGGCCTGTGCAGAGGGAAAGGAATGGCTACAGCAAGAAGATCGTGTGCGTGTCTGCTCCTCCCAGGAATCCTGACTCCTGCTGCTCTCTGACCCCACACCCGATGTATATAAGTAGCAACTAGTAATGCAGCTATTAACCCCTTCACTGTGTGTAAGTCTGTCATGCTGAGCAGTCACACTTCAGGGCTGACTGTTTAGCATAACAGACAAAGTATATCTATCTATCTATCTATCTATCTATCTATCTATCTATCTATCTATCTATCTATCTATCTATCTATCTATCTATCTATCTATCTATCTATCTATCTATCTATCTATCTATCTATCATGTCCACCATCCAGCAGCACCAGTCAGGAATATAGGTGGGTGCACGTCCCAGGAGCCCGATCACTGCTCCCTGATCCTCAATATTCATCCAATAAGAGACACAACGGCCATGTTTGTATAATCTTATTGTCAAAATGAAAACTTTATTCTAGGAACCGTGCATACAGTCGGTTGCGTCCATGTACAGCATAAAGGGAACTTAGAAGATACCAAAAAAATGCAATTTAATGGAGATGACAGGGAATACACCCAGTCACCAATCATAACTGCACTGTGAGATATAGACTAGTAACTTTAAGAGTCAAGAATATGTTGCGCTGAAGATGCGCATATAAATGAGAGCAGTTGATAAACAGACTTAAGGTAGCCATTTATAGATAAAAAACCGGCAATATAAAAAGGGAAGACAGTCATCATACATATCCAGAAAGGATTATGATGATTATGATAATGTTACCCCTGGGAAAATAGCAAAAAAAAACAAAAGTTCTAAAAACGCATGAAAAACGCTGTACAAACGCATGGTGTGCACAATACCCTTAAAAAAAAATCATTTTGGTAGATATATTCATATATAAAGTATTATTTAATGCAATTGAATAAAATACCATAAGAGGCAAATCATAACAATGTGATAAAGATGGTCCGATACCCCGAAATTGTGGATCCAAGGTAAAACACAAGTGATACTTGATATTTTCTGTTTATCAGAGATCTGGAAGAAATGAAATAGATAAGGTTACAAATTTGGTAGATTTTACACTGGTTAATATACAGGAAGACCTATGAACAATACATCCCCACGGAGTGTAAGCAGACCCCTAGACTACATGGATTCTCTCAATCCATTGAAGCTCTCTATATTTGAGAGATTTAATACGGTCTCCACCTCTACGTAACATTGGTACATGGTCTATCAAATATACTCGTATATCTTTTTCCGTGTGTCCAGCTTCTATATAATGCTTGGACACAGGAAGGTCCATAGGTTTTTTGCGGATCGTGTAGCTGTGTTGATTTAACCGTGTTTTGAATTAGAGCGAAGTTTCTCCAACATAGAGGAGGTGGCATGGATATTCTAGTACATATATGACATGGTCTGAGTTACAATTTAAGTGGAACCTAATATCATATGTTTGTTTCGTCTGGGGATGGATAAATTGTGAGCCCTTTCGAATCAGAGGGCAATTGACACAATTCAGACACGGAAAACAGCCTGTTTTTCTTTTGGTAAAATATGTTTGTCTGTTCACTCTACCAGGGCCTATATCAGAGTGTACTAATCTGTCCTGAAGATTAGGTGACCTACGGTAGGAAAAAAGAGGATTACTCTTAATTTCAGGAATATGCGGTAGACTATGTCTCAGGATGGGCCAGTATTTTAAAAGGATTTTATTAACACTATCACTATTTTCAGCAAAGGTGCTCACAAACGGTATGCGAGCAGGCAATAACCCTCGTTTTCTAGTCTGTAATAGTGTGTCCCTTTCCATAAGTCCCACCTTTGCTCTTTGTTGTCTAAGGGGTACTGATGGATAGCCTCTCTGAACAAATTTATCCTCAATTTTTTGAAGAGTACCCTCCAGTTTATCCTCTACATTGGTAATACGTTTACCACAAATAAATTGGCTTATCGGGAGACTTTTAATCATAGAACGTGTATGGTTACTATTAAATACTAACAGATTGTTTTTATCAGTTTTCTTAACAAACATTTCTGTAGTAAGGGTACCTTCATGGATTCCAACCCTCACATCCAAAAATTGGATGGACGAAACTGAGCTGACTAGAGTGAATTTGACTGTCGGGTCAATCGTATTTAAAAACATATGGAAGGCCTGCAGTTCACCACTGCTGCCGTCCCATATGAGGAAGACGTCGTCTATGTATCGCCACCACCTCAGCACATGGCCGAAGTGGTGGGAGACATAGACAAACGACTCCTCAAGGTATCGCATATACGTGTTCGCGTACATTGGGGCCACATTGGACCCCATCGCCGTGCCCTGAATTTGAACATAAAAACTGTCTCGGAACAAGAAATAATTCTCAGTCAGGACAATCTGTTGTAAATATAGGCTCATAGCCTGTAACTCCTTTTCATGTGTAATTGACGTGTACAAACTAACAACATCAAATGATGCTAAAATGACCTGTTGATCCTGTGGTATATGTACCTCTTTGAGTTTGTTCAAGAAGTCTGACATATCCTGGATATATGAGAGGGCCTCTGTGGAAAAGGTCCTCAGAATTCTATCCAGGAAGGTGGCTATATGGCTAAAGATAGAATCAGTGCCCGAGACTATAGGTCGTCCTGGGGGATCAACCAAGGACTTGTGTATTTTAGGTAACGTGTATAATACTGGAGTCCTAGGATTCTCTATATTTAAATAATCAAAGTTTTTTTTATCAATCACATTATTTTGTAGGGCCTCATCCATAATATTTTGTATACGTCTCTTAATCCAAAATTTGGGATCACAGGTCAATTTTTTATACACATCAATGTCACTCAGCTGTCTATTGATTTCAGCTTCATATTGGGTCGTGTCCATGATGACCACAGCACCACCCTTGTCTGCGGGCTTGATGGTGATGTGGTCATCATGGACCAGAGCCTGTAGTGCAGTTATATCATCCCCAGTCATATTAGGATGTTTGAAATAAATATTCTTCCTAGTATATTTTAGATGTTCAACATCTCTCCTAACAGCAGAAATAAAGGCATCAAGAGCAGGAATATAGTTATTTGGTACAAAATTACTTTTGTTATACAATTTTACATCATCCAAACGTATCTCAGAATTCCTTACCCTAGTGACAGGTACTTGCTCAGCGAACCAACACTTTAATTTAATAGAACGAAAAAACTAGCTTAGATCGCTATCCAATTGGATCCAATCCGTGTGAGATGACGGACAAAATGAGAGTCCCTTGTTGAGAACCGATTTTTCCGCAGGACTCAGGATTCGGGATGATATATTGACCACTAGGTCTTCTTCTTTTTCTGCTGTAAACTGGATGGCCCTGATTGATCTGAGGACCATCATATATACACAATGGCACTTCTTTGTATTTTATAACTTTTACTGATGCAACATGACTGTATCTTTGTACTTATTTATGTTTTATGTTAAATCACTTGCCTAATGAGACCAGTTGTGTGGTCTCCATATATAGCACATGCTTTTACACTGTTTGTATGCTTGAGAAAGGCTCCATGTAAAGAGCCGAAACGTCGCACAGGGGCTAATAAAAAGCAGTTTTTTCTATCACAAATTGGAGTGCTGTCTCTTATTGGACAAATATCTATCTATCTATCTATCTATCTATCTATCTATCTATCTATCTATCTATCTATCTATCTATCTATCTATCTATCTCTTATCCAATCGCGGTGTGTCGGCGTTTCACAGAGTGAACAAGTGACCGGAATGAAGGGGAAGCAATGCCCGTACGAGAACTGCTCCCCCTTCAAAATAGCTGATTAGCCGGGGTACCGGCGGGTGCTATCTAAGCCAACTACATGGTAGGCTTAGATACATGGCCCATGTGTGATCCTGTCTGCTGGACCCTGTATCTAAGCCTACAATGGGTGTTACTAATGTTTTTTTTGTTTGCTTGTGTTTTTTTGCAGGTTCGGTCATTGGACTACTTTGGATTCGAGGACTACTTCGATGACAGCTTTTTAAATTTTTTATAAAATGGTTAATGAGGGTTGTGTGGGGGCGACAATTACGAAGGCGGTAGTAATAAAGTTTAAAAAAAATACAAATATACAGAAAAAATATTTTATTGAAATAAAAAAAAAACACAGAACCCTCATTAACCATTTTATTGAGAATAAAAAAACGGCGCCATCAAAGTAGTCCAACATCTGAAGTAGTCCAACATCCGAACCTGTAAAAAAACACAAACCCAAAAAGAATTTGTAACACAAAAAAGCGAAACAATTCTTATACTTACGTTTCCGGGGTCCAGCGCTGGAGCCGCAATGTCAGTAAATGGGCCCTGTATCTAAGCCTATAATGTGTGATACTGTCTGCTGAGCCAATGTAGCTAATCCTATCAATATCTATAGGGTCGTAGTGCTATATATATGCTGTCTCATATATATATATATATGTTAATATATGTGTATATTGCCCCTTATATTTTAAGTCCTTAGTGACGCCCCTGGCCTGCTAGTGTTGCATCATTGAGTCACTTAGGAGACCCATTGATGCAGCTGAAAGCTGCGGAGCGTCGACCATGAGAAAAAAATGGGGGGGGGGGGGCCCAAGAAGAACTTTTGCACCAGGGCCCATGAGCCTTTAGCTACGCCCCTGGGTTTAGCCATTGGGCCATCTGGAGATAGGTGAAATTCTTGTGGTCCGGAAAAATCAGGATGGGATGAGCTTCCCCCTCTAGTAGATGTCTCCACTACTCCAGGGCCAATTTGATGGCCAGTAACTCCCGATCCCCAATCGAGTAGTTGCGTTCTGCGGAAGTGAAGAGCTTAGAGAAGTATCCACATACCATTAACTTGCCCTTGGAACCTCTCTGGAACAGGAGTGCACCAGCACTGACAAAGGATGCGTCCACCTCCAACGAGAACTGTAGGGAAACATCTGGATGATGGAGGAGAGAGGCGGATGTGAAGGCGCTCTTCAGGCTATTGAATGCGGATTCTGCCTCAGGAGTTCACACCTTGGCGTTCATGCCCTTCTTAGTGGGGTTAGAGATAGGAGATGTCAGTGAGGAGAAGTTTGGAATAAACTGTCTATAAAAATTGGCAAATCCCAGGAAGAGCTGTATGGCCCTCAAGCCTTGAGGACGTGGCCATTCCAGGACAGACTTTACTTTTCAGGATCCATCTTGAGACCTCTATTCGATACAATGTAGCCCAGGAAGGGTAGAGCATCCTTTTCAAACAAGCACTTCACCAACTTGGCGTACAGACATTTCTCCCTTAAGCGCAGCAAAACTTGACAGACATGTCTCTGATGCGTCACAGGATCTGGAGAAAAAATCAAGATGTCATCAAGCTAGACCACAACACAAACATAGAGGAGGTAACGGAAAATGTCATTAACGAACTCCTGGAAGACCGCGGGAGCATTACACATGCCAAAGGGCATTACTAGATATTCATAGTGTCCATCACGGGTGTTAAATGCAGTCTTCAATTCGTCACCCAGGCGAATCCGGATTAGGTTGTAAGCCCCACACAGGTCTAGTTTGGAAAAAAACTTGGCAGCACGTATACGATCAAACAGTTCAGAGATCAGTGACAACGGATACTTATTTTTCACCGTGATTTAGTTGAGAACCCGGTAGTCAATACAAGGACGCAGGGAGCCATACTTCTTTTTGATGAAGAAGAACCCTTCCGTATGAAGCCCCTTTCCAAGTTCTCTTTAACATAGGCGGACATGGACAGAGTCTCTGGCAAGGAGAGAGGATATAACCTACTACGGGGAAGGGATGCACCAGAAATCAGCTCGATAGGACAGTTATACATCTGGTGTAGGGGCAGTGTCTCCGCCTCCCTTAAGCTGAAGACGTCCGAAAATGCAGCATAATGACCAGGTAATCATGCCAATAACCGAGGCAGAGGAGGCTGAGCCGAACTAATCTGCACCAGGCAATGGCTGTGACACTCGGGGCCCCACTGCAGAACCTTTCCAGAGTTCCAGTCCAGGACTGGGGCATGTAGTCGGAGCCAAGGCAGGCCCAGCAGCACAGGGTTATCGGCCTTGGACAGGACATAGAACGATGGAAGTTCGGTGTGGAGAGACCCTACTTGGAGTCTCAGGGGCTTGGTCACAGCTATAACTGGGTCCGGCAGAGGTAGTCCATTTACTGATGCAACCATCAACAGTCTCTCCAGAGGGTTAGTGGGTAATTGAAGAAGGTCCACCAGGTCTCTACAAATCAAATTAGCAGCGGATCCAGAGTCCAGATACGCAGAGACCTGATGCGTTTTCTCACCGGATACTATGGTCATGGGTATGGACAATTTAGACGGGAGTCCTCCTTTGCCCAAGATTGTCTCTCCTACCAACCCTAAGCCTTGGGGCTTTTTGGGACACAGACGCACAAGATGGCCTCCGAGGTCGCAATAAAGACAGAGTCCCGAAGTGCGTCTGCGTTGTCTCTCCTGGGTAGATAGCTTACATTGGTCCATCCTCACAAACTCTTTAGGAGGATCGGCATCTGAGGACTGCAGGGGTTGCTGCAAAGTAGGGACCGGACTAGGAAGACCTCCGTCCCGACGAACCTCTTGGAGCCATTCTCGGATCCTCATATTAATCCGGGCGGACAGAAGGATGCGGGTAGATGGCAGCTCTCGAGCGGCAAGTTCGTCTTTAATTTTAGGAGACAGTCCATGCCAGAATATAGCCACCAGGGCCTGATTTTTCCACAACAGTTCTCCCGCCAGAGTGTGGAAGTGGATGGCGTACTCGCCCACAGAGATGTCTCCTTGGCGTAGGTTCAGCAAAGAAGCCGCTGCAGAGGAGACTCGTCCAGGCTCCTCAAACACCTTTCGAAATGTCTGGAGGAACCCCTGGAAGTCACGGGTCTCTGGTCCTTGTCTCTCCCAGATAGGGTTCGCCCATGCAAGGGCATTGCCAGTAAAAAGAGAGATGATGAAAGTGACCCTTGCGCCATCAGACGAAAATGCCCTTGAATACAGTCTGAAGTGGATCTGGCACTGGTTCAAAAAGCCATGACAGGTACTTGCGTCTCCATCATAGCGGTCAGGAAGTGGCAAAGAAAAACGAGGATCAACACTGCCAGGAGGTGTAGGCTGAGGAACAGTACTGCCAGGAGGTACAGTAGGAGGAACGGCAGCTTGTGCCTCCTGCCGCCCGCATCTCTTGTGACGTCGTCATGGTCTTGGATCGACCAGCGGGGTCCATGGCCTGAGCGTACTGTCACATTGGGTTCGTGGTAGCTGGCCAACAGGGCGCAGGTCACAGTCCACAGTTCGTATAAGGTACCTGTGGCAGCTCGGACAGTAGCAAGGCAGGCTCGGCTGGGACTGGGCACCGGGTAGACGTCAGGTGTGGAGCAGCAGGACAGGCGTAGATACAGCACAGCAGGACTATGAAAACCACTCGAAGACCATCAGCCCCCAACTCACAGTAAAATTACCATCAGCCCCCCACTCACAGTGAAATGACCATCAGCCCCCCACTCACAGTAAAATGACCAGCAGCCCCCCACTCACTGTAAAATGACGAATCATTGTCCCTTGTAAACAATGCATTTTTGAGTCCAGTTTAAACTTTGTATTTATTCCTTAACTGCTCCATAGATCACTGTTTACAAGGGACACCCCTATCCATCCACATTGAACATACAATACTGTACGTTTATAACAACACAAATTGGGAGTTGCACTTACACAACCCCTGGTGTGTATACACATATATAATGACTACCATCCCCTGTTATGCGTTTTCTGCACCAAGATGACTGAAACTGTACCTTCCTTTTGTATTTTCTCAAATATTGACCTATCTTGTATATACAATGTTCTATTTAGTCTATGTATGACATGTCCTGTAATATAGTATTCTTGTAATTTTTCTAAACCCGTATTATATGCTATATGCTATAACTACATGTATATGTTTCCTCAGTGCCCGACGAAGGTCTCACAACCGAAACGTTGCACTTGTAGCCACTGGCATTTACCTTAAGAAATAAAATCTCTGTTGAATACCATTAAGGTGTGCAGAATACAATTTACAATTCTTGACCTATAACTGGGTTGGGACCCTATCTCGAGCACCCGAAGAAACTGGTGCTGTCTGAACACAACCATAGCATGTCCAGGCTGTTATTATGTGATATCAATGGATAAAAGAAGTTCATACGTACCGTTGTCTTGGCGATGCGTCCCTCTTTTGACATCCAATCCGACCTTCCTGGATGACACGGCAGTCCATGTGACCCCTGCAGCCTGTGTTTGGCCTGTGATTGGCTGCAGCGGTCGCATGGGATGAAACGTCATCCCGGGAGGCCGGACTGGAGGAAGAAGCAGGTAAGTTAACTTTTAATACTATTAACTCCAGCGGTAGTCACTGTCCCGGGTGCTGAAAGAGTTACTGCCAATCAGTTAACTCTTTCAGCACCCTGGACAGTGACTATCCCCTGACGTCGCCTAGCAACGCTCCCATAATTACGCGTGCACACACGTAGCCACCGGTAATTACGGGAGCCCCATAGACTTCTATGGGCCTGCCCGTGCTATTATTACGGCCTGAAATAGGCCATGTCCCATATTTTTCAATGGCACGGGCACCTTCCCGTAAGCATATGGGAAGGTACCCGTGGCCAATATAAGTTAAAAATAGGTTTTGGAGATTTTCATGAAAATGTGGGAAATTGCTGCTAAAGTTCTAAGCCTACTAACATCCTAGACAAATAAAAGGACTTAAAAAAAAAGATGCCAACATAAAGTAGACATATGGCAAATAGTAACTGTTTTGTGTAGTATTACAATCTGTCTTACAAGTATACACATTTAAATATAGAAAAATGCTAATTTTTCAACATTTTCTCAAAATGTTAGTGTTTTTCACAAATAAACACTGAATGTATTGACCAAATTTTACCTCTAACATAAAGTACAAGTGTGTCACAAGAAAAAAAACGCTCAAAATCTCTTGGATGAGTAAAATTATTCCAAAGCTATTACCCCATAAAATGATACATCAGATTTGAGTAAATGGGTTGTGTCCACAAGGCCAAAACTGGTTGTGTCTTCAAGGGGTTAAAACAAATATTTAGCATAATTCACCACCCTATGGATCCTATGTGTAAGTTCTCAGTAATGTTGCCAACATCATCTTTCAAAATCTGTGATGAAAAGTGTAAAAAATTTAACCAAGAATATCCAACGCTAATCAATTTGCACTATGACTGATAAAACAGTTTTAGCATCTAGAAGGTTTTCTTGATATGTGTAGATGTGGAAAGCCACAAAAGATTTTGGCTCAACATAACTCTCAAAAGGATTCCAAAAAGATGGCTACTGATCAACATTAAGTCACTGGACCATTGGCTGCGACCTGTGTGGCATTTGTCTGCATGGAAGTCTTACTGTAAAATCATATTCACATTGAGTGGTGAATACAGAGATGGGCAAAGATGCATTATCCAGATGAGTTCAAATCTCTAATGTTTGGTGTTAAAGATCTAGTATACAGTATTTGAAATCCTCAAAGGCTCGGTGGACAGTAGTTCCTGTGTGCCTCTGACAAACGATCTAACCCTAATACTGATCAAATCTAAGTTAGGGTCCTATTACACGGCCCGACGTGCGCCGCGTAAATGAGTGCCGATGAACGAGGTTTTCAAAGCCTTTAAAGGGAACCTGTCACCAGTATTTCACCTATTAAACCAGCAATCCCTGGTGGTAGTGGGTGAAAAATAATTTCTATATAACCTATAATTGTCTTCTTTGTCGGCTCTGTATCTTTAGTACTCAGTTTTTTAGTGCCCCACACCGTATGCTAATGAGCAGAAAAGAGTCAAATCTTCGTTTGAAAAGAGTCAAATCTTCGTTTGAAAAGAGCCACATCTTCATTCCTCAAGTCTTTCCGGGTTTACCCCGCCTCCTTACTTTTGATTGACAGCTCCTCGCCTTCTCCCAGCACACAAAATCCTGCGCTTGTGCACTGATGTCCTCTTCTGGTGTGTGCGTACAACGGGACACCTGATTATTACGATAAAAGGCGCAAAATGTTTGCAGACCGTTCTTTATAGTCGGAGGAGGAGTTTAGGAGAGGGGATAACGGCAATTAAATTTTTATAGCAGCGGCCAATGAGGGATAAGTAACGTTCAATAGGTGAAATACTGGTGACAGGTTCCCTTTAAGGCCAAATACTACCCTTTCTCCTATTACCAATGTCACCATGTGATGGTCTGTGGCAGCTTCTTATCATCCCCTTTTGACCCTCAAGTCGTCATCAGCAGCAGCAAAGTGGTTGGCTAAGTATTATTGGATGAGCCTATACTACCTTACTTTTGGTAGTACAGTATCGACCTAAGCTGAGTTGCCTTAGGACAATTACCATATCAGCATTGCTTGCTAATATTTATGAAAATAATTACTTTTTTAAATTAATTCCAGAAATAAACAATGCCAAGATGACTGTGTGGATAGCACTGCTGCCTCCTATCACTAAAGCAAATTGTACAAATTTAACCTACAACAGCTACGTGAAACATGTATATTCTGCCCGTGTCCATATACGTTCCCTACTGTGCTCCAAAAACATGCTGGTTGGTTTATTAGCTTCCCATGAAATTGGATGCTATGTGTCTATTTGCCTGAGGTAGAGAAATAATATTATAAGCTCAAGAGGAGACAATGCTGGATACAGCACAGGGCATGTTGGTGCAATAGAAACAAAGGTTATAAAAATAGAACAAAGTAGGGGCATAGCTATAGGAAGTAGAGAGATAGCAGTTGCCCCCAGGACCTTGTGCCTGTGGGGGCCAAAAGAAGACACCACTATTATAAATGGCACATGGTAGGTGAGGGTACCTGTTAGAGATTTTAGAGATGCCCCAAATAGCCAGTAGGCGCGGGTCCAACCACTGTTGCTACAACTATTGCTAGAATTATGTATTAGCTGACTCAGGTTTAAAAAAGTGTTATTGAATTTCATAAATAGCAATTTTCTAATATGGTGTTAGTATTAGTATTGGAAACTCTCCCTTTAGCTGTTGGAGCACCTAAACACAGACACATACATTTTTATTTTAAGGCTGTCATTTATGGGTCGGCTGGATTGGTATCAGATACCAATATCAGACACTTCAAATTTCCAACAGCCTCTTATATTATTATTGTGACTACAGTAAATCATTTGATTTCTAATTTAATGGTATATTTTTGTTTTTCAAAACAGCCCCAAGGTCAAGCTTTATTATATAAAAAAATGAGAAGAGCCACCAAGAATTTAATAAGAGGCCATATATATTTGATGTTCCCTGATCACATTAAATCCTATCATTCCTAATAGCAATTCAGTAATACAGAAACAATAAAAGTACAGAATACCATGATCAGTCTTCGCCATTTGTTCGAGAATTGATCACTTAAAATTCACTACGAATGTTTCTTTGTTTTGCCCTAGGCAAGACACAAGGGCACCCTTTCAAAAATCTGTAAAATGTGCAGTGCATTAGCAGACCTCAATATTGTATTCTTCTATGATGTCTGGCGTATTTATAAGTGAGACCAGAAAAGCTTTCAGTGCTCAGCTTGTTGCATGCTCGGAGCTGCGTCTGCTGGATTGTTATTCCTGCCACTGACTAAACTATAACATCACTGGAACTGTTTGAACCTGGAAGAAGACAGATTTTGCTATTGTACTGATGGGACATGATGATGTTTGTTTTATGCTGAGAGAAAAACATTGCATGGAAATCTACTACCTACATCACTACTGACCTATTGGAGTATATTAATAATCTCATCTACAATGAAGCTCAAGTTGAGTATTTTGTCTGTTTTTGTGGCCTTTGTGGGCATTTTAAGCTTCATATTTTTGGTGGTTGCTATTGGAACAGATTTTTGGTATATTATTGATGCTTCCAAACTGGAAATAAAGAACAACTTTTCAGAGACCATGAGCTCACATTCAGGACTGTGGCGGATGTGTAAATGTAAGTACCATCACTAATGTGTCTATATCTATTTTACAAGATGTCACTCACTTCTATTATTTTCATCCGATTTCCTTTCTTTTCCAGTTAAGGACAAATGTTCCCCTTTGATCAATCCTTTCTGGCATGGTAACTTAAATTTTACAGATCCACAAAAACAACTTTTAAGTGAGTGACTTCTGAATTTCCAATATTTTATTGTTTTATATATATGCAGGATTTTTTTTTTGTGTTTTTTAAATTATTATTGTCCTGGAGAGCACATTACCCCCATGTATGGAATTCTAATCGCCAGCTTCTTCAGGAGTTCTATGCCATAATTATTTCCAATAATTCAAGTGTAATAGCTCTGCTGAGAATATACATTTTGCATGATTTTGCTCAATTTCAATTCAAAGTCTGTTATTTAAATAAAGACGACGTGTATATATATATATATATATATATATATATATATATATATTAGTAACGTTTATTTTACAATTACAATTTATAAATTTACAATCGTTTTTTTATTATAAAAGTTCAGTCATTTAAAAAAAAAATTGGGATATTTTAAATTTGCTATAATATTTTGGGACATTTTTTTTTTTAGTACAATATATTCTACTATGGATACGTATATATTTGGCTTTCTCAATAAATAAATACAACTTTTATCTTATTCATCGTAGGGCAAAATAGTGTTGTAGACATCTGGCATCTAAGATGTGTGTGGAAATTGTTGATTTTTTTTCTTGCTAGTGTTTCATCACCCCCTGCAGGTTGTTTTTATTACTACAAAGAAATATGATCATTTAAATTACATTATTCTCAAACATTTATAAAGCATTATTTTATTAAAAGTCTTACATTTCTTATTATTATTTAACAAATAAATAACTAACGTCTTTCGGAGGAAAATAATACAGTAATAATAATAATAATAAATAAATCTATAAATATTGTATATTTACACAATAATATATAAATCTTGGTAAACATAAAAACAGTTGTCATTCATTGCCTGCAACAGACTAAGGCTAGATTCAGACGGCTTAGTGTGTGCAACCTCGGACGTGAAAAACTGATGTTTTTCACATCCGAGGTGCACCCTGTGGGACGCGTTATCACGGATCCCTCATAGACTAGAGTCTATGGAGGGATGTGTGAAAACACAAGAACGTATAGAACATGTCCTATTTTTCCACAGTCCGTTCACACGCTCCATTGAAACAACGGCCGTGTGTACAGCCCCATTGAAATACATGTGTCTGTGTGACGGCCGTTGTTTTAACGGCCGTCACACAGACGAGTTACACGCTCGTCTGAATAAGCCCTATTGATAATACATTCATTACAATTATTACACATACATTAAAAGAATGCATAACTATATACCTCACCCCATTACCCAATCATTACATCCATTTTCGTTCTAGATGTTATATAATTAGGCAAATAATGATCACCAGTCAAGATGTTGAAATAGATTATAGTATAAACACACATGCATCTGATGAGTTCAGTTATTGATGCGTAAGTTACCTGCCAAAAAACAGCACCATGAGCATAAAATTACACTGCGTGACTAGGACATTGAGAAGTAACAGTACAAGGATGCAAAAATATTCGCTAAACATTGCTTGGAGAAATAGAAAGAATATGGCAGAGCTGTATAAAGTACAGCTGGAAGTATGACTACACCGCGTTCCAAATTATTATGCAAATGTCATTTTTCGCTGATTTTCCTAAATAGTCGGTGCAAATGACAGTCAGTATAATCTTCAACCCATCAACCGTTGGAGTATAATGCAAATTATATTGAACAAATCTCCTAATGATAAGATTTTTTTTTAGAAGTAAAAAACTCAAAATGCACTGTTTCAAATTATTATGCACAACAGAGATAAAAACATTTTAAAGGTTGTAAAGAGAACTAAAATAGTAATTTGTTGAATTTGCAGCATCAGGAGGTCATATTTACAGAAATCAAAACCTCTTTCAATAAAAAAAAACTTAGCAGGCCAAGTTACATGTTAACATAGGACCCCTTCTTTGATATCACCTTCACAATTCTTGCATCCATTGAATTTGTGAGTATTTGGACAGTTTGTGCTTGAATATCTTTGCAGGATGTCAGTATAGGCTCCCAGAGCTTCTGTTTTTATGCTAACTGCCTCCCACCCTCATAGATATTTTGCTTGAGGATGCTCCAAAGGTTCTCAATAGGGTTGAGGTCAGGGGAACATGGGGGCCACACCATGAGTTTCTCTCCTTTTATGCCCATAGCAGCCAATGGCACAGAGGTATTCTTTGCAGCATGAGATGGTGCATTGTCATGCATGAAGATAATTTTTCTACGGAAGGCACAGTTCTTCTTTTTGTACCACGGAAGAAAGTGGTCAGTCATAAACTCTACGTACTTTGCAAAGGTCATTTTCACACCGTCAGGGACCCTAAAGGGGCCTACCAGCTCTCTCCCCATGATTCCAGCCAAAAACATGACTCTGCCACCTCCTTGCTGACGTCGCAGCCTTGTTGGGACATGGTGGCCATTCACCAACCATCCACTACTCCATCCATCTGGACCATCCAGGGTTGCACGGCACTCATCAGTAAACAACACGGTTTGAAAATTAGTCTTCATGTATTTCTAAGCCCACTGCAACCGTTTCTGCTTGTGAGCATTGTTTAGGGGTGGCCGAATAATAGCTTTATGAACGCTTGGAAACCTCTGGAGGATCCTACACCTTGAGGTTAGCGGGACTCCAGAGGCGACAGCAGCTTCAAATACCTGTTTGCTGCTTTGCAAAGGCATTTTAGCAGCTGCTCTCCTAATCCTATTAATTTGTCTGGCAGAAACCTTCCTCATTATGCCTTTATCTGAACTAACCTGTCTGTGCTCTGAATCAGCCACAAATCTTTTCACAGTACGATGATCACGCTTAAGTTTTCTTGAAATATCCAATGTTTTCATACCTTGTCCAAGGTATTGCAGTATTTCACGCTTTTCGGCAGCAGAGAGATCCTTTTTCTTTCCCATATTGCTTGAAACCTGTGGCCTGCTTAATAATGTGGAACGTCCTTCTTAAGTAGTTTTCCTTTGATTGGGCACACATGGAAAACTAATTATCACAGGTGTCTGAGATTGATTACAATGATCCAAAAAGCCCTAAGACACAATACCATCCATGAGTTTAATTGAAAAACTAATAATTAAATGTTTATGACACTTAAATCCAATGTGCATAATAATTTGGAACACGTTGTAAAGCAGGCCATCTTCAAAACCATGTAACCATGAAAATAGGATGGCAAGGAGTGGCTGACATGGGATAGACTATGCATACATCTGTTGCTTGGGTACTTCACTAATCATAGCTCTATGAGAAGGTGAATGATTCCAAAAATTACTCAAATATAAATTCCCAGAAGACATGCAAACCCTAAAATGAAGAACACATGGGGGTGCTAAAGGGGGTGCAGTAGTAAGAGTCGCACCCGGGCTCTGGTGCCTGAGGGAACACAAAGGCTGCCACATAAAAAGATACCTGTTTTATAAATGGTACATGGCAGATGGGGGCCCTTTACAGGTTTTGTATTGTGGCCCATGAACTTTAAGATACGCTTCTGAAAGAAGATAAAGGCTCCATAGCTCCCAACCGTCCCGGATCTGGCGGGACAGTCCCGGTTTCTCACCGCCGTCCCGGGCGGTCTGCAAAATGTCCCGCTAGGCGCTGCAGCTGTATCAAAACAGCTGATCGCTGCTGACAGGCACCCTGCATGCCAGACGACTGCAGCAGCGATCAGCATCAGAAGAAGGCAGGAGTCTTGCGGCAGTGTTCTGAGTGGGATCGATGCCGGACCGGGAGTGGACCAGTTCAGTCACCTGACCAGTCATCTGACCTCACCGGTTAGGTGACAGGTCAGGTGACTGGACTGGTCCACTCCCGGGCCGGCATCAACACCAGTGAGAACGCCGCTGCAAGACCTCCTGCCTTCTTCTGACGGTGAATGATGTCAAAGCAGTAGGCTACCTCTACCGCTCTCCGCTCTGGCGGCATTGTGGCACAAAGTATAAGGGGGTTGTGTAGCACTACGTACAAGGGGGAAGGGTAGTTCTGTGGCACTATGTACAAGGGGGAAGGGTGGTTGTGTGGCGCTATGTACAAAAGGGGGCTGTGTGTGACGCTATCTACAGGGGGCTGTGTGTGGAGCTATCTACAGGGGGGCTGTGTGTGGCTCTATCTACAGGGGGCTGTGTGTGGCGCTATCTATAGAGGGGCTGTGTGTGGAGTTATCTACAGGGGGCTGTGTGTGGAGCAATCTACTGTACATGGGTGCTCTGCAGGATGATTTTTCCTTTGACTGGTAGAAGAGTTACACAACTGGAAAAAAAAAATCCCCATCATGTAACTCTGCTACCCGTCAATTGAAAAGTCATCAACCACAGGGTCTCCCTATTTTTTTTATTGTTCTCAGCCTTTTGGTTTGTCCTGCAGCAGCTGCTGCCGTGATGAGCAAATGTTATACCCAAGTTAGAAAAAGTAACATAAAGACAATATAACCTGACCCATAATATTGGTCCTATCCATAGTTTTTTTTGTAAGTCTAGAGATCCACAGTGAGAATATGATCTTGTTATTTGAAGAAGGATCTGGCCGTGATTTGATGTGTTTATGCAGGATATTGGGCGTGGTTAGGGGCGTGGCTTAAAAATGTCCCTCTTTTTCGAATTCAAAAGTTGGGAGGTATAAGGCTCTATGCTGCGATGAGACCAGACCTGACAGATCACAAAAAATACCATCCCCACAGTAAATCATGATAGCATCATGCATATAAAATGTATACTGTAGAAGGCTTGTGAAGGTAGAAGGTAAAATAAATTCAGTAAAATACTATTGTGCACGTGGTCGCTGACCGTCGGCATGTCCTAATTACCGGCAGCCGCAAGACATTCTCTTCATGCCGGTGTCGCCCTCCCCAGAGACGCCAGCACACACGGCTGCAGCTCCCCTCTGAGTCCTGTATAGTGCGTGCGCTTGTTCCCGGCCCTAAAGGGCCACCGCGCACCAGTGCAAAGTTCCCCAACTAATCCCTATACACCCTGGACTTTAAAAAAGGGCTCTACCCTTCCTCTACTTGCCCGAGTGTTGCTGTGTCTGCCCATTTTCGATACTGCAAATGGTACCTTAGTTGTATCCTGTGTTCCCGTACCGTGTATCCCGTATCCAGTAATTGTGTTTGTTCCAGTGCAAAGCCAAGTGTCATCCATGCCAAGTGCCGACTGTAGGAAGTGCCGACTGTAGCAAATGCAAACTGTAGCAAGTGCCAACTGTAGCAAATGCCAAGTATCATCTGTGTCAAATGTCATCAGTGCCACATGTCATCAGTGCCACGTGTCTGCTACTCCTCGTGTCTGTTATGCCACGTGTCTTGTACACCACATGTCTGCCAAATCATCTATCCGGGTACTCTTGTCCTAGAGACTGTTATAGACTATATATAGCCAGCTGCTACTCCATAGTCATGGCAAATATATGGAAAAGCTGGAGAAAAACATGCTGCAATCTGCAAACCATACTCCCCAACCGTCCCGGATTCAGCGAGACAGTCCCAGCTTCCAGGTGGTGTCCCGCTGTCCCGGGTGACTAGTGGTAAGTTCCAGCTTCAACTGTATTTGCATCCTCAGGATGCAGATACAGTTGAATACAATGGTGGAGAAAGGAACCCTCAGCTCCCTGCTCCACCATTCATAATTGTCTCGACACAGAGAGGCGCAAAGCAGTAGCGTCATCGCTCCTGTCTGCGTCGAGCAACTCATAGCACCGACCGGTGGAGTAGAGGGATTTCCTCCACTCATTGTGGGAATGGGGCTAGGTAAGTATTAATTTTATAATTTTTTTATTAGGCACTATCGGGGCATTATACTGGGTATGCGGGCAGCTAAGCAGTCATTATACTGTATGGAAGCTGCTATGGGTGCATTACACTGTGTGGGGCACTATACTGTGTGGGGGCAGCTAAGGGGCATTATACTGTATGGGGCAGCTATGGGGGCATTATACTGTATGGGGCACTATGGAGCATTTTACTGCGGGAGGGGGAAGCTATAGGGGGTTTATACTGTGTAGGGGCACTATAGGGCATTATACCATGTGGGAGGCACTATGTAGCATTATACTCTGTGGGGGGCACCTAGGGGGCATTATACTCTGTGTGGGAGGCACTATGGGGCATGGTACTGTGTGGGGCAGCTATGGGAGCATTATACTGTGGGGAGGCCACTATGGGGGAATTATACTGTGTGGAGACAACTATGAGGGCATTATACTGTGTGGAGGACACTATGGGGGTGTTATACTGTGTGTGGGCCCTATGAGGGCATTATACTTTGGGAGGCACTATGGGAGCATGACACTATGTGGGCTGAACCGGGTTTGTATATGCAGGGATTGGGTGGGGTTAGATGTGTGGCTTAACAGGGAAAAAAAATTGCTGCGGCTTGCCACATCTGTTGTCCTTCTTCGCAATGCTTGAAATTTCGGAGGTATGGCAAAAGAACTGTAACTAAGGCAAATATTTTTTTTCCTTCTAAGCAAACAGCCTCAAACATGAGGACAAAATACCAAAATTACACAGGAAAGAAACCTTTTAAATAAATTAACATATTATGGGACAAGCAGGATCCACATGTTATCGATCACATCTAAGCTCATGAAATTAGATGCGATCGATAACAGCTGGATCCTGTTCCCAAAGGTATATATTAAATGGACCTTAAAAAAAATAAAAAGAATAATAAGATTTACCTGTCATGCCAAGACTCAGCTTTGGTCCCATATTTATAAATGAGGCAACTCAGAAGGAGATTCGCCTCTTTATGCAATCAAAAAAATCTCAGAGCATGCAACAGGTGCAGTCCATACTCTTGAGACTAAGGCGGGATTCACACGACCGGGTCGGGTCCGAGCCCGAGTGCCGGCCGGTAAAATCGGCCATTCTGCCCGGCCGGTTTGCATAAAGTTATGCATCCGTGCCGGGCCGGGCAGATCCGGACAGTGACATCAGCGGCAACTCCTGAAGGGGAATCCCCATGTGTTCGGGGATTCCGCTTCAGGAGTTTCCCCTGATGTCACTGCCCAGATATGGACAGAGACATCAAGCGCTCTGTCCAGGAGCGGAATCCCCGAACACACGGGGATTCCGCTCCTTCAAGGAGCTAAAGTGCGGCTAGCACATAGCAGAGCGGGGAGATACCTCCCCGCTCTGCTATAGTGGCGTCGCTACAGTAGTAGCAGCCGCAGCTGCTGCTGCTACTAGCGGCGCCATCAAAGGTGTCGCCGGGCCAGGGCGCTTTTAAAACAAGCAGGAGAAGGGAGCCAGCGCAGCGCTCCCTTCCACCTGCTGTACACCCCGGCCCTGCCACACCGTGTACAGCGATGCCATTCGTCAGAATGGCATCAACTCCTCCTCCTCACATGCACTCTGCGCTGTGAGGAGGAGGAGATAGAGCGCAAGAGCCGGAAAACCCGGCCGTCACTCGGGACACATCCCGGTGATGGCCGGGTATTACCCGGCCCCATAGTCTTCTATGGGAGCCGGGCGGCCGGGTACCCGGGCGAAAATAGAGCATGTCCTATTTTTTGACGGGCGGTTTTCCCGGCCGTCAAAAAATCGGTCGTGTGAATAGCCCCATTAGGGGTCTATTATTCCTAATGCAGCCGGGTGCCGGCCGATTTATGAACGGCCGGCACCCGGCCGGGAAACCCTGCCGTGTGAATGAGGCCTTAGGGTATGTGCACACGATAGCAGGCATTTACGTGTGAAAAGACAGACTGTTTTCAAGAGAAAACAGCTGCCTCGTTTCACACGTAAATGCTCCTCCTCGTAATATACGAGGCGTCTGTGACGCTCGTAAATCTTGAGCTGCTCTTCATTGAGTTCAATGAAGAACGGCTCAAATTACGTTGCAAAGAAGTGCCCTGCACTTCTTTGCCGAGGCAGTCAATTTACGCGTCGTCGTTTGACAGCTGTCAAACGACGACGCGTAAATTACAGGTCGTCTGCACAGTATGTCGGCAAACCCATTCAAATGAATGGGCAGATGTTTGCCGACGTATTGTAGCCCTATTTTCAGGCGTAAAACGAGGCATAATACGCCTCGTTTACGCCTGAAAATAGGTCGTGTGAACCCAGCCTTAAACTGCTAGAATGGGTCATATGCCCAAGATCAGCATTGGAATCTCACCTCATGTGGATATAGCTGCCTGCAGAGGGGTTAATGTCAGTGAGAACATATTTTCCGTAGATAAGAGACAGAGCTGCTGCAGCATACACTGTTCACGGATCTGCAGGCTCACTTCCATTTCAGTAAATTTAGACAATGAGATGATTTATTATACTTGTCCCTGTCTACAGCCCTGTGCCTTTTATTTACTGCTGAGGTGTTATGGAGGCCCAGGTTCCTTTGATATCGGCTTTCAGCTCGTCTGCATTGTTGGGTCTGGTGTCTCATCTTCCGCTTGACAATACCCTATAGATTCTTTATGGTGTTTAGGTCATTCGAGTTTTCTGGCCAATAAAGCACAGTGATACTGTGGTTATTAAACCAAGTATTGGTACTTTTGGCAGTGTGGGCAGGTGCCAAGTCCTGCTGGAAAATGCAATCAGCATCTCCATAAAGCTTGTCAGCAGAGGGAAGCATGAAGTGCTCTAAAATTTCCTGCTAGACGGCTGCCCACACTGCCAAAAGTACTAATACCTGTTGTTACATAGGACAGCAGGTAACATCTACTACATTATTTGTACTCAGAGAGTTATGACTGTGTGTTATCTGAGGTGTTATATAGGACTTCATGTGAAATCTACTACATTATCTGCACTGTGTATATTTGTGCATGTGTGGGTATATATGGGTCTGTCTGTGAATGTGTCTTTGTGCTTGTATATATGTGCCTTTTATGTATTTGTATATGTTCCTGTCTGTGTATTTATCTGCCGGTGTATGTGTGTGTGTGTGTGTGTGTGTGTGTGTGTATATATATATATATATATATATGTGTCTGTACGTCTATATATTTACCTGTATGTATATATTCCAGAATGTGTGGATGTATATTTTCCTGTATGTCTAAATATCTGCCTCTATGTATGTACAGTATATATGTTCCAGTATGTGCGTGTCTATATATGTGGTTAATTTTTGGTTTGTGTAGGGGCGGCAATAGAGAGTCCCACACAGGGCGCCATCCAACCTGATGCCGGCCCTGGTCATACTTTTCCTCTAACATAATTAATTCCAGTTCATTAATTTTATTTGTTAGGCTTCTAGCGTTGGCTAGTATACAATTTTGAGATTTTTGGTAAGTTTTTCCTATAGACTTAACCTTCATAACTTTTCTAACACCTCCCTCTGTTTCAACCCCAGTTTCATTATAAGTCCCAGTTATTTATCTACACTATCTTGCCCTCTACATGTGTATTTCTCCCCCCGATATCTAGCTTAAAGAGGCTCTGTCACCAGATTTTGCAACCCATATCTGCTATTGCAGCAGATAGACGCTGCAATGTAGATTACAGTAACGTTTTTATTTTAAAAAAACGAGCATTTTTGGCCAAGTTATGACCATTTTTGTAGTTATGCAAATGAGGCTTGCAAAAGTCCAAGTGGGTGTGTTTAAAAGTAAAAGTCCAAGTGGGCGTGTATTATGTGCGTACATCGGGGCGTTTTTAATACTTTTACTAGCTGGGCGTTCTGATGAGAAGTATCATCCACTTCTCTTCAGAACGCCCAGCTTCTGCCTGATCACTGCTGTGACGTCACTCACAGGTCCTGCATCGTGTCGGACACATCGGCACCAGAGGCTTCAGTTGATTCTGCAGCAGCATCGGCGTTAGCAGGTAAGTCAATGTAGCTACTTACCTGCAAACGCTGATGCTGCTGCAGAATCAACTGTAGCCTCTGGTGCCGATGTGTCCTCGCTCGTCTGACACGATGCAGGACCTGTGAGTGACGTCACAGCAGTGATCAGGCAGAAGCTGGGCGTTCTGAAGAGAAGTGGATGATACTTCTCATCAGAACGCCCAGCTAGTAAAAGTATTAAAAAGCCCCGATGTATGCACCTAATACACGCCCACTTGGACTTTTACTTTTAAACACACCCACTTGGACTTTTGCAAGCCTCATTTGCATAACTACAAAAATGGTCATAACTTGGCCAAAAATGCTCGTTTTTAAAAAATAAAAACGTTACTGTAATCTACATTGCAGCGCCGATCTGCTGCAATAGCAGATAGGGGTTGCAAAATCTGGTGACACAGCCTCTTTAAAGAACCTTTCACCTCCCCAAACATGTGCAGCTGAGTGCACCATGTTATAGGAAAGGCTTCACAAATCCTGTCTCATGTAAAATAATTTTTCTAACTCCCTCCGTTATTTACATATCGGTGCCGTTATATTTGGCGCCCGATATGTAAATAAGCCCCTGAACAAGGGGGCGTGATGTCTTCGCTCTGACACTGTCCAATCAGCTGTGGACAGTGTGAGGGCGGCTTGCGCTGTGTTCCCTCCCACGAGAACACATACAGACTTGGTGTTTGTGCTGCAGATAGCGCGTGCGCGCCCTCACGCATTCGCGTGCACGACCGTTCGCTCTCACATCGACGTCACCCTCCCGCGGCCACGGAACGAGAAGAGGTGAGGAGTAGAAGCAGAGACGAGGAGAAGAAGCAGAGACGAGGAGAAGGAGACGAGGAGGAGATCTACTTACATCCGTCGATGTGCGCGCGAACGGCCTTGCACGTGCGCGCCCTCGCTATCTCAGGCACAACCACCAAGTATGCGTGTGATCTCGCGGGAGGGAACACAGCGCTAGCCGCCCTGACACTGTTCCCAGCTGATTGGACAGTGTCAGTGCGGAGACATCACACCCCCTTGCCTTTTAGTTAGTTAGAAATGCCCCATTGACTGTTCAGGGGCTTATTTACATATCGGGCACCAAATATAACGGCACCGATATGTAAATGACGGAGGGAGTTAAAAAAAAATATTTTACGTGAGACAGGGTTTGTGAAGCCTTTCCTATAACATGCTGCACTCAGCTGCACATGGGGAGGTGAAAGGTGAAAGGTTCTCTTTAAACACTCCTCCAACCTTCTAGTCATCTTCTTTCCCAACACAGCTGCAACCTACCCTTTCAGGAGCGGCCCATCCCTAACACAGAGCCTGCAGCCAACAGAGAAGTCGGGCCAGTCCTCCAAGAAGCCAAACCCCTCCTTCCTATATCAATTCTATAGCCACTTGTTTACCTCCCTAATCTCCTGCTGCCTCTCTGGTGTTGCATGTGGTACAGGCAGTATTTCAGGAAATACTACATTTGAGGTCTTTTCCCTAAGCTTATAGCATTAGTCTCTGAAATCATTTTTAAGGACCTTCCACCTACCTATAATTTTGTAATCTATCAATCTGATCCACAATATGTCGAACTCCGACACCAGGAAGATCACACACTGTTTGATGATCCCGGCTTTGTGACAGATTTCCCTATCAGTTTCCCTTATAATTGAATCTCCCACTACCAGCACCTGTCCGGCTGGTCCTGTACTACAATTTTCCTCCTTACTAGAGTATACATTTCCCTGGCTGTCAGATACTAGGTACCTGCATGACCGTAATAATCTGAAGAATTACTTTAACAGGTTATTTAGCATAAAACTTGAATGGGATAAAAAATAAACAAATAGAAAACTATGCCGAGAATCACTTTTTCCTATATGAACGCAGCAAAAATAAATGACATAGCTTACACAGTAAATTTTTTCCACCCCCCCCCCCTCCCAAAGCCGACGCTAAAAAATAACATTTATTCCGCATAAAACAAGGCCTCATATAGCCACGTCAATAAAAAAATTAAAACGTTATGGCTGCTGAAAAGCAGGCAAAAACTGAAAAAATTGCTGGTCATTAAGGGGTTAAGGAAAAATAAAAAGTTATAGCTCTTAGAATATGATGATGGAAAAACATACTATTTTCTTTTAAGTGGTTTTTATTGTTTAACAGTAGTAAATTATGAGAAAACGATACATATTTGGTATCGACCCATAGAATAAAAATAACATGTTATTTACCCCACACGGTGAACAATGTGAATTTCAAAGACAAAAAACGACATGTACCTCAAAACTTAACTCATCCCGCAAAAAAGCAAGTCCTCAAACAGGGATGTTGACCTTCTAGCCATCTTCTTCCCCAACACAGCTGCAACCTCTTCATTCAGGTGCAGCCCATTTCTACCAAAGCCCACCTTGTAGATAGTGTCACACAGCCCCCCTTGTAGATAGTGCCACACAGACCCCCTTGTAGATAGTGCCACACAGCCCCCCTTGTAGATAGTGCCACATAGCCCCACTTGTAGATAATGCCACACAGCCCCCTTGTAGGTAGTGCCACACAGTCCCCCTTGTAGATGGTGGCACACAGCCCCCACTGTAGACAGTGCTACACACTGCCCCTTGTACATAATGCCACACAGCCCACTTGTACATAGTGCCACACAGCCCCCCTCGTATATAGTGCCACACAGCCCACCCTTTTATCAAAGTGCCACACTGCCCCCCCTTTTTGTACATAGTGCCACACAGCTCCCCTTGTAGATGGTGCCACACAGCCCCACAAACAAAAAAATTTTACTCACTTAGCCTTGTTTCCACGATGGATATATATATATATATATATATATCTGCACAGTATGTATTTGCATATATAATTGGATATATACACTACCGTTCAAAAGTTTAGGGTCACTTAGAAATGTCCTTATTTTTGAAAGAAAAGCACAGTTTTTTTCAATGAAGATAACATTAAATTAATCAGAAATACACTCTATACATTGTTAATGTACTAAATGACTATTCTAGCTGCAAATGTCTGGTTATTAATGCAATATCTACATAGGTGTATAGAGACCCATTTCCAGCAACCATCACTCCAGTGTTCTAATTGTACATTGTGTTTGCTAACTGTGTTAGAAGGCTAATGGATGATTAGAAAACACTTGAAAACCCTTGTGCAATTATGTTAGCACCGCTGTAAACAGTTTTGCTGTTTAGAGGAGCTATAAAACTGACCTTCCTTTGAGCTGGTTGAGAATCTGGAGCATTACATTTGTGGGTTCGATTAAACTCTCAAAATGGTTAGAAAAAGAGAGCTTTCATGTGAAACTCGACAGTCTATTCTTGTTCTTAGAAATGAAGGCTATTCCATGCAAGAAATTGCCAATAAACTGAAGATTTCCTACAACGGTGTGTACTACTCCCTTCAGAGGACAGCACAAACAGGCTATAACCAGAGTAGAAAGAGAAGTGGGAGGCCCCGCTGCACAACTGAGCAACAAGACAAGTACATTAGAGTCTCTAGTTTGAGAAATAGACGCCTCACAGGTCCTCAACTGGCAGCTTCATTAAATAGTACCCGCAAAGCGCCAGTGTCAACGTCTACAGTGAAGAGGCGACTCCGGGATGCTGGCCTTCAGGGCAGAGTGGCAAAGAAAAGGCCATATCTGAGACTGGCTAATAAAAGGAAAAGATTAATATGGGCAAAAGCACACAGACATTGGACAGAGGAAGATTGGAAAAAAGTGTTATGGACAGACGAATCGAAGTTTGAGGTGTTTGGATCACACAGAAGAACATTTGTGAGACGCAGAACAACTGAAAAGATGCTGGAATAGTGCCTGACGCCATCTGTCAAGCATGGTGGAGGTAATGTTATGGTCTGGGGTTGCTTTGGTGCTGGTAAAGTGGGAGATTTGTACAAGGTAAAAGGGATTTTGAATAAGGAAGGCTATTACTCCACTTTGCAACGCCATGCCATACCCTGTGGACAGCGCTTGATTGGAGCCAATTTCATCCTACAACAGGACAATGACCCAAAGCACACCTCCAAATTATGCAAGAACTATTTAGGGAAGAAGCAGGCAGCTGGTAATCTATCTGTAATGGAGTGGCCAGCGCAGTCAACAGATCTCAACCCCATAGAGCTGTTGTGGGAGCAGCTTGACCGTATGGTACGCAAGAAGTTCCCGTCAGGCCAATCCAACTTGTGGGAATGGCTTCTGGAAGCATGGGGTGAAATTTCTCCCGATTACCTCAGAAAATTAACAGCTAGAATGCCAAAGGTCTGCAATGCTGTAATTGCTGCAAATGGAGCATTCTTTGACGAAAGCAAAGTTTGAAGGAGAAAATTATTATTTCAAATAAAAAATCATTATTTCTAACCTTGTCAATGTCTTGACTATATTTTCTAGTCATTTTGCAACTTATTTGATAAATATAAGTGTGAGCTTTCATGTAAAACACAAAATTGTCTGGGTGACCCCAAACTTTTGAACGGTAGTGTAAATATGCAGATACAGCGACGTAGCTCTAGGGGGTCGCAACGGTCACAATTGCGACCGGGCCCCTAAGCCTGGGAGTCCATAGGGCCCCCGTAGCCACACAGCTCTGACCGCGCTGGTCCCGCTTCCTGAATGCTGGAGCATGGAGAATGGTGGGGAAACCAATATGTTGTAGCAGAGTTACATGGTGGGGAATTATTTTTCCCTGTCATGTAACTCTGCTACCTGTCAATGGAAAAATCATCCACCAGAGGGAATAATGTTTCCTTATGTAGGATTGCAAGAAAGCATCAACTGGAAATTAGACATGACAGGGAAAAATAGTTCCCCATTATGTAACTCTGCTACCTGTCATCTGAAAATTCATCCACCACAGGGTCTTCTCTCTTGACTTTCCGGCATTCTCAGCCTCTTGGTATAATAATAATTTAATATTTCCTACCTTGTGGGAAAAAAAACACACCAAAAAATGTATATAAAAATATAATAGACATAAGTAACTTAATAATAAATAAAAAAAAAGATTTGCGACACATTCTCTTCAAGTTTTCCTTCGTGGTGGCTGCAGGCGGGATGATTTATCAACCATTCTACGTGCGTTTTCTGGTGCCGAAATGTTGAAAAATGGGCCAAAAGTCATAATTTTGCATTGAAAATTCCGACATTTGGCCTTATTTTGATGCCCTCATCACTTATGTGGTTTCAGGGAAAGGGTGCATGGCCACCTCTGCCCGACAATTTTATTATAATTTATGTTGTTTGGCATAGTAAGCAGCGTAGCCCGCTCTATGAATTATCAAGGCGTCACAAATAGGCTTGTACCTCGATATACACGCTGCGCCTCATGACCTACACACTATCCCTCCATGTTTCACACACTGGCACCCCATTATTCATTTATCTTTATTTATACACTTTACTCATTACTGCCCCCTATATTTCACCCCTATTATCACTTGCACATACACTATTCATTTATTATTTTTTACTACCCATCCCATGCACCACACGCCACTCCCCTCAAGACTAGTGGGAGTGGTTATTATTATTTAAAGCACCTGCTCACTCCCCTTCATCAGCTTCTTCTGACCTGGCTTTGTCCATTTGTATGGCCTTTTTTCGTTCTTAATAAATGTGTTGCAGTTTACTCCAAATTTTCATACTATTAAGACTGGTGTATGAGATGCCAGTCTTAAAAAATTGCCCCTATAGCTAAACAGAAAACGAAAAAGATTATTGTGAAATTAATTACCGTATATAACCTAAAAAATGGTGTTAAAATGTCGACATTTAAGCTTCTTGCAGGTCCACATGTGTATTTTGTAGGTCTAAATAGACAATAATGGAAAAGTAAGGTATAAATGAACTGAAAGAGAGCTCCTGTTGTTTTAATGTGACATTACTTTTAACATCCAAATAGTTGTGAGCAATCCAAATAAGTGAATAATATAATCATACTACAGAATATTCAAAACATCCACAGATTCAACATGTCATTCATATTTTGAGCATTTCCATTGTGCTTATTGCTCATGCAAATATTAAGGCTCAGAATTATGTAAATGAAAAAGTAATTGAATAATGTAATTATGTGCTACACATTAACATCTTCAACTAGAAATTATTATTTGACAGTAATAAACAGTATTTTTTTTGCAGGTATGCATGGGACACTAGTTATTTTATTACCTCTCAGTCTGATTCTCATGATATTTGGAGGAATGACTGGATTTGTTAGTATACTTGCAAGGGCATACCTACTTCTGCTGCTGACGGGGATGCTATTTCTTTTTGGAGGTAAAGTATACATTCAATCTTATGTATGCAATGGGTATTATAGGATGTTGTATATTCATATCTGTTTCATGTCCATACCAGGGGCGTAACTAGGAAAGACTGGGCCCCATAGCAAACTTTTGACTGGGGCCCCCCCTCCCCTGGGTATCACACAACCCCCCCCCTTGTAGATAGTGCCTTTTTTACAGCCCCCCCTGTACATAGCGCCATACATCCCCCTGTAGATAACGCCATACAGCCCCCTCTGTAGATAACGCCATACAGCCCCCACTGTAGATAGCGCCATACAGCCCCCTCTGTAGATAGCGCCATACAGCCCCCACTGTAGATAACCCCATACAGACCCCACTGTAGATAGCGACATACAGCCCCCTCTGTAGATAGCGCCATACAGCCCCCACTGTAGATAGCGCCATACAGCCCCCTCTTTAGATATCGCCATACAGTCCCCTCTGTAGATAGCGCCATACATCCCCCTGTAGATATCTACAAATGGGGCTGTATGGCGTTATCTACAGGGGGGGCTGTATGGCGTTATCTACAGGGGGGACTGTATGGCGTTATCCACAGGGGGGACTGTGTGGCGTTATCTACAGGGGGGACTGTATGGCGTTATCTACAGAGGGGGCTGTAAGGCGTTCCCTACAGGGGGGGGCTGTATGGCGTTATCTACAGGGGGGACTGTATGGCGTTATCTACAGGGGGGACTGTATGGCGTTATCTACAGGGGGACTGTATGGCGTTAACTACAGGGGGGGTCTGTAGGGAACGCCATACAGCCCCCCTGTAGGGAACGCCATACAGCCCCCCCTGTAGGGAATGCCATACAGCCCCCCCTGTAGGGAACGTCATACAGCCCCCCCCCATGTAGGGAACGCCATACAGCCCCCCCCTGTAGGGAATGTCATACAGCCCCCCCTGTAGGGAATGCCATACAGCCCCCCTGTAGGGAACGCTATACAGCCCCCCCTGTAGGGAACGCCATACAGCCCCCTGTAGGGAACACCATACAGCCCCTCCTGTAGGGAACGCCATACAGCCCCCCCTGTAGGGAACGCCATACAGCCCCCCCTGTAGGGAATGCCATACAGCCCCCCCCTGTAGGGAATGCCATACAGCCCCCCTGTAGGGAACGCTATACAGCCCCCCCTGTAGGGAACGCCATACACCCCCTGTAGGGAACGCCATACAGCCCCCCCTGTAGGGAACGCTATAAAGCCCCCCTGTAGGGAACGCCACACAGCCCCCCCTGTAGGGAACGCCATACAGCCCCCCCCCTGTAGGGAACGCCATACAGCCCCCCCTGTAGGGAACGCTATACAGCCCCCCTGTAGGGAACGCCATACAGCCCCCCTGTAGGGAACGCTATACAGCCCCCCTGTAGGGAACGCCATACAGCGCCCCTGTAGGGAACGCCATACAGCCCCCTGTAGGGAACGCCATACAGCCCCCCCTGTAGGGAACGCTATACAGCCCCCTGCTGTAGGGAACGCTATACAGCCCCCACCTGTAGGCAACGCTATACAGCCCCCCTGTAGGGAACGCCATACAGCGTCCCCAAACCCCCAAAAAAATGCGACCTACAGTGTGAAAAGACATGTATCCCCTATCCACAGGATAGGGGATACATGTGTGATCGCTGGCAGCGATAGGGAGAACGGGGGAACGAAAGTCCCCCAAGTTCTCCATGACTAAACTCTGACTTCCGGCATCTGCACAGCTCAAGAAAAATTAAAGGAGCGCTGGTCACGCATGCACACAAGCGCGACCGGCGCTCCATTCATTTCTACGGAGAAGCCGACACAGACCCCGGAAGTCAGAGGTTTGTGAGGGAGAACTTCAGGGGACTTTCAGTCCCCCGTTCTCCCTATCAATGCCAGCGATCACACATGTATCGCCTATCCTGTGGATAGGGGATATATGTCTTTTGTTTAATGGCAGAGCGGGGAGATACCTCCCTGCTCTGCCGTAGTGTTCAGTGGCGTCCCGCTGTAGCAGCCATAGCGGCAGCTAGCGGAGCCTCCGGCCAAGGTGGGGGCCCGTGCCGGCGGGCGACACGGACTCCCTCATGCCGCGGGCCCCGTAGCAGCCGCTACGGCTGCTATAGCAGTAGTTACGCCACTGTCCATACCTTTATTATGCTTTCATTTTTAACTAAGGGTGTCACTAACTTTGTGATGTGTGTCACGCTATATCTCTGTTTTAGACACTCTTCAGAAAACATTTTATGTTAGTTGTATGGTATATTATAGGATTATATATATCTGGCTTCCTAATCCTTTCGCTGACCGCTGCACTATGTAAATGGTTTCCCAATTCTTAAAGCAAGGTATGTTACTGACCCATCAAGTGCCTTTTCATATAAACATACGGAAAAAAAAGCACATAGGCAATGATTTATGATAATGTAATGCACATTTTATGGTTGACCTTAGGGTATGTTCACACGCTGTGTTTTCAGGTGTATTTCGTGGCATAACGCCCTGAAATACGCCTAGAAAAACTGTAGCTGAACACCTACAAACATCTGTCCATTTAAATCAATGGGAAAAACAGCATTTAGTTCATACGTTTTAAAAAATGGGGCGTAAAAAGACGCTGCGGAAAAAAAGTAGCATGTCGCCTCAAAAGACCCCTCTAAAGAAGACTCTAAAGAAGAATAAATAACAGTTGATGGAAATCCTATTTTCATGTTTTTTTTTATAAAGTCATAATATGCCCTTTTCAAAGTATCATCAAGTTTTATAATATGTCACATGATGGATGAATATTGGGGACCATTTGAGAAGGGGACAAGAAATTTTGCAGGATGGCTGTGAAAAAAGTTGGATTTTTTTTCTAGTGTTTTTCCACAGGCTACTCAATAGAACTTTAAGAATGCCAGGAAAATGTAGGTACAAAATGAAACAGAATAAAAAAACGCCACCAAACAGCATGTAACATTACAAAAAACACGGCGTTTTCACATGCGTTTTCTATTACAGTTTAAAATGCCAGACAAAAAACCCTGTGTGAAGGAAGAATTATCTTGTTTTTTCTATTCAAAGTTAAGAAAACATTATTATAGGCTGTTAGCAACTGTTTCTGGATTTCCCATCTAGCGGCAATGCGCATGCTTGACTGTCATACTCGTCTGCACAACCATCCAAGAGATAAGATTTCACAGGGTAACTCACAAAAACGTACACCTCAGGTGAAAAAAATACCAGTCAGGGAATTACTGGTTAGGAGTGGTTGTTCTCAATATATGAACACCTGATATTTAGGTAGATTTATGGAAAGTTGTTATTCTATTTCATGAACGATAGAATGATGGGTAAGAAGAAAAATGTGAAGAAGAGAAGAAGAGTAAAAATATTGAATCTGCAAGCTGCTTGTTTCCCTGAGAAGATGTAAAAGGCCTCTCAGGCTGGGTTCACACATTGCGTATTTGTTACGTCATTTCAGTTGCTGAACGCAACAAGGCACAGTAAATTGTAAGTGAATAGCGTTTTAACAAACTCTATTGACTCACAGTGTAAAAAAATCCACAGTGGATTCTAGGCTCTTGAAAATGGAGCAGATTTGCACCGCGGATTTCGTTCATTGCTATACAAAGATTGAAATTTGTGGCTATTTCCGCACCAAAATCCATAACATAATCTGCACTCATAAAACATGCAAATTTCATTGCTGATTTTTTACAAATATTTTGGCCAGTTCAAAAGCGCCCATTTTACGCTGTGCGTGAACCCATAGAGCCAGCACTCTAATATGCTAAAGTAGATATTTTTATTCATCAGGTGGTCATACTGACTACCAAACAAAAGAATGGTGGGAAAAGTATTTATATAGTCAGTGGTCATCAATCATTTGTGAGGGGGTAGATGGAGGTGGGCATTGCTGGGCTCATGAAAAGAGGAGACTATGAGTCCGTTATACTTTTTCTTCTTGTCTAATATCCAATGCAATTCAGACCTGTCAGGATAATATGCTTTTTCTTAAATAGGTTACCATATTTTCATGACAGATCCACTTTAAGGAAGTTATTTATCAAATGCTAATCTTATGATATTTCCATATATCTTATAGAATACAACTACATTTCTATCCCTGCCACAGGTAGAGAGGCATTGATAGCATTAGCAAACCTCAAGCAAGAAAGCTCTAGGAAATTACTTCTAATGCATTCCACTATAGTGCAAAATAAAGCATGTGTAATACAGGACGGATGTAACATACCTATGCTTTTGGAATGCCTGAACACAAAGTGCAGAGATAAATCCCTTGATATCCTTTGATGAAATGGAAAGTAATGACAATCATAGATAGAACATCCATAATCCAAATGGCACAGAGTATAGGTTTAATCTCGAGGGGAATCCATTATATGGGAAACATCTGTCTAGCACGTTTGAAATCATAGTGACAGAAATGCCTTTGAGCCTGTAATTCACTTTGGGTGAAGGGCTTTATCCTGTTAGGTTCTGGACTAGACCAATACATACCGTACTTAGAACATCTTCTGAGTTTGTTTTTGCTTTAAGCCACAGTACTGATATATTTGTGGAATGTGTCTTAGTTTTTATTTTGAAATACTTTCCTGCATAAAATATATCAGGTTTGTACATTAAATAAATGAGTAGAGGCTGTAACGCATATGGCATACTTAAAATATTGGAAACGTAAGACGTGATGACAATTTCATTGTCCTGAAATTATTAGGGAATAAGGAACAATATTGGAGTCACTTTACCTACTACTACGTAAAATAGCGCGATAAGCCATTCCCGAACATACGTCTGCCAACCAAAAAGCCACTTACAGTCGGGAAACTGCTGTTGCATTGGTGTGTTATATACCAAATCTGTACTATGGGGAAGGGCAGTGGGGTGTCACAATGCCTGTCAGAGCCGAACAACATCCCATATTCATTCACAGAATACAGGGACCATAGCCAGGAGGTAAGTTGCAAATATAGCAATTATGGTAACAAAGTGCAAATGTAGCAGAGCTGAATTTGTTATTTTCCACAACTTATTGGGATTTTTCACAGCTGTTCACAAATAAATCAGCTCCTGGGTCTTTTCTCAGCCGTTTAGAGCCGCTTAGGGCCGTTTGTAATGCCTGGTGTTCAGGAGCTGAGGCACACACGTCTCACTCCATGCTCATCCGGCCACGCCCCCGATCAGCTCCTTATATTAGTTTAGTGAGGCATAAAAAACAGCTAAAGGATAAATTTTATTGTGCTTCATCTGTATATTAGGGAAATTCTAATAATGCAATTCCCTAAGGGCATGGCCACACTTAGCGGAATTGCTCTGGAATTCCGCTGCGGACACTCCGCAGCGGAAATCCGCAGCGGACCCGTTTCTCCATTGCCTTCCACAGCTTTGTGGTTGGGTTTATTTACACGTTGCGGACAATTCCGCTGCGGAGCATAGGCTGCGGTGCGGAATTTGGTGTCCGCAGCATACAATGGTTGTTGCGGACCAGTGGCGGACTCATTGCGGAATTTCTCCATTGACTTCAATGGAGATTCTAAGTTCCGGAATGAAGTCCGCAGATGTAATGTAGATGTTATGTGTGCTGTGGAGCGTATTGTTTTTTTTAACTTGACATTTCTTAATTCTGGCTGGACCTATGTATTTCTAGGTCTACAGCCAGACTGAGGAAGTCAATGGGTCTCCCGTAATTACGGGTGACTACGTGTGTGCACCCATAATTACGGGTGACTACGTGTGTGCACCCGTAATTACGGGAGCGTTGCTAGGCGACGTCAGTAAATAGTCACTGTCCAGGGTGCTGAAAGAGTTAAGCGATCGGCAGTAACTGTTTCAGCACCCTGGACAGTGACTACCGATCACAATATACAGCAACCTGTAAAAAAAATAGAAGTTCATACTTACCGAGAACTCCCTGCTTCTTCCTCCAGTCCGGTTTCCCAGGATGACGTTTCAGTCTAAGTGACGGCTGCAGCCAATCACAGGCTGCAGCAGTCACATGGACTGCCACGTCATCCAGGGAGGTCGGGCTGGATGCCGAAAGAGGGACGCGTCACCAAGACAACGGTCGGTGAGTATGAAATTTGTTTACTTTCACTAGGGAAAGTGTTGTCCCTTCTCTCTATCCAGCACTGATAGAGAGAAGGGAAGTACTTTCACCTCAATACGCAGCAGCTAGTCCGCATCAATTTATTGCCCATTTTGGGCAGATCCGCAACAGAATCTGCAAAGCAGATTCTGTGCGGCATTGATGCGGACAGTTGCGGAAGAATTCCGCCACGTGTGGCCATGCCCTTACCCCTTAAGGACGCTGCCTAGTTTGGGCCTTAAGGCTCAGAGCCCATTTTTGAATTCTGACATATTTCAACTTATGTGGTAATAACGTCGGAATGCTTAAACCTATCCAAGCGATTCTGAGATTGTTTTCTCGTGACACATTGGGCTTTATGTTAGTGGCAAAAATTGGACTATATATTCGGTGTTTATTGGTGAAAAATGGCAAAATTTAGAGAAAATGTATAAAAAAATGGCATTTTTCAGAATTTAAATGCACCTGCTTGTAAAATAGATGGTTATACCACCAAAAATAGTTACTAGTTCACATTTCCCATATGTCTACTTTAGATTGGCATAGTTTTTTGACCATTCTTTTATTTTTCTTGGACGTTACAAGGCTTAGAACATAAACAGCAATTTCTCATATTTTTAAGAAAATTTCAAAAGCCTTTTTTTTAAGGTACCTGTTCGGTTCCAAAGTGTCTTTGAGGGGCCTATGAATTAGAAACCCCATAAAACACCCCATTTTGAAAACTGGACCCCTCAAAGTATTCAAAACAGCATTTAGCAGCAAAGTAGAGGTGAAATGTGCAAATTTCATTTTTCTTGCTGAATTTCAGTTGTATTAAAAAAAATTCTGTAACACAGAAGGTTTTACCAGAGAAACACTACTAAATATGTATTTTCCAGATTCTGTAGTTTTTAGAAATGTCCCACATGTGTCTCTAGTGCGCTCGTGGACTAAAACACAAGCCACAGAAGCAAAGAAGCACCTAGTGCATTTTGGGGCCTCTTTTATTAGAATATATTTTAGGCAGCATGCCAGGTTTGAAGAGGTGTTAAGGTGCCAAAACAGTAGGAATCCCCCAAAAGTCACCCCATTTTGGAAACCACACCCCTCAGGGAATTAATTTATGGTTGTTGTTACCATTTTGACCCCACAGTTTTTACACAGCACGTATTTGAATTGGGCTGTGAAATTAAAAAAATGAATTTTTTTTCCAATAAGATGTCATTTTTCATCAAAATTTCTTATTTTCACAGGGAACAAAATACCTCATTTTGTTTCCCAATTTTTCCTGAGTGCAGCAATACCCCATTTGTGGCGATAAACTGCCGTTTGGGCCCATGGGAGGCCTCAAAAGGGAAGGAGCGCTATGTGTTCTTTGGAGTGCAGATTTTGCAGGATTGGTTTTCGGGTGCCATGTCTCATTTGCAGAGCTCCAGAGGTATCAAAGCAATGGAAACCCACCAGAAGTGACCCCATTTTGGAAACTACACACCTCAAGGAATTAATTTATGGGTGTTGTGACCATTTTAACCCCATAGTTTTTTCACAGAACTTATTTGAATCGGGCTGTGAATTAAAAAAAATTTTTTTTCCCAATAATATGTAGTTTTAGCTCAAAATTTCTTATTTTCACAAGAAATAAAATAGCCCATTTTGTTGCCCAATTTGTCCTGAGTGCAGCAATACCCCATTTGTGGTGATAAACTGCCGTTTGGGCCCATGGGAGGGCTCAGAAGGAAAGGACCACCATTTGGCTTACTGGGGATTTTCTGGTGCGAAGTCATGTATGCAGAAGCCCCTGAGGTACCAGTACAGTTGAAACCCCCAAGAAGTGACCCCGTTTTAAAAACTACACCCCTTAAGGCATTCATCTAGAGGTGTAGTGAGCATTTTGACCGGAGACCTACACCCCATAAACTGTAATGTGGGTTCTCCCGGGTATGGCAATACCCTACATGTGGCTGTTATCAGCTGCCTGGGCACGCAGCAGGGCTCAGAAGGGAAATACGAGGGGGATAAACTGTGCGGAGTGCATCAGGGTAAGAAAAACTGGGGTCGATTAAAAATCAATGGATGTTTGATACATTTTAAAACACTCTTTCATACAGAGGTCTGGTTTTTCGGGACACGTGTCACATTGATATATTGTGTCCTTGGTTATCCCCCTCTTATAGCAGACTTTACACTTCTTTTGACTTATGCCCTTCTTGCCAGTTTGGGGAACTTCTCCTGGAAAGTGTTGCCCATGTACGATGTGTGTGGCCTCGCTTCCAGAAGTACTGGGTCCCTAAAAATTAGTCTCTTGATAACCACCTCTTGAAATTCCAGGAAAGTTCCCGTCTGGCCTGTACATCGACGTAGCACGTACGCATTGTACAATGCCATCGGTATGATGTGCACGGCCAACTTCTTATATCACACTGCATGGCGCTGTAGAGCTTCAGGGCTTGATCTGACAAGTCCACCCCTCCCATGTACCTATTATAGTCCAGGATGCAATCTGGTTTGGGGGTCTCTGTACTGGTACCTTGTACAGGTACACGGGTACTGGTGTGGGCATATATTGTTGTCAATACAAGGACATCTCCCTTGTCCTTGTACTTGACACACAATATGTTGCTGCTAGAATGTGCCCTGCTCTCACCCCTTCTTGTCAGTCTTAGGAAGGCCTCTCAGACTTCTTCTAGCAGTGCCGCATGCCGCAGTACCTCTGGAAGCGAGGCACTTGAAGAGTGGGACGCTGGTATAAAAATAATCCAGGTAGAGGTGGTAACTTCTGCAGTTTTGAGAAATATCCCACATGTGGCCCTTGTGTGGTAATGGACTGAAGCACCGGCTTCCAAAGCAGAGGATCACCTAGTGAATTTTGAGGCCTCCTGCATAGTGGGTCCTGAGCTCGTCAGGACCCACTAGGCTTCCATCGCTGGCATAGCCGGACGCCATTGTTTGGTGTCCAGTTGCCATAGTCACCATCGCCAGCTGCTATCGTGTAGCAGGCCGGCGATGGTAGCTTAACCCCTAAAGAGCCGCGATCGCTATTGAACGTGGCTTTTAAGGGGTTAATCAGCGGGGACACAGCGATCGGTCCCCGCTGTAGGAGCTGCGGCAACTGCTGTACGAGACAGCAGCTGTCACAGTTCCTGCATGTGTCGGGAAGAGGCCGAAATGCCCGTTACTCCCGTGACGTACTATTAGGTCATGGAGCGCGAACGATACAGCTACCATGACCTAATAGTGCATCCAGGAGCGGGAAGGGGTTAATATACAAGCTTTAGTTCTCCAATGAACGAAGTTACAGATACCTCCTGGTTTGAGTGCTTGGAGGGTCCCAGAATTCCTACTCACTGCTTTGGACACCACCATTCCCTCCCACCACTTCAAAAAGGCAATGGGAGTCTTGTTGGGGATGCCAGGATACCCACTGATGCCAGGATCTGCACTGATATCAGGATCCCCAGAGAAGGCACAGTTTTTATAAAAACTTGTATTTACAAAGCAAACATATTGAATAATATAATCTTGATGCACTGCTCAGAGTCCACTATATCCTAACGCTTTATACACATGTCAGTATTCAGAAATTGTATTGTGGCGCGCATCTTGTCATTTGACTGTATACAATCCATTTAAGAATGCTCAGTTGATTGTTAACATTCATTAAATTTTTATGCAATTACATGTAACTTGCTAAATAAGATTTTCTTTTAATTCTCCCTCAGCACTGGTGACTCTCACTGGAATCAGCATCTACATTGCATATTCTGCTGCAGCATTTAACTATGCACTGTACTCCTTAGGCAGTGAAATTCTATCTGAAATTGATATACGGTTTGGATGGTCATTGGCTCTGGCTTGGATATCCTTCATCACAGAAGCGCTCACTGGAATGGCCTTTCTTTTGGCTGCCAGAGTTACTGGTCTCAAACGAACTCGAGATCAGGTTATTTAAAGTATTTATTGAACCATTAAGCAGCGGACCAGATATTACTATTATGTGTTTTTAGATGTGAAGATCTAAGATGGCTTTTCAGATAAACTGCACATCATGGTCTTTCAAAGAACTTTACAAAGAAGATTACATTTTATTTACCCCACAGTGAGAGATAAACCATTTATGTTTATCATTTTCTTTTTGTGCTAACCAGGCATTGTTATACCTTCAGAGAATTCTAGTAGTTCAATTTGTATCCCCTGGCGTTTTCTGCAGCAGAAATTGATGGACGCGACTTCGGATCATCAATGTTACTACACTTAAAATGTCAATAGCATAAACATTGCCTTTTGCATTCTATTCATCTGTAATGCACATTGCTCGGAAGTTGTACAATAAACATGAATCAATTTGAAGTTATATACGGATACTTAATAGCTACTAACTTTTATTGTACACATTTAAAGAACCAATTTATCATAATAAACCTAATCACTATAGATGAGCAAATTTTCCTAAAGTTTATTTGGGTTCGATTTGATTCGGTTCATGAATCGCAAGTGCCCTGAAAACTTGTGTCTGACTCTCTGCTGTCTTCTAGGACTATATCCAACCAGTAGAATTTCCTGGTTGGGCTTTTTATAGAGGATATGAGTTATCTACCTACACCCCTCATGATTGGCTGTGCTAGAGGGAGGTATGACCGCAGTGTATATAAGGAAGGCTGCCTGAAAAGCATTATGGGGTAGCCTGCCCGTGGCTGTGACATAGCTGCGGTTCGTGGGATTTTGACGAATACTAAACTTTTAGGAAAATTCAAACCAAATTCGATTTGTGTAGAATTAATTTGCTAATTTCTATTAATCACAGAAAAAAGTAGTACTAAGTTGCTCCTGGATAGTGAAGAAAAACAGGCTATATACTTGATGAGGGTATTACTTACAGAAACCATGCAATCAGAAATGCTGGCTAATGGACTGTGACAGATATAAAACCAACATTAATATCATCAGCATATGGAAGAAATCAATGCACTTGTTTTACCCTGCTCTTCTGCACCATAGGACTGGATGACTGGATGTAATACAGCTTAGGTTTAATCTAGGGGTCTTTCATTAAAGAACTATATATGGAAGTTTTAGCTTTACAAATTTCTTCGACCAGGTGAATGTGATGCATAATTATGTGTGGATCGGTGATTTGACCCGCCAATCGCCTGTAGGGAGTGACCCTTTGTGGGAGCCTTATTTTCCAACTGTCTCGATTTATACTCTAGATCTACCCCATTTTTTTTGACAGACCTAATGGAGACTCTGCAGTATTTTAAAGTTATTTCCTGGAATGTTAGGGACCTCAATGACAAGCTCAAAAATTCACTGGTCTTTAAAGAAGCTCTGTCACCACATTATAAGTGCCCTATCTTGTGCATAATGTGATCGGCGCTGTAATGTAGATTACAGCAGTGTTTTTTTATTTATAAAAACGATAATTTGGAGTTATGACCTATATTAGCTTTATGCTAATGACTTTCTTAATGGACAACTGGGCGTGTTTTACTTTTTGACCAAGCTACATCACTATGTGCAGTCACTTACTCACATATTAACGTTACTGAAGTGTCCTGACAGTGAATAGACATCACTACCAGCCAAGATGTGATGTCTATTCAGAATCATGACACTTCGGTAATGTTTGTGTGAGATTTACAGCAAGGCGAGTGTAATCTCGCGAGATTACGCTGTAAACTGTCATTTAAAATGAGATTACGCTTGCTGTGCTGTAAATCTCACACAAACTGTAAAGGATCTGCCAGGCAAAACTTCTGTGTATACTCCCATAGGTAATCAGTCTGCACCTGAGTCTGTGTCTCTGAGACTGACTCCATCTTCCACCACTCAGGATGGCAGGCTTAGGAGTGGGAGAGCCTATCGCAGCCTGGCCAGACGGAGCTAGCTCCCGCCCTCTGTCTATTTATACCTGCCTTTCCTGTTCCTCCTTTGCTTGTGATTCTTCTCGTGTGGTTTCCTGGCCCAGCTACAGCTTCTGACTATTTGATCCTGCTCCATACTGACCCTGGCTTACTGACTACTCTCCTGCTCTGCGTTTGGTACCTCGTGCACTCCTGGTTTTGACTCGGCTCGTTCACCATTCTTGTTGCTCACGGTGTTGCCGTGGGCAACTGCCCCTTTCCCTTGCTTTGTGTTCCCTTGTCTGTTTGTCTCGTGCACTTACTGAGCGTAGGGACCGCCGCCAAGTTGTACCCCGTCGCCTAGGGCGGGTCGTTGCAAGTAGGCAGGGACAGAGTGGTGGGTAGATTAGGGCTCACTTGTCCGTTTCCCTACCCCCGTCATTACACAAACATTACCGAAGTGTCAGGATTCTGAATAGACATCACGTCCTGGCTGGTAGTGATGTCTATTCACTGTCAGGACACTTGAGTAACGTTAATATGTGAGTAAGTGACTGTACGTAGTGATCTAGCTAGATCACTCTGTGCTGTGTAAATGAAAGGAGAGAAGTGTATGACGCTGATTGGTCAGCGTCATACACTTCTCTCCAAAACGCCCACTTGGTCAAAAAGTAAAACACGCCCAGTTGTCCATTAAGAAAGTCATTAGCATAAAGCTAAAATAGGTCATAACTCAGTCAAAAAGGATTGTTTTTCTAAATAAAAAACACTGCTGTAATCTACATTAAAGCGCCAATCACATTATGTGCAACATAGGGCACTTATAATGTGGTGACAGAGCCTCTTTAACTTTACCTCCACCTATAGTCCACATATGGTACTCCTCCAGGAAACCCAGTTAGAAGGCTCTAGATTGAAGGCATTGTAAGGACCCGGGATTAAGCATGGATATCATGCTTTGTTCTCCAGCTATTCTTGTGGGGTCTCTTTGCTGATCCACAAATATTTGCAATGTGTACTTACTCCTGTGAAAACTGACCCTAGGGGTAGATTTATTGTTTTGTTTTGCCAGGTATATTTTACCCTGTTCATTATTGTAAATATTTATAATCCTCCTCCAGCTTCTGTCCAGATCCTACATGAGGTGATGGCAGTGGTGACGGGCCTTGGCCCTTCACCCCTCCTACTCCTTGGTGATTTCAATCTCGTTCTTTGTTCAGAGTTGGATAGGCTGGGAGGGGTGGAGTGTTGTTTCCCCTTTGGCTACATGAGCTGATACGTATTACTTAACAGAAATATGGCGGATGCGACATCCCCTGCCTAGAGATTACTCCTGTCACTCCCCGGCCTATAGATCTTTTTCAAGGATTGATCTCGCATTTGGGAATATGGCTGCTCTTGTCGTTGTAGTTACTGCCGATTATCTTCCATGGGGTATTTCAGATCATTCTCCCCTGCTGGTCACTTTGGGGTTCCCTGAAGTTGCCAAACGTAAAATTTGGAGACTGAGTCCTCTGTGGCTCTCCTGAAAGGAGATTCTGAAGTCACTGGAAACTGAGCTGCCGAGTTTTTGGGATACTAGTGCTGGAACGGCAGATTGTGGTTTAGTCTGGGATGCTTTGAAAGCATGTACAAGGGGAATAGTTATAAGGGCTGTCTCATCGCATAGAAGAGGTGTCGCGATGCAGCAAGTTATCCTTGAGAGTGAGTTGGCTGTTGCGGAGACAACTTATATTAATTCCAGAGGCGCCCCTGACTTCCTTGAATATAGTTTATTTTTGACAGAACTAACCAGAAAGAAAACATTATACTCCCAACAGAGACACTGTAGCAAATCCTATAGTGGAGATCATGTCCCCTGGGGGTCTGCTGGTGGCAGATCCTTTGGCCATTAATCAGACCTTCACCCAATTCTATGCTGAGCTATACTCATCCAAAGTGATGTATTCTATGCTTGGTCTGGAGGAGTATCTAAATACCATTGACTTGGCAGAATTGGGCATACTGACTTTGAAAGATGTGTGATAAGAATAAGAGAATAAGATTGTCAATATTACACAACTCTGTACTAAGCATCAGATCCCACCTCACTTGAAATTCCGGTACTTCCAGCTTAGACATGCCCTTTGGTCGCAGTTTGTGGTTATGATCTAAGATGGTGAACATCCCCAGTGGAGGACTGGGTGACGCAGGAGACACTGACCAAACTGCTATCCACACTCTACAAACAATTGTTACGGGTCTCTACCAATAAAACTGACAGAGCTTTAGACAGATGGTCCCAGATCCTACCCTCTATTTCTAATGAAGATCATGCGGAAATGCTGGGTGACCTGACTGGATCGGCTCATTCAGGTTAAGTTCTTCCACCAAATCTACTACGCTCCATCTAAACTGTTTAGAATGGGAAAGATTTCTTCTCCTACATGCCCCCGCTGCTGGAGGGAGGACCGCTCCTTCCTTCACATGTTTAGGGAGTGCCCAATCATATCTGACTTTTGGTCTAAAGTCCTGGAGTTTATCAAGTCCAAAATAGGACTTCCTTGTATACTAGACTCCAAAGTATGCTTGCTCCATCTGGTGGTTGACCTTCTTCCCAAAGTTGCTATTAAACGTTGTTATTGTTTTACGTAAAAATTTTTGTCAGGGACCGGGGCGGCCGCAGGCTGGTAGTATTAGGCTGGGGAAGGCCAAAAACAGTGGCCCTTCCCACCCTGGTAATGTTAGGCTGCTGCTGTGTTGTATCTGGCTGGTTATCAAAATTGGGGGGGGGGCCCACATCGTTCTTTCCAATTATTATAATTTTTTTTTTTAAATGACGTGGGTTTTTCATAACCAGCCAGATACAATAAAGGAGCAGCAGGCTAGCATTAGCAGAGGGGGAAAGACCGCTGTTTCTGGCCTTTCCCTGCCTAAGGGCAGGTTCAGACGTGGCGGAATTGCTCTGGAATTCCGCTGCGGACAGTCCGCAGTGGAATTCTCCGGCGGCCGTTTCTTACATTTGTTTCTATACATTTTTAGGAAACTTAGTTTAGACGTTGCGGAAAACTCCGCTGCGGACCATAGGCTGCGGTGCAGAATCTTCAGTCCGCAGCATGCACTGTCTGTTGCGGAGAAGAAGTGAAATTTCACTGCGTATTTCAGCCTTTGCAATGCAAAAACTGAAATCTGTGGCAAATCCGCTGTGTTTTCTGCAATGTCTGAATTACCTGTCAAATATGCAAATGTTGGTGCAGATTTGTTGCGTAATTGCCCCAAATCTGCACCAACATTTGGAGCGGAAAAATTCTGCCACGTCTGAACGTACCCTAATAATACCAGCCTGCGGCCACCCCAGTATCCGAACATCACTACAGATGGTCGGGTACTGGATCGTACCCGGCTCTTACCGGCACCCCTGGTGGCTGTGGGTACCAGGGTAATATTGGGGGTTAGTGTTAGCCTCTGCACTGGCTAACACTAAGCCCCGCCTTAGTAATGGGCGTTGTCAAACTGTCAGCGGCCATTACTAAGGCGGTAGTAATAAAGTTTAAAAAAAAACATAGACATATAAAAAATATTTTCTTGAAATAAAAAAAAACCCAGAAAACCCTCATTAACCATTTTATTGATAATAAAAAAAGCAGTCATCGAAGTCCTCGAATCCGACGTAGTCTAACATCCGAACCTGTAAAAAAAACAAAACACAAAAAACGATTAGTAACACATGTGGTAGGCTTAGATACAGGGCCCATGTGTGATACTGTCTGTTGGACCATGTAGCTAAGCCTACCTCAAGGTAGGCTTAGATACAGGGTCCAGCAGAGAGTAATCTTATACAGTATAAGATTACTGTCTGCTGGAGACTTGTATCTAAGCCTGCCATGTGGTAGGCTTAGATACAGGTTCCAACAGACAGTATCACGTATGGGCCATGTATCTAAGCTTACCATTTGGTTATGTAAGATGCTTAGATACAGGGCCCCAGCAGACAGTAATCTTATACAGTATAAGATTACGGTCTGCTGGGGCCCTGTATATAAGCCTTCTGTGTGGTGGCCTTATATACAAGGCCCATCAGACAGTATAACACATGGGCCCTGTATCTAAGCCTACCATGTGATTGGCTTAGATACAGGGCCCAGCAGACAGCATCACACAATCTGTGATCCTGTCTCATGGGCCCTCTAAGCCTGCTACAGCGTAGGCTTAAAGGGGTTGTTCAGTCCCTAAACATTGATGGCCTATGCTCAGGATAGGCCATCATTAGTGTAATGACGGGGAAGGGAGACAGACAGATGAGCCCTAATCTACCCGCCACTCAGTCCCTGCCTACTTGCAATGGCCCATCCTAGGCGACGGCGTACAACTGGGCGACGGTCCCTACGCTAAATAAGTGCACGACAGACAAACAGACAAGGGTACACAGAAGCTAAGGGAAATGGGGCAGTTGCCCACGGCAACACCGTGAGCAACAAGAGTAGTGAACGAGCCGAGTCAAACCAGGAGTGTACGAGGTACCAAACGCAGAGCAGGAGAGTAGTGAACGAGCCGAGTCAAACCAGGAGTGTACGAGGTACCAAACGCAGAGCAGGAGAGTAGTCCGTAAGCCAGGGTCAATATGAAGCAGGGACAAATAGTTCAAGCAGCAGAGCCAGGAAACAGGAGAATCACAGGCAAAGGAGGAGCAGGAAGTGAAGGTATAAATAGACAGAGGGCGGGAGCTAGCTTCGTCTGGCCAGGCTGTGATAGGCTCTCCCACTCCTCAGCTTCCCAGCCTGATTGGTAGAAAGAGGGGTCACTCGATCAGACTTAGGAGCAGGTGCAGACTGAATAACCACGGGCGTCAACACAGAAGCTGTGTCTGGCAGATCCTTTACAGTACCCCCCCTTTTATGAGGGGCCACTGGACCCTTTCTAGGTGGACCTGGCTTATTGGGGAACCGAAGATGGAACCTCCTGAGCAATACTGCAGCGTGAACATCCCGGGCGGGTACCCAAGTCCTCTCCTCAGGCCCGTATCCTCTCCAATGGACCAGGTACTGGAGAGAGCCTTGGACCATCCTGCTGTCCACAATGTTGGCCACCTCGAATTCTACCCCTTCAGGGGTGAGAACAGGGACTGGAGGTTTCCTCGAGGGAGCCAAGGACGAGGAGCAGCGTTTCTGGAGGGAGGCATGAAACACGTCGTATATTCGAAAAGATGGCGGTAACTCCAGTCGGAAGGAGACAGGGTTAAGGACTTCAATGACCTTGTACGGCGCTATATACCAGGGAGCAAACTTTTTGGACGGGACTTTAAGGCGCAAAGTTTTTGAAGACAGCGACACCAGATCCCCGACCACAAACAAGGGGTTAGCAGAACGTCTTCTATCTGCCTGAGTCTTTTGTATGCTCTGGGACGCCTCTAGGTTCTTCTGAACCCTGGCCCAGACTGTGCACAGTTCCCGATGAACGACATCTACCTCAGGATTGTTGGAACCACCAGGAGAAACGGAGGAGAACCGTGGATTAAACCCAATATTACAGAAAAAGGGGGAGAGCCCTGACGAGTTGCTGACCCGGTTATTAAGGGAAAATTCGGCGAGGGGAATGAATGAGACCCAATCATATTGACAGTCAGAGATAAAACACCTTAAGTATTGTTCTAGAGACTGAATAGTCCTCTCCGTTTGGCCATTCGTTTCAGGATGGAAGGCTGAGGAGAAGGAGAGATCAATCTTCAACTTTTTACAGAAGGCTCTCCAAAACAATGAAACTAATTGTACCCCTCTGTCAGAAACAATATTGACAGGAACCAAATGGAGACGCAGGATGTGTTTGACAAACAAGGTAGCTAACGTCTTAGCATTGGGTAGTTTCTTGAGAGGCACAAAATTGGCACATTTTACTGAAGCGGTCTACTACAAACCACACCACCGACTTGCCTTGAGATGGAGGCAAATCGGTGATAAAATCCATGGAGATATGGGTCCAAGGTCTCTGAGGAATGGGCAAAGAACATAGTCCGCTGGTCGGGACCTGGGAGTCTTGGACCTAGCACAAATTTCACAAGCTGCGACATTAGGCCTTAACGTCTCTAAGCAACCCAGGCCAACAATAGTTTCTGGCAATGAGATGCTTGGTACCCAGGATGCCTGGATGGCCAGATAGTGCAGAGTCATGATTTTCCCTGAGTACCCTTAGCCGGAATTGCAGGGGAACAAACAGCTTGTTCTCAGGAAGGTTCCCGGGAGCTGAACCTTGATCAGCCGCAATTTCGGAGACTAGGTCAGAATCAACAGAGGAAATGATTATACCTGGGGGCAAAACACAAGCAGGATCTTCCTCCAAAGGAGGGCTGGCCATGAAGCTACACGACAGTGCATCAGCCTTAATATTTTTAGACCCAGCCCTATAGGTGACCAAAAAGTTGAATCTAGTAAAAAATAACGCCCATCGAGCTTGTCTCGGGTTAAGCCTCCGGGCAGATTCTAGGAAAACCAGATTCTTGTGGTCGGTAAGGACCATTACCTGGTGCCTAGCCCCCTCCAGTAAGTGGCGCCACTCTTCAAATGCCCATTTAATGGCTAAGAGTTCACGGTTGCCAATATCGTAGTTACTCTCAGTGGGCGAGAACTTCCTGGAGAAGTAGGCACAGGGACGGAGATGGGTGAGGGACCTGGTACCCTGGGACAAGACAGCACCCACTCCAACCTCGGAGGCGTCAACCTCCACGATGAATGGCTCCATTTGGTTAGGCTGAATCAGCACTGGGGCCGAGATAAAGCACTTCTTAAGGACCTCAAAAGCCAGGACCAACTCTGGAGGCCAGTGGAGGGGATCAGCACCTTTGCGAATAAGATCCGTAAGAGGCTTAGCGATAACCGAGAAGTTAGCAATAAATCTCCTGAAATAATTAGCAAACCCCAGGAAGCACTGTAACGCCTTCAGGGAGGCAGGTTGGACCCATTCAGCCACAGCCTGAACCTTGGCAGGGTCCATTCGGAATTCATGAGGAGTGAGGATTTGACCCAAAAATGGTATCTCCTGCACCCCAAACACACATTTTTCAGTTTTAGCAAACAGTTTGTTTTCCCGAAGGGCCTGGAGCACCTTCCTGACATGCTCAATGTGGGAGGACCAGTCGTTGGAAAACACAAGTATGTCATCAAGGTACACTACAAGAAATATCCCAATGTAGTCTCTTAAAATCTCATTTATAAAATTCTTGAAGACCGCGGGAGTATTACACAACCCAAAGGGCATGACGAGGTATTCGAAATGACCTTCGGGCGTGTTAAGCGCAGTCTTCCACTCATCCCCCTCTTTGATGCGGATAAGATTATACGCCCCGTAAATCAAACTTAGAGAACCATTGGGCCCCCTGAACCTGATTAAAGAGATCAGGAATCAAAGGAAGGGAATACTGGTTCCTTACAGTGACCTTATTCAAGTTTCGGTAGTCAATGTACGGCCTAAGACCACCATCCTTCTTCCCTACGAAGAAGAAGCCAGCACCTACAGGAGAAGTAGAGTGGGGCGAATCTAACCCTTGGCCAGGCATTCCTGGATATACTCTCTCATGGCCTCACGTTCGGGACAAGAGAGATTAAATATCCTACCCTTAGGGAGCTTAGCTCCTGGTACCAAATCGATTGCGCAATCGTATTCTCTATGAGGAGGTAACACTTCGGAGGCCTTTTTAGAAAAAACATCAGCGAAGTCCTGAATAAACTCAGGTAGAGTGTTCACCTCCTCAGGGAGATAAATTAAATTAACAGAAAGACATGACGTCATGCATTCATTACCCCATTTGGTAAGATCCCCAGTATTCCAATTAAACGTGGGATTATGCATCTGCAACCAGGGAAGGCCTAAAATCAAATCGGACGATAATCCCTGCATCACCAGTACAGAGCACTGCTCCAAATGCATGGAGCCAACAAGGAGTTCAAAAACAGGGATATGCTGCGTAAAATAACCATTAGCAAGAGGAGTGGAGTCGATACCCACTACCGGGACAGGTTTAGACAAGTCAATCAAAGGCATAGCTAGAGACATAGCAAATTCCACAGACATAATATTAGCAGAAGACCCTGAATCCACGAAGGCACTGCCGGTGGCAGACCTACCACCAAAAGAGACCTGAAAGGGAAGCAAGATTTTATTAGGTTTCATATTTACGGGAAATACCTGTGCGCCCAAGTGACCTCCCAGATGATCACTTAGGCGCGGAAGTTTTCCGGCTGCTTATTCTTACACCTAGGACAGTTGTTCACTTGATGCTTGTCATCCCCACAGTAGAAGCAGAGACCACTCTTCCTGCGGAACTCTCTACGTTGTTGGGGAGACACGGAGGCCCCGAGTTGCATAGGTTCATCCGAGTTTTCCGTGGAAGAATGAAGCAACGGAACCTCGGGAGCCATCATGGGGGGGTCAGAGGAGAAAGCACAAAAACGTTCAAATCGTCGTTCCCTGAGACGTCGGTCAAGACGTACCGCTAAAGCCATAACCTGATCTAGGGAGTCAGAAGAGGGATAGCTAACTAACAAGGCATTCGACAGACCCAATCTAAACTGGCACCTCAATAGACAGAGGGCGGGAGTAAGCTCCGTCTGGCCAGGCTGTGATAGGCTCTCCCACTCCTCAGCCTCCCAGCCTGATTGGTAGAAGAAGGGGTCACTCGATCAGACTTAGGAGCAGGTGCAGACTGACTAACCACGGGCGTCGACACAGAAGCTGTGTCTGGCAGATCCTTTACAATTAGCTGATGGGTCGGGGTCCGACTCCCGGGACCCTGCCAATCAGCTGTTTTGAAAGGGCTGCAGTGCTCGTACGAGACCTGATTCCCCTTCATTTTTCTCACTTGCTCAGGCCCCATGCACACGAACATATAAACTAACGTAATTACGGCCCGTAATTACGGGCCCATAGAATTCTATTGACCACGAGTACCTCCCCGTATGCTTACGGGAAGGTGCCCGTGCTGTTGAAAAATATAGAACATGTCCGACTACGTGTGTGCACCCGTAGTTATGGGAGCGTTGCTAGGCGATGTCGGGGGATAGTCACTGTCCAGGGTGCTGAAAGAGTTAAATGATCGGCAATAACTCTTTCAGCACCCTGGACAGTGACTTCCGATCACAATATAGATCAACGTGTAAAAAAAATAGAAGTTCATACTTACCCAGTACTCCCTGCTTTTTCCTCCAGTCCGGCCTCCCGGGATAACGTTTCAGCCCTTGTGACCGCTGCAGCCAATCACAGGCTGCAGCGGTCACATGGACTGCCGCGTCATCCAGGGAGGTCGGGCTGGATGTCGAAAGAGGGACGCGTCACCAACGGCCGGATAAGTATAAATTTCTTTTACTTTTACTACGGAAAGGGCTGCGCCTTCTTTTTATCCTGCACTGATAGAGAGAAGGGGCTGCCGATTAGTGCAGTGCAATTTTGCAGCGAAAACGTGCCCCTAAATACGGGTGGAATACTGGTGACACCGGACCCGTATTTACGGGCACGGGTCCGTAAATACTGGTGCAATACAGGTCGAATACGTGTGACCAAGGACCCGTATTTACGCCAGTATTTACGGGAGGAAAAAGATACGTTTGTGTGCATGAGGCACACTGTGAATCGCCAACACAGATTCACAGTGTGAGCAAGTGACCGGAATGAAGGGGAAGCAGCTCTCGTACGCCCGCGGCCCCAGTTACTATAGTAGCTTTTTATTGATGTGGTGCGGGAGGCCACGGGTCCCCCTGGCTTCGGGGCCCGGTCGCAATTGCGACTGCTGCAACCCCTATAGCTACGCCTCTGGGGTTAACACAATAAGGAGCCTGTAGGGAAAGGGAGTGGTAGATGCAAAGGGGCAAGGGGAGTTGTTGTTGCAGCTGTATGGCAGCAAAGGGGTTAACTTGTACAGTGGGGCTAGGGAAGGATAAGGTTAACTACAGGCAGAAGTGGGAATCAAATTTTTAACAACACGTTCTCTGTTTTGCCGACAAAGATATACACGCCGGGGTAGGGGTCACAGTGTTTTGCTGTGTATTGCGCCATGGAAAATAATTCTAATCATCAAATAAAACAATTACATTATTCCAAATACAACCTACATTAACCCTTAGTGACCAGCTTATTTTAAGCCTTAATGACCAAGCTATTTTTTAAGTTTTTCCATCGTCTCATTCAAATAGCTATAACTTTTTTATTTTTGCGTCGACATAGCTGTATAAGGTCTTGTTTTTTTGCGGAACAAATTATATATTTTAATAGCACCATTTTGGGGTACATATTATTTATTGATTAACCCCTTCCAGCTCCTTGACGTACTATTCCGTCATGGTAAGTGTAACACCCCTGGCCATGGGCAACCCGACCTTGGCATCGGATGCCCCAGAGGAAGCCGGAAGGGCGAAACCCAGGGTCGGGTTGCAATATTTGGCGTGTTACAAGAGCTTATCTTATGCTTTTATCTGTTTTTGTAAGTATGGAATAAACTCGTGGAATTTGTAGTTTCCCAAAGGTAGTGCACTATCTCCTTTTTCTCCCTTGCTGGAGATTTAGAACATCAAGTACGAGGATATACACAGCAAGCAGTTGCATTTCTGCAGTTGCATTTCTGTGTGGAACCACAAGTACCAGCGAGATACACACACCAGTGGAAATTTGTATCGTTCTCTCTGCATGCTAGCTGGGGGAAGGTCAAACCCTTGATGAACACTTCAGACTTTACATCCACAACCGTCTGAGCAGTAAAAAACTATCAATTTGTCTCTGTTTTTTGTAGTGTTGAGTATTTCACCTCTTTTTTTACCTGCTCCGGTTGTTCATCTCCTTCTTGAGATATTTCAGTGAGTAGAGAGCTGAGTTGTGTATTTGATTTTATAGTTCTGCTGCGTGTTTGGTATGTGGATGGTGTTTGATGACAAGATGTTGGTACAGGTCTTGCATTTTCTACTGTTGCAAGGAAAAGTGCCAGTATGTGATGGTGATGAGAGGCACTACTGACCAGGAGATTCCTTAGGTTTGGTGGCTGTATGTATGCAAGGAGAGGTAATTATGGGAATATTTCCTTCAGTTTATTGTCTTTGTGCAGTGGTGGATTAAGTAGACCATATGCCCTAGGCTGTTACCCAAAGTTGGGCCCCCCTTCTCCACCGCCGCCCTGTAACTATTGTTAACACTTCCTTTTTGTCCATTCATTAACAAATGGGTGTTACTACTCCCCTTGTCAAAAGGCTGTGTCCCCACATAATGACAGTCTCCAACCATCGCTGACAGTATCGAACCGTGTAGGGGCACATTCTCCTGACAAGGGGAATAGTAACTCTTACTTGCCTATCAGTCCTGGACTGAAAAAATACTTTTTGTGAAATGCAAGGATTTCCTATAATAAACATGTCAGGAGAGATGACAGATTGTCTATAAATCTAGTGACTCACAGGTGACGACATCGTTTTTTTCCTCTTTTCTACTCCATCCGGTCCAGACATCATGACGACTTTTCCCGGCCATGACCCATTTCTGCAGAATTTGCCACTCAGATGTCTTTGGCTCCTCACTTTTACAACATTTCCACACCTATAAACAAAGATAAAATTATCATGGTGCCACACACTGTGCCACTAAATATAATAGCACCAAACACTGTGCCTCTGAATAAAATAGTACCAAACGCTGGGCCACTAAATATAATAGCACCATAGACTGTGCCCCTGAATATAATTGTGTCAAACACTGTAGAGTAAAGCACCACATACACAGCCCCTGTAGATAGCACCACACACAACCCCCTGTAGATAGCACTACACACAGACTCCTGTAGATAGAGCCACACACAGCCCCCTGTAGATAGCGCTACACACTGACCGCTGTAAATAGCGCTACACAGCCCTCTCCCTCTGTAAATAGCTTCACATAGCCTTCCCCCTCTTGTATACAGTGAAGGAAATAAGTATTTGATCCCTTGCTGATTTTGTAAGTTTGCCCACTGTCAAAGACATGAACAGTCTAGAATTTTTAGGCTAGGTTAATTTTACCAGTGAGAGATAGATTATATAAAAAAAGAAAAAGAAAATCACAAAATTATATATATTTATTTGCATTGTGCACAGAGAAATAAGTATTTGATCCCCTACCAACCATTAAGAGTTCAGCCTCTTCCAGACCAGTTACACGCTCCAAATCAACTTGGTGCCTGCATTAAAGACAGCTGTCTTACATGGTCACCTGTATAAAAGACTCCTGTCCACAGACTCAATTAATCAGTCTGACTCTAACCTCTACAACATGGGCAAGACCAAAGAGCTTTCTAAGGATGTCAGGGACAAGATCATAGACCTGCACAAGGCTGGAATGGGCTACAAAACCATAAGTAAGACGCTGGGTGAGAAGGAGACAACTGTTGGTGCAATAGTAAGAAAATGGAAGACATACAAAATGACTGTCAATCAACATCGATCTGGGGCTCCATGCAAAATCTCACCTCGTGGGGTATCCTTGATCCTGAGGAAGGTGAGAGCTCAGCCGAAAACTACACGGGGGGAACTTGTTAATGATCTCAAGGCAGCTGGGACCACAGTCACCAAGAAAACCATTAGTAACACATTACGCCGTAATGGATTAAAATCCTGCAGTGCCCGCAAGGTCCCCCTGCTCAAGAAGGCACATGTACAGGCCCGTCTGAAGTTTGCAAATGAACATCTAGATGATTCTGAGAGTGATTGGGAGAAGGTGCTGTGGTCAGATGAGACTAAAATTGAGCTCTTTGGCATTAACTCAACTCGCCGTGTTTGGAGGAAGAGAAATGCTGCCTATGACCCAAAGAACACCGTCCCCACTGTCAAGCATGGAGGTGGAAACATTATGTTTTGGGGGTGTTTCTCTGCTAAGGGCACAGGACTACTTCACCGCATCAATGAGAGAATGGATGGAGCCATGTACCGTCAAATCCTGAGTGAAAACCTCCTTCCCTCCACCAGGACATTAAAAATGGCTCGTGGCTGGGTCTTCCAGCACGACAATGACCCGAAACATACAGCCAAGGCAACAAAGGAGTGGCTCAAAAAGAAGCACATTAAGGTCATGTAGTGGCCTAGCCAGTCTCCAGACCTTAATCCCATCGAAAACTTATGGAGGGAGCTGAAGATCCGAGTTGCCAAGCGACAGCCTCGAAATCTTAATGATTTACAGATGATCTGCAAAGAGGAGTGGGCCAAAATTCCATCTAACATGTGTGCAAACCTCATCATCAACTACAAAAAATGTCTGATTGCTGTGCGTGCCAACAAGGGTTTTGCCACCAAGTATTAAGTCTTGTTTGCCAAAGGGATCAAATACTAATTTCTCTGTGCACAATGCAAATAAATATATATAATTTTGACAATGTGATTTTCTTTTTTTTTTTTTTTATATATATATATATAATCTATCTCTCACTGGTAAAATTAACCTAGCCTAAAAATTCTAGACTGTTCATGTCTTTGACAGTGGGCAAACTTACAAAATCAGCAAGGGATCAAATACTTATTTCCTTCACTGTATAGTGCTACACAGCAATCCCCCTTAGATATAGTGATACACAGCGCTCCCCCTTCTATATAGTGCTATACAGCAATCCCCCCTTGTATATAGTGCCACATAGCGCCACCCCTCTTGTATATAGTGCTACACAGCGCCTCCCCCCATGGACTTGCAGCTCTTGTAATTGCTCAGTATAATGTCCCCCATAGCTGCCCCCACAGTATATTGCCACCCATAGCTGCCCCATACAGTATAATGCCCCCATAGCTGCTACACAGTATAATGCCCTCCATAGCTGCCTCTACACAGTATAATGTTCCCCTTAGCTGTTCTATACAGTATAATGTCCCCCATAGCTGCCCCCACAGTATATTGCCACCCATAGCTGCCCCATACAGTATAATGCCCCCATAGCTGCTACACAGTATAATGCCCTCCATAGCTGCCCCTACACAGTATAATGTTCCCCTTAGCTGTTCTATACAGTATAATGCCCCCATAGCTGCTACACAGTATAATGCCCTCCATAGCTGCCTCTACACAGTATAATGTTCCCCTTTGCTGTCCTATACAGTATAATGCCCTCTATAACTGCCTATACACAGTATAATGTTCCCCTTAGCTGTCATACACAGTATAATGCCCTCCATAGCTGCCTCTATACAATATAATGCCCTCCATAGCTGCTACACAGTATAATGCCCTCCATAGCTGCCTCTACACAGTATAATGTTCCCCTTAGCTGTCCTATACAGTATAATGCCCCATAGCTGTTACACAGTATAATGCCCTCCATAGCTGCCTCTACACAGTATAATGTTCCCCTTAGCTGTCCTATACAGTATAATGCCCTCCATAGCTGCCTCTACACAGTATAATGCCCCCATAGCTGCCACATAGTATAATGCCCTCCATAGCTGCCTCTACACAGTATAATGTTCACTTTAGCTGTCCTACACAGTATAATGCCCCCATAGCTGCCACATAGTATAATGCCCTCCATGGCTGCCTCTGCATAGTATAATGTTCCCCTTAGCTGTCCTACACGCTATAATGCCCTCCATAGCTGCCTCTACACAGTATAATGTTCCCCTTAGCTGTCCTACACAGTATAATGCCCTCCATAGCTGCCTCTACACAGTATAATGTTACCCTTAGCTGTCCTACACAGTATTATGCCCTCCATAGCTGCCTCTACACAGTATAATGCCCCCATAGCTGCCACATAGTATAATGCCCTCCATAGCTGCCTCTACACAGTATAATGTTCTCCTTAGCTGTCCTACACAGTATAATGTTCCCCATAGCTGCCACATAGTATAATGCCCTCCATTGCTGGCTCTGCCCAGTATAATGTTCTCCTTAGCTGTCCTACACACTATAATGCCCTCCATAGCTGCGTCTACACAGTATAATGTTCCCCTTAGCTGTCCTATACAGTATGCCACCATATGTACGTACCTAATAAAAAAAATAACATAATTACTTACCTATCCCCGTTCCCACGATGGGTGGGGGATGCTTCTCCTCCTCTGCACTGTGCTTTGAGTGACGCGGTGCAGACAGGCGCGATGACGTCACTACATCGCGCCTGCATGTTCCGAGCCGCTCACGGCAGAGGGAATGCTGGAGCGAGGCTCCAGCATTCAACCCAATTGAATCTGCGTCCTGCAGACGCAGGTTCAGTTGGAAGTGGGACCAATGTGGTCTACAGCGGCAGTTAGTAGCGCTAGAAAGCTGCATAGATTTTTAAGATTATGTGCGGTTTGGGCCCGAACCGCCCATATAATAATTTGCCATTGTCTTTGTGAAATATAGGTTGTAGATCAGCAGCAATTTTCCTCAAGATGTTCATTTGGGGGTTGTATATGACCACTAGGGGCACCCTGCTGTTGTCTTCCTTCTTTTTGTGCTCCAGAAGATTGCTCCTTGGAATTCTTATTACTCTGTAGATCTGATCATCTATAATCCTTAGATGGTATCCTTGTTGTAGGAATGTATACCTCAGTGATAGTAGGTCTTGTTTTCTGTCTTCACTGTACCACAGATCCTGGCTGTAGATGATGGATTTCTTTATGTATCTCGGATGGAAGCTGTTCCATCTCAGATATGCTGGACGGCCTGTAAGTTTATGGTAGATTGTTGTTTGTATGGTATCGTCTCATGTATATGGTCATGTCCGGGAAAGGTATTTGAGATTTTGAGTAGTTGAGAGTGAGTTTGTTGGTAGGATGGAACTTGATAAAGTTTTTATCGAAAAGTAGCAGTTCACATTCAGGGCCTGTCCAGATTATCAACAGGTCATCAATGTACCAGAAATATGGTAGAGGTTTAGTAGCGCAGGTTGATAAAAACTCCTCCTCTAGTTTGCCCATGAACAGGTTAGCATATTGTGGTGACATTCTGCTACCCATAGCGCTTCCCATACATTGCAGATATGTCTTTGTCAAATAAAAAATAATTGTGATTGAGTACGAACCTGATGAGTTGTGGGGCTGGCTCTGTCGCTAGATTGTTCTTTTGTAGAAAGTGTTGGCATGCGGTTATGACATCCTCATGGGGGATGTTAGAATACAGAGACTCCACATCCATAGATGCCAATATTGTTCCCTCTGGTAGTGGACCAAGGGCTGAGAGTTTGCAGAGGACGCCTGTGGGTGACCCACAACCTGGATATAATCAAACTCTGGATTACTACATAGACTGCTTCAGAATTTTTTTTGAATCTGAGATCTTGGACCAGCAGCGCAAAGTAACACACAATCTCAGCATGGAGGAAAGGAATGCCACAAAATCACTTAAATCCAACAAATACATCATCATCAAACCAGCTGATAAAGGGTGAGCTATAGTAATTCTGAATACCTCACGTGACATTCAGGAGGCACACAGACAACTCTCAGACAAAAAATACTACACCCTGCTTAATATCCATATAATCAATAGTTTCAATGCTGTGTCAGCCAGTGTACTGGACCTTATACCGGACAATCCCAGAATGGGTACATTCTACATGTTACCTAAAATGCATAAAGAAGGCATTCCAGGGAGACCAATCATTTTAGGTGTTGGGAATTTAACGGAGAATATTTCTGGCTGGTGGAAAATCTTCTAAAGCCCTTGGTGAGGTGCACCGGATGTCCGTGCCGGAAGTAGGTGGCTCTGCTCACAGTATAGCGGCTGAGATGCAGTGCTGCAGCTCTGCTCCTATTCAAGTGAATAGGAGCATTCGCAGTCCTGCAGCACGGCTGCTATGCAGTGTATGGAGACATCTGCTTTCGGTACTGAACACTGAATAACATCCGGTGCCCGGAGGCAGCCGAAACAGCTGATCAGTGAGAGGTCCGGGTGTCAGACACCCACCAATCATATACTAATGACTGTGGGTAGGTCATCAGTATGAAAAACCAATCCGTGCTTGTACAATCCCTTTAATGTATGGGACTGAGGTCTTAATTTGCTTAGCAATCTGGGGTATGGAACAATTTAGGGTGTTTGGTGTCTGAATTTTTGTGTTTCTATAGAGGCTGGAAATGGCTTCAGAAGCGAGGGGCAACGAGGTCTCATCAGGAAACTCTACAGTCATCTGGAGAAGTCCCCATAACGGTCTGTGTCAGATGAAGAAGAATAGAAAAGAGAACGACTCCCATCAGAGAATACGTCACATGCGAGTTACTGGATTTTAGATTGGATCGGGTACCCTCTAGTGACATGTCTGTTATAGGAAATCCTTGTATTCCACATAAAGTCTTTGTGTAGCCCAGGACTAAAAGACAAATGGGTGTTTCCATTCCCATTGTCAGGAGGATGCGTCCCTACACAGTGTGATGCTGTCAGCAATGTTTGTATACTGTCAGTATGTAAGGACACAGCCCTTTAATAAGGGGAATTGTAACACCCATTTGTCAATGCTTGCACATAAAGTTGATGTTCATTATAGACGCGGCACGGCAAAGAGGTGGTGGAGAAGGGGGGCCCAAGTTTGGGGGACAGTCAAGGGCCTATAGTCTACTTAATTTTCTGTTGCATTATCTTAACTCAGAGAGCTCTATACTATAAGGCCTGAGCGTATGTAACATTTGTATTTTGACCATATTTGGTCAAATGCAATTAGCATTTCAGCATATGCTTGTTTTTCCATATGTGACCGCATTTTCAAAATGGAAACAAGCCCTATCGCATGGCATATTACAGAACTTTAAAGTCCATTGAAGTCAAAAGGGATGTGTGTAAAATATGCGTCTCTCGTATTTGATTGAATTTAGCACTTATTTCATGATTTTTTTAGTCTAGTTTTTTCGCTTTACTTCTTTGTAAAATTATCTTAGGTAATAAACAAATGAAAATACCGAACAGATGTTACAACGGAACCAAGTGAAAATTGAAACACTGACAGAATGCTGAACAAAATCTAACATTTAAACGCATGTACATATGAACAATAATTTTTGTCCATATAGTGCTCTATTTTACTTCCGTATTTAAATTCGCTCATTTGAATGAGGCTACATTTCTAGATAACTATGCCTATTAGTTCCACATCAAGAACATGTTTTCTCATGGATTTTATTTGTTTGATAGTATTTTAAAAAATAGAATAAAAATAGAAGCTAATGGCAAGAACGTTAACTCATCCGCCATATTGCACATAGGATAGTGCAAACTAGTAGCAGCTTTGGCAAGACAACTATACAAAATTATTACATTAACACTCATATGCATGTTTCTTGGCAGAATAAAAATCTGGTGGACGGTATTAAAATTTAAAACCACAAATCTATCGTCTTCACATCATCAAACACAAATGTAACAACAAAAACATAGGAGAAAAAGCTCTTACACACACTCACTAAATGACTCCTATAGGCCTCATTTACACTATTATTTTTACCTTTTTCTGCCATGCATTTAGATAAAATGTAAAAAAATATTTAGTGGAAATTATTCATATCACATTTATGGGCTTCTTCTGAAGGTTATGTAAGTTTAGCATGATATCCTGTGATGTAGCCATATTTTTCTGTGGGTCAAATGTATGCCAAAAGAGTGTCCTATTGGCATAAATTTGTCAGGCTAACATCTGGATACTGTTTCTTTACATTATCAAAAATAGTAGTCTATTCAATACTGCAAAAAAAAGGTATACTGTAGGTTAATGTCTACCGTATTTTTCGGACTATAAGACACAGTTTTTAGCAAGAATAAATCTTGCTTAAAAGTCCCTGCGTCTTATAGTCGGCAGTCAAGGGACCCGGCAGCTTCTTACTTAACCCCTTCCCGACTCATCATGTGTCGACACATCATGGAGTGTGGAGGGGATGATGTTTGGAGCGGGCTCACGCGCTGAGTCCGCTCCATACACTGCAGGTGTCCACTGTGTTTTACAGCTGACACGCTGCTCTAATGGCCAGGAACAGCGATGGCACTGTTCCTGGCCGTTTAACTGCTTAAATTTCGCGATCAATAGCGACCTTGGCATTTATAGGGGTCTTCCCATAAATGTCAGATAAATGTGGGTCCCAACTCTCGGATCCACACCTATCTCTAGAACGGGGCCCCCTAAACCCCTTTCTAACTTACTCGCTCCCCTGTCTCCCGGCCACTTCCTGGTTAGGTGGTCGGGCGTTACGGAAACAGCTGAGTGCTCGCTGAGCTACTCTGTTTCCGTAACTCCCAAAGAAGTGAATGGAAGTTACGTTAACAGCGTAGCAACGCAAGCTACGCTGTTTCCGGAACTCGGTAGCTCCGAAAACAGTGTATATGGTCGAGTTACTGAAACAGCGTAACTCGCTGAGCTATGCTGTTTCCATAACTCCCATATAACTGAATAGTAGTTACGGAAACAGCGTAGCATTCTTCTGTAACTGCCATTCACTACTATGGGAGTTACGGAAACAGCGTAGCTCCGTGAGTTACGCTGTTTCTGTAACTCATCCATGTATCTAATGATCGCTGGTTCAACTCCCCTAGGGGAACTAATAAAATGTTGTAAAAAAAAAATTTGATACATTTTGAGGAGTGTAAAAAAAATATTAAAAGTTAAAAAAAACTTTTCCAATTTTTCCCCAAGCTGTAAAAAACTTTTTTCTTTTTCCGTTGATTTAGCGGTATGAGGGCTTATTTTTGCGGGCCAGCTGTAGTATATATTGGTACTATTTTGGGGTACATGAAACTTTTCGATCACTCTTTATTTAATTTTTTGTGGGATATTAAGTGACGACAAAATATCAATTCTGACGATTGAAATTTTTTATTTTTTACGGTGTTCACCGTGCAGACTAAATAATGATATATTGTGACAGTTCAGACGTTTTCGGACGCGTTGATACCAGTTATGCTATTTTTTTTTTTCATTTTTTTACATTGTGTTTGAGTGAAAATGGGAAGAAGGTTGTTTTTTTAACTTTTAATTTTTTATTTTTTCTATATTAAAAAAACTTTATTTCACAGTTTTCTACTTTTTTTTTACTAGTCCCAATAGGGGACTTGAACCAGCGATCGTTGGATCGCTTGCACGATATACTGCAATATAATGTATTGGAGTATATCGTGATTCTGACTATGAGGAGTACAAAGATGGCGCACCTGGGGGCCTTCATCAGGCCCCCAGGCTGCCATTCTGACCAACGGCACCCCTGATCTCACCGTGGGGGGGCTGTTGGAGTGTTACAGGGGGTCACCTCCCTGTTCTCAGCAATTTAAATGCCGCGGTCGTTATTAACCACGGCATTTAACAGGTTAAACCCACTCGTTACCTGGATGTGTCGGCTGTAACACACAACCGATACACTCGTCCTTTGAGTGGGCTCAGGCCGTGAGCCCACTCCATATTCCCACACCCGATGTGCGCCGTATATATACAGCGGATGTCGGGAAGGGGTTAAATACACAGTGTGAAGGCTTTTGTGGTGTGATAACAGCTCGGTGTGTCATGAACATATGGTGCTTTGGATGTTTGTAAACAGAAAAGCACGTGGTGCTTTTCTGTTTGCAATCATAGTTTGCCTGCTGTTGCGCGAATCACGCACGTCCCACGGAAAAACGCAGAAATATAGGACCTGTCGTGAGTTTTACGCAGCGGACTCAAGCTGTGCAAAAATAACTGACATTCTGCACTGCCCCATAGACTAGCATAGGTCCGTGCGACACGCGTGAAAAGCACGCGCGTTGCACGGACGTATTACACGTTCGTGTAAATCCGCCCTCAGGGTATGTTCACACGCAAACTCAAAAACTTCTGAAAATACGGAGCTGTTTTCAAGGGAAAACAGCTCCTGATTTTCAGACGTTTTTTAAGCCACTCGCGTTTTTCGCTGCGTTTTTTACGGCCGTTTTTGGAGCTGTTTTCAATAGAGTCCATGAAAAATGGCTTAAAAAACATCTTCTTTTTCGCTGCATTTTTCAATACGGCCGCGTGAAAGAACGGCCCGTCGGAACAGAACGCCGTTTTTCCCATTGCAATCAATGGGCAGATGTTTGGAGGCGTTCTGCTTCCGATTTTTTATAAAAAGGCCGAAAATAAGCTGTGTGGACATACCCTAACAGTGCGCCCAAACAGCAGTTTACATCCACATATATGGCATCGCCATCCCCGGGAGAACTTGCTTTAGAATTAATGCAGTATGAATCTATAGTGACACCAGTGGCATAACTACCGTGGTAGCAGCCATAGCGGCTGCTATGGGGCCCGCGGCCTGGTGGCGCCCGTTATGGCTGCTACAGCGGGGGGGTCCCGATGCTAGCGACAGCCAAATACATGCATTGGTGCTGAATGGCCGACCATTCAGCTCCTTACAATGACGCTGATTGGCGGGGCAAAATGACTTGCCCCGCCATTCAGCATCTTTCAACTACGCTAGCGGCGCAATGACGTCATCGCGCCGCTTCAGTGCTTGAAAGGTGCTGATTGACGGGGCCATCTCATTCTGCCCCGCCAATCAGCGTCATTGAACAACGCGTCATTAAGCTCCAGCAGACCTGCTCAGAAGAGAGCAGATCTGCATTGCCATCGGACGGCAACAGGATCATGTGAGTTTATAAAGTTTTTTGTTTTTTTCTAATAAAACTGTGACTGGCATTATCTATAGGGGGGGGCTCTATCTACAGGGTGGGTTGTCTATATGTGGGCCACTATATACAGGGGGATCTATATATAGGCCATTATATACATGGGTGGTCCATATGTGGGCCACTATTTACAGGGGTGGTCTATCTGTGGGCCACTATATACAGGGGGAGCTATATATGAGACACTATACAGGGTGGGCTATATGTAGAGCACTATCTATAGGGGAGATATTTTTTAGGGCACTTTCTATAGGGGTGGGCTATATGTGGGACACTCTATACAGGGGTGGGTTACCTGTGGGGCACTAGCTACAGGGTGGCTATATGTAGGCCACTGTCTACAGGGGTGGGCTATACGTGGAGCACTATCTATAGGGGAAGCTATATGTAGGGCAGCACGGTGGCTCAGTGTTTAGCACTATTGTCTTGCAGCTCTGGAGTCCATATGTGGGCACTATCTACAGAGGGCTGTATGTGGGACACTATCTACAGGGGCTTCTATGTAGGGCACTATCTACAGAGGCTCTATGGGGGTCACTATCTACAGGGCACTATGGGGACACTATCTACAGGTTGCACGGTGTGTGTGAGACACAGTGTATGGTACTATTATAATCAGGGACACAATGTATGGTGCTATTATAGTTAGAGGTGCACTGTATGGAACTATTATAATCAGGGACACAGTCTATGGCGCTATTATAGTTAGAGGTGCAGTGTATGGTGCTTTATTATATTTACAGGTATTGAGAATTTTAACTTCGTTTATAGGTGCAGAAATGTTTTAAAAGTGAGAAGCTGAAAACATCTGAGCGGAAAACTGCAGAAATGGGTCGTGGCCGGAAGAAATCCATCATAGAGGTCTGGACCGAAGGGAGAAGAAAAGAACTAGAATCTGAGATGTCACCGGTGTGTCACTTAATGTAAATGTTTATTCTGCCTCTAATCAGCACTGTAGTCACTGTATGATCTGCAGCGAGATGATGGTGGTATGATTTTTTTTGTGAAACAGCATCTCCCAGCATAACCTCACCATTGTTCGGGCCATGCTGAGAGCGGTAGTTTTATGCCGTACAAAGCTATACGGCAGGGGTTGCACTAAATTGAGCTGTTTTTATTCTGGTGTTGTATATATGTACTGATCTTGGTTCTGATGCTGTATGTAAGTACTGATCTTGTTCTGGTGCTGTATATATGTACTGAGCTTGGTTCTAGTTCTGTATTTATGTACTCAACTTAGTTCTGGGGATGTATTTATGTACTGAGTTTGGTTCTAGTGTTGTTTTTATGTACGGAGATTTGTTCTGGTGCTGTATGTATGTCAGAGCTTGGTACTGGGGCTGTATATATGTAATGAGGATGGTTCTCGGGCTGTATATATGTACTGAGGTTGGTTCTGGGGCTGTATATATGTACTGAAGTTGGTTCTGGTTGTTAAGGATCTGCCAGGCACAGCTTCTGTGTCTACACCCATAGGTAATCAGTCTGCACCTGCTTCTATGTCTGTGAGACTGACTCCATCTTCCACCACTCAGGATGGCAGGCTTAGGAGTGGGAGAGCCTATCACAGCCTGGCCAGACGGAGCTAACTCCCGCCCTCTGTCTATTTATACCTGCCTTTCCTGTTCCTCCTTGCTTGTGATTCTTCTCGTTTGGTTTCCTGGCCCTGCTGCAGCTTCTTGAACTATTTGACCCTGCTTCATATTGACCCTGGCTTACTGACTACTCTTCTGCTCTGCGTTTGGTACCTCGTGCACTCCTGGTTTGTCTCGGCTTGTTCACTACTCTCCTGCTCTGCGTTTGGTACCTCGTACACTCCTGGTTTGACTCGGCTCGTTCACCACTCTTGTTGCTCACGGTGTTGCCGTGGACAACGGCCCCTTTTCCCTTGCTTCTGTGTACCCTTGTCTGTTTGTCTGTTGTGCACTTATTGAGCGTAGGGACCGTCGCCCAGTTGTACCCCGTCGCCTAGGGCGGGTCGTTGCAAGTAGGCAGGGACTGAGTGGCGGGTAGATTAGGGCTCACTTGTCTGTTTCCCTACCCCCATCATCACATAATCACAAGCCCATATACCTAGTCTACCCTGGTCCCTCACACTACGATGGACCCACTTGAGACCCTGGCTCAGCAAATGCAGGGTCTCTCCCTACAGGTCCAGGCCCTGGCTCAGAGGGTCAACCAGCCTGATACTACCATGGTAGTGCCCTTCACCTCACCTCTTGAACCCCACCTCAAGTTGCCTGACCGGTTCTCAGGGGACCGGAAGACTTTTCTCTCCTTTCGGGAGAGTTGTAGGCTCTATTTTCGCTTAAAGCCCCACTCTTCAGGTTCTGAGAGCCAGCGGGTGGGTATAATTATGTCCCGGCTCCAGGAAGGGCCCCAAGAATGGGCCTTCTCCTTGGCTCCTGACGCCCCTGAACTTTACTCTGTTGATCTTTTCTTTTCTGCTCTCGGACTCATTTATGAAGAGACTGACAGGACTGCCTTTGCCGAGAGTCAGCTGGTGACCTTACGTCAGGCTAAGAGACCTGTTGAGGAGTATTGCTCTGACTTTAGGAAGTGGTGCGTAGCTTCTCGGTGGAATGACCCTGCCTTAAGGTGCCAGTTTAGGTTGGGTCTGTCGAACGCCCTGAAAGACCTGCTAGTTAGCTATCCCTCTTCTGACTCCCTAGACCAGGTTATGGCTTTAGCGGTACGACTTGACCGACATCTCAGGGAACGACAACTTGAACGTTTTTGTGTTTTCTCCTCTGACTCCCCCATGATGCCTCCCGAGGTTCCGTTGCTTCGTTCTTCCAAGGAAGACTCGGAGGTACCTATGCAACTCGGGGCCTCCGTGTCCCCCCAACAACGTAGAGAGTTCCGCAGGAAGAATGGTCTCTGCTTCTATTGTGGGGATGACAAGCATCAAGTGAACACCTGTCCTAGGCGTAAGAATAAGCAGCCGGAAAACTTCTGCGCCTAAGTGATCATCGGGGAGGTCACTTGGGCGCACAGGTATTTCCCGTAAATATGAAACGTAATAAAATCTTGCTTCCCTTTCAGGTCTCTTTTGGTGGTAGGTCTGCTACCGGCAGTGCCTTCGTGGATTCAGGGTCTTCTGCTAATATCATGTCTGTGGAATTTGCTTTGTCTCTAGCTATGCCTTTGATTGATTTGCCTAAACCTGTCCCGGTAGTGGGTATCGACTCCACTCCTCTTGCTAATGGTTATTTTACACAGCATACCCCTGTTTTTGAACTCCTTGTTGGCTCCATGCATTTGGAGCAGTGCTCTGTGCTGTTGATGCAGGGATTATCGTCCGATTTGGTTTTAGGCCTTCCCTGGTTGCAGTTGCATAGCCCACGTTTGACTGGAATACTGGGGATCTTACCAAATGGGGTAATGAATGCTTGACGTCATGATTTTCTGTTAATTTTATTTCTCCCCCTGAGGAGGTGAACACGCTACCTGAGTTTGTTCAGGACTTCGCTGATGCTTTCTCTAAGGAGGCCTCTGAAGTGTTACCTCCTCATAGAGAATACAATTGCACTATCGATTTGGTACCAGAAGCTAAACTCCCTAAGGGTAGGATATTTAATCTCTCTTGTCCCGAACGTGAAGCCATGAGAGAGTATATCCAGGAATGCCTGGCCAAGGGTTACATTCGTCCCTCTACTTCTCCGGTAGGTGCTGGCTTCTTCTTCGTAGGGAAGAAGGATGGTGGTCTTAGGCCATGCATTGACTACCGTAACTTGAATAAAGTCACTGTAAGGAACCAGTATCCCCTTCCTTTGATTCCTGATCTCTTTAATCAGGTTCAGGGGGCCCAATGGTTCTTTAAGTTTAATCTACGGGGGGCGTATAACCTTAACCGCATCAAAGAGGGGGATGAGTGGAAGACTGCGTTTAACACGCCCGAAGGTCATTTCGAATACCTCGTCATGCCCTTTGGGTTGTGTAATGCTCCCGCGGTCTTACATAATTTCATAAATGAGATTTTCAGAGATTACCTGGGGGTATTTCTTGTAGTGTACCTTGATGACATACTTGTGTTTTCCAAGGACTGGTCCTCCCACATTGATCATGTCAGGAAGGTGCTCCAGGTCCTTCGGGAAAACAAACTGTTTGCGAAGACCGAAAAATGTGTGTTTGGGGTGCAGGAGATACCATTTTTGGGTCAAATCCTCACTCCTCATGAATTCCGCATAGGACGCCGCCAAGGTCCAGGCTGTGGCGGAATGGGTCCAACCTGCCTCCCTGAAGGCGTTACAGTGCTTCTTGGGGTTCGCTAATTATTACAAGAGATTTATTGCTAACTTCTCGGTCATCGCTAAGCCTCTTACGTATCTCTCTCGCAAGGGTGCTGATCTCCTCCGCTGGTCTCCTGAGGCTCTCCAGGCTTTTGAGGTCCTTAAGAAGTGCTTTATCTCGGCCCCGGTGCTGGTTCAGCCCAACCAAATGGAGCCATTTATCATGGAGGTTGACGCGTCCGAGGTGGGAGTGGGGGCTGTCTTGTCCCAGGGTACCAGGTCCCTCACCCATCTCCGTCCCTGTGCCTACTTCTCCAGGAAGTTTTTGCCCACTGAGAGTAACTATGATATTGGCAACCACGAACTCTTAGCCATTAAATGGGCATTTGAAGAGTGGCACCACTTCCTGGAGGGGGCTAGGCACCAGGTAACGGTCCTTACCGACCACAAGAATCTGGTTTTCCTAGAATCTGCCCAGAGGCTAAACCCGAGACAAGCTCGATGGGCGTTATTTTTTACCAGATTCAACTTTTTGGTTACCTATAGGGCTGGGTCTAAAAATATTAAGGCTGATGCACTGTCGCGTAGCTTCATGGCCAGCCCTTCTTCGGAGGAAGATCCTGCTTGTATTTTGCCTATAATAATTTCCTCTATTGATTCTGATTTAGTCTCTGAAATTGCTGCTGGTCAAGGTTCAGCTCCCGGGAACCTTCCTGAGAACAAGCTGTTTGTTCCCCTGCAATTCCGGCTAAGGGTATTTAGGGAAAATCATGACTCCGCACTATCTGGTCATCCAGGCATCCTGGGTACCAAGCACCTCATTGCCAGAAACTATTGGTGGCCTGGGTTGCCTAAAGACGTTAAGGCCTACGTTGCCGCTTGTGAGGTTTGTGCTAGGTCCAAGACTCCCAGGTCCAGACCAGCGGGCTTACTACGTTCTTTGCCCATTCCCCAGAGACCTTGGACCCATATCTCCATGAATTTTATCACCGATTTGCCTCCATCTCAAGGCAAGTTGGTGGTGTGGGTTGTAGTAGACCGCTTCAGTAAGATGTGCCACTTTGTGCCCCTCAAGAAACTACACAATGCTAAGACGTTAGCTACCTTGTTTGTCAAACACATCCTGCGTCTCCATGGGGTCCCTGTCAATATTGTTTCTGACAGAGGGGTACAATTTGTTTCTTTGTTTTGGAGAGCCTTCTGTAAAAAGTTGGAGATTGATCTGTCCTTCTCTTCTGCCTTCCATCCTGAAACTAATGGCCAAACTGAGAGAACTAATCAGTCTCTAGAACAATATTTAAGGTGTTTTATCTCTGACTGTCAATATGATTGGGTCTCATTCATTCCCCTCGCCGAATTTTCCCTTAATAACCGGGTCAGTAACTCGTCAGGGGTCTCCCCCTTTTTCTGTAATTTTGGGTTTAATCCACGGTTCTCCTTCGTTTCACCTGGTAGTTCCAACAATCCCGAGGTAGAGGTCGTTCATCGGGAACAGTGCACAGTCTGGGCCCAGGTTCAGAAGAACCTAGAGGCGTCCCAGAGCATACAAAAAACTCAGGCAGATAGAAGACGTTCTGCTAACCCCTTGTTTATGGTCGGAGATCTGGTGTGGCTATCATCAAAGAACTTGTACCTTAAAGTCCCGTCCAAGTAATTTGCTCCCCGGTTTATAGGGCCGTACAAGGTCATTGAAGTCCTCAATCCTGTCTCCTTCCGACTGGAGTTGCCCCCATCTTTTCGAGTACATGACGTGTTTAAATGCCTCCCTCCTTAAACGCTGCTCCCCGTCCTTGGCTCCCTCGAGGAAACCTCCTGTCCCCGTTCTCACCCCTGAGGGGGTAGAATTCGAGGTGGCCAAGATTGTGGACAGCAAGATGGTCCAAGGCTCCCTCCAGTACCTGGTCCATTGGAGAGGATACAGGCCTGAGGAGAGGACTTGGGTACCCGCCCGGGATGTTCACGCTGGGGTATTGGTCAGGAGGTTCCACCTTCATTTCCCCAATAAACCAGGGCCATCTAGAAAGGGTCCGGTGGCCCCTCATAAAAGGGGGGGTACTGTTAAGGATCTGCCAGGCACAGCTTTTGTGTCTACGCCCATAGGTAATCAGTCTGCACCTGCTTCTATGTCTTTGAGACTGACTCCATCTTCCACCACTCAGGATGGCAGGCTTAGGAGTGGGAGAGCCTATCACAGCCTGGCCAGACGGAGCTAGCTCCCGCCCTCTGTCTATTTATACCTGCCTTTCCTGTTCCTCCTTGCTTGTGATTCTTCTCTGTTGGTTTCCTGGACCTGCTGCAACTTCTTGAACTATTTGACCCTGCTTCATATTGACCCTGGCTTACTGACTACTCTTCTGCTCTGCGTTTTGTACGTCGTACACTCCTGGTTTGTCTCGGCTTGTTCACTACTCTCCTGCTCTGCGTTTGGTACCTCGTACACTCCTGGTTTGACTCGACTCGTTCACCACTCTTGTTGCTCACGGTGTTGCCGTGGGCAACTGCCCCTTTTCCCTTGCTTCTGTGCACCCTTGTCTGTTTGTCTGTCGTGCACTTATTGAGCGTAGGGACCGTCGCCCAGTTGTACCCCGTCGCCTAGGGCGGGTCGTTGCAAGTAGGCAGGGACTGAGTGGCGGGTAGATTAGGGCTCACTTGTCTGTTTCCCTACCCCCATCATCACACTGGTATTGTATTTATGTACTGAGCTTTGTTCTAGTGCTGTATGTATGTACTGAGCTTGGTTATGGTGCTGTATATATGTCAGAGCTTGGTTCTGGGGCTGTATATATGTACTGAGGTTGGTTCTGGGGCTATATATATGTACGGAGGTTGGTTATGGGGCTGTATTTATGTACTGAGCTTTGTTCTAGTGCTGTATGTATGTACTGAGCTTTGGTCTGGTGCTGTATATAGGTCAGAGCTTGGTTATACTGCTGTATTTATTAACTGCACTTGGTTCTGGTGCTGTATATATGTCAGAGCTTGGTTCTGGATCTGTGATTATATCGGATATATTTATAATAACAAAATTGCAGGGCAGATGGAATTATTCTCAATTCATTGTATATTTAATGGGAACCTGTCAGGTAGTTTTAACCCCTTGAACTGCCACCATGCGGTGATACATGACCTGACAATATTTCCAAACATTCCCTTGTATGTTTTTTTTGAGATGCAACAAAATCTTTAAAATCCCTTTTTAAAACGTAGCACACTATATGCTAATCACTCATTAGAGGGTCATGGGTCGGTGCCGCTATCCTAAGAGTCACATAGTCCTGCCTCCAAACCCACCTTTCCATGTTTGAGTGACATCTCCCTGGCTGATACAACTTTCTCGGATGCACCATTGCCTTGTGGCACTATACACAAGGGGGGGCTGTGTGGCACTATACACAAGAGGGGGGCTGTGTGGCACTATTTTGAAGGGGGGGTGCTGTGTGGCACAATACACAAGGGGGGGCTGTGTAGCACTATACACAAAGGGGTGGCGGTGTGGCACTATACACAAGGGGGTGCTGTGCTGCACTATACACGTGGGGGAACTGTATGGCACTATTTACAAGGGGGAGGGCTGTGGCTCTATCTACAGGGGGCTGAATGTGGCGCAACCTAGAGGGGTCTGTGTGCGGCACTATTTACTAAGGGGGGCTGTGTGGCACTATATACAGTGGGAGCTGTATAGCGCTATATACAGTGGAGGCTTTATGGCGATATCTACAGGGGGCCTGTATGGCACTATCTACAAGGGGGAGGTGGGGGCACTATTTACAAATGGGGTGTGACTGTCTATAGGCGGGGCTATAAAGCATTGTCTACTGGGGGGCTGTATGGCACATTCTACAGGGGGCACTATTTATAAGGGGGGCTGCTTGTGGGGCCCGGTCAAGAGTTTGCTATGGGGCCCAGTCTTACCTAGTTACGCCCCTGAGTGACACAAGCTGGGTTCAGCATATTGCGCAGTGAAATGGCAGATCAGTGGAAAAATTTCCATTTTCCCTTTGCTGTGCATTAATTTCTTGAAAACACCTGTGTGGTCTAAATGCTCACTACACCCTTTGATAAATGCATTTAGGGGTTGTAGTTTCCATGACCAGGCAACTGTAGAGTACGCTCAGTCTACTAGTGGATGATGTTAATATTAACCGGTTCAGGGCCGGGCTATTTTGATCCTTCAGGACCAGACACCGTTTAGCCCTTTTTAGCACTCGTTAGTTAAATGGTTATAACTTTTTTATTTGTTGGGCCAGCGACGTGATTTTTGCGTTGTTTTTTCCATAAACAATGCAGGTTTGTTTTTTGTTTTTAATCATTTTTATACACATCCTTTTTGCTATTTTAGAATTTTTATTTTTTTGGTAATAACATAGTTTTACCCTAAAATAGACCTTTTATTTGTGATGGTCATTTTCTACCGTAAATTTTAATATATGTCTTTTTTAGGGTAATTGGCTCAGGGCTAGCATTACGACAATGATTGGGGGGAACCTTTTTTTTTGGGGTGGGTATTTTATATGTATTATTATTAATATTTTTTGTACTTTACTTTACTTTTGTTTTTTTTTACTATGGTCTGTCCCTCAAAGGTCAGAAAAGCTAAAACCCGTGCCGTAAATAGTCTATGGCATGGGTTTTAAGGACCCTGACTGCTGGCCGTAAATACACAGCCAGCGGTCGGGAACCGGTTAAGACTACCCTCCAAGAAAAAAAAACGGACATCTTGGGTTGGATAAATTTGGCCACAGTAGACATTTTATTAACAAACAAACATAATAAAAACAACACTTTACATATAAACATAACAATAGAAGGGGAGTCCTTGGAGCTACAAAAGTCTGTGAACATAAAACAGCCCACCTGCATATTTTTACTCCCAGCCGTCTCCCTACAGGCTCAGGGGCACCGTCATATCTGCAGTTGGCTAACCTAGACTGCAACCACTCCCCAGGACACCACCCATCAGGAGCCCAAATTGACCAGACCACTAAGCAATAATAAATTCGGGAACCATACCCCCGATGAATCCCCCCCACACCAATTTACCACCAACTCCAAGGACCCCCAATCCGCCAAGTTACTGCTGCGACACTGCAACAACCACTCCCCATGATCTCCTCTTACCTGTGAAAAAAGCAGAAAGCAACGAGCAACATAGCGAAAACCCACACTGTCAAGATACATGTAGCGCCCATGGCCGCGGGCCGTCGGGTTCACTCACCTCCCGACGCCCGCAGCCATGGATCTGTGAGCGCTGGCCTCCGTCTCCCTCCTAGGAGATGCCAGCGCTCGCTTGCGCTCTGTCCGGCCGGGTCCCGTAGGGTGCGTTCGCACGCTCGCGCCCGCTCTTAAAGGGCCAGCGCGCGCACATGGAATCAATGATTATTAACCCACGTGATTCCCTGCTCTATAAGAATGCCCCAGCCCTTCTAATCCTTGCCTGAGCGTTGTTAGTCTTTCCCTGTCTGTCTCGCAAATGGTCCCTTAGTGTCTCCCGTTCCTGCTGTTACCCGTGCCCTGTTACCGTTCCTGTATTCCGCATTGTTCCTGTGCCTACCCATGTTCTAGTCATCTGCCATGTCAAGTGCCACCTGCCACGTCAAGTGCCATCTGCCACGTCAAGTGCCATCTGCCACGTCAAGTGTCATCTGCCACGTCAAGTGCCATCTGCCACGTCAAGTGCCATCTGGCACGTCAAGTGCCATCTGCCACGTCAAGTGCCATCGGCTCATCGGATACTGCCCGCCACGTCTGGCGCCACTTTCCGCACCTGTCTCCATCTGTGCTGAGGCCACAGTCACCGTCCGGACTATTACAGGTACCTAAACATTACTGTCTGCTATCTACTTTCACATAGACTGTGACCTGGTCAGCTGCCTCCCCGCTACGGCGGAGCGGCCTAGTGGGTCCACAAACCCAGTGCCCGTGACAATACATAAGGAACAAGAAAAAATAGGGAGGGAGGAGGGGACAAGTTCTATTGCTGTCTGCTCCCGTAATGGCGACCCCATTCCCTAGCTCCCCTCAAATTCCCTCTAGCCTCACCCTATCAGCCTCCGCCCCCCACTGACTCCTGACCACCCCTTCTATAATAACTTAACTCTTTCCCGACCTTCATCCCTGGTCATGCTGGCCTACTCCGGCCTGTACTAAATGGTGTCACCTCTCAGGGGTTTCTTTTATTATTTTACATCAGAGCCTCTGAAATTGTAAATCAATGCTGTGTACATCACCAAATTAGGACTCAAATGCACATGACGTTCTTTCACTCCAGTGGCACAAGCGTGTCACCACATATTAGGCACTGAAATAACATATCTATAGAAAATGTTTCACTCTGTAACAACCACTGTGCATTAATCAACATGCCCACTAGATGAATGCCTCTAGATTAATTACTTAAGGGGTGTAGCTTCTAAAATGGGGGTCACTTCTGGGAGGGTTCCACTGTTTTGGTACCAAAATCTGTGCTCCAAAAGCCAAATGGCGTTCCTTCCCTTCTGACCTGAAACATCATCCCAGGAGGCCGGCCTGTAGAAGAAAGCGTCTCTATGACAACAGTCGGGGGAAATATAACGTTTTTTATTAATTTGAAACCAAAAAGTATTCATATTTTTCATTTGCGATTTTTGCGGTGGAATCGCAGCATTTTCATCATAAAAGTCGCAACATTTGGCTATTTGTGGCAGGTATTACATACCCATTGAATTCAATGGTGAAAATCCGCCACAGGAGAGAAACGAATACGCAGCATAAATTGACATGCTGCAGTTTTTTGTTTTTTTAATTTATTAATATTTTCGCTGCAGATGTTTGTTCTGCAACTTGTGGATGAGATTTGCTTAAATCTCATTCACTTTGCTGCTATTGTAAATGCTGCGTAATTTCCGCACAAAATTCCATTGTGGAAATTCCGCTGCATTTACGCTACATGGGAACCCAGCCTTAGGATATATTCACACGACAGTGAAAAAAACCGGCCATTAAAATAGGAATTAAATATCCATTTTCCATAAACGTTTTGCATCCGTGTGTCTCCAAATTTTAAACCATTTCCTGACCATCTGACCATTTTTAAACGACTGTTTTCCATGGACGTATTGGCCATCCGTTTTTCACATCTGTTAAAAATACAGATGAATTTCATTTGACAGGGTATTTTTGTCTCAACCCCATTTCTTCAGCTCACGCGATGCTCTGGAGGCGATTTCCCAGCCTCTCCTCAGCACCTTCTAGCAACCGATCTGTTTTTAAGGGCCTTCACAAGTATGGCTTTCTTAAAAATTGCCGTTAAAAACAGATCCGTTGACTTGTATGGGGGCCGTCAGGCCGTGTAAATGGTCAAAAATAGAACGTGTTCTATGTTTTTGACGGTTCGTTAAAAAAACCAATATGTGAATGCACCCATACAACTCCATTGTTCTGAAAATGGCCATGTGACGGCCATTAAAATGGCCATCACACGGCTGTTTTATGTCGTATGAATAGAACATAAGTTTTCTATGTGTTGATTTTTACATTCTTTAACTCCTGCCCGCATCCTGCCGTTAAATGGATATTCCCATCTTATACATTTATGGCATAGCAACAAGATATGCCATAAATGTCTGATAGATGCTGGTCCCAGCTCTAAGCCCTGTACCTATATTGAGAAGAGGGGTCACCCGACCTCTTACTCGACTTCAGCTGTGCCGCTAGCTGCAGATTCCAGAATGGGTCTAGTAGAGAGATTTACCTGTCTATCTATCTACTCAAGAAATCTAATGGTCAAAGAAAAAAACCACAATACATTCCTTGAACGTTACTTGAAAATCTTTTATCAACTATACATGTAAATAATATCCTAATATCACTGGTCCTATTCAAACTAATCTCACTGAAGGTGACTGTATAGTGCATATAACAAAAACCATTAAAAAAATAAGTTTTACTAATCTCACACTAAACAACTACAGCAGCATAGGTTCCGACCCAGTGGCAGATTATCATATGGGCGGTTCGGGCGGCCACCCGGGGCCCGAGGCTCCCAGGGTGCCCATGGCAGCCCGAACTGCACAAAGTCTTATAAAACTATTCGGCGCGCTAGCGATACTAACTGCAGCTACGGAGATGGGGAGAAGGAGCAGGGAATTGGCCCGGGATAGGCCTAGGTAGCAGGCGTTAAGCACGTCTGCTAGTGTTTAGGACACGCCTCTCTGACACTGCGGGCGCCGCCATTGAGTGACAGAACAACAACCCCGTCACAAAGATGGAAGAGAAGAGCAGGGCGGTCACCGTTGGTGAGGTTAGTGGTACTGGCTGCCACTTTATCCTCCTGCCCAACTAACATTAAAGTCATTGGCCGACGCTAGGTGGGGGATTATGCAGTAAGGGGAGGGCTAACCATCTAACTGACGGCAGCTAGCTCTATGGGGGGATAATAGTTTCCCCCCATAGAGCTCTCTTCAGTCAGTTAGACGCTCAACCCCCCCCTCCCTTGCAGTATAGTAACTACTGAGGACCCTATGGGGGAAGGGGGGATTATTCCTAGAGCCCTCTGCCTGCAGTCAGATGGTTAGACTCCCCTGCAGTATAACTCTTCCCCCCCCATAGAGCTCTCAGCAGTTATTATATATATATATATATATATATATATATATATATATATATATATATATATATATATATATATATATATATTTCTTTAATAAAAATGTGTGTTTGGTGCAACTTTGAGATTATATTTTATTAAAAAATATTTTTACTTTTTGAGATACAGCTGCTTTGTATCCTGTATCTGTCAGGTCAGCAGGACTGACGGGATCAGTGAAACGGGACCTGCGCTAAATTATAATCTTAGATGTGATAGATTTGAGGTGGATACTGCGTGTCACTGATCCTGTCAGTCCTGCTGATCTGACGGATACAGGATACAAAGCAGCTGTATCCCAAAAAGTAAAAATATTTTTTAATAAAATCAAATCAATCACACTGATACACACACATACATTATATATATATATATATATATATATATATATATATATACACTACCGTTCAAAAATTTGGGGTCACCCAGACAATTTTGTGTTTTCCATGAAAACTCAAACTTATATTTATCAAATGAATTGCAGAATGACTAGAAAATATAGTCAGGACATTGACAAGGTTAGAAATAATGATTTTTATTGCAAATAATAATTTTCTCCTTCAAACTTTGCTTTCGTCAAAGAATGCTCCATTTGCAGCAATTACAGCATTGCAGACCTTTGGCATTCTAGCTGTTAATTTGCTGAGGTAATCAGGAGAAATTTCACCCCATGCTTCCAGAAGCCCCTCCCACAAGTTGGATTGGCTTGATGGCCACTTCTTGCGTACCATACGGTCAAGCTGCTCCCACAACAGCTCTATGGGATTGAGATCTGGTGACTGCGCTGGCCACTCCATTACAGATAGAATACCAGTTGCCTGCTTCTTCCCTAAATAGTTCTTGCATAATTTGGAGGTGTGCTTTGGGTCATTGTCCTGTTGTAGGATGAAATTGGCTCCAATCAAACGCTGTCCACAGGGTATGGCATGGCGTTGCAAAATGGAGTGATAGCCTTCCTTATTCAAAATCCCTTTTACCTTGTACAAATCTTCCACTTTACCAGCACCAAAGCAACCCCAGACCATCACATTACCTCCACCATGCTTGACAGATGGCGTCAAGCACTCTTCCAGCATCTTTTCAGTTGTTCTGCGTCTCACAAATGTTCTTCTGTGTGATACAAACACGTCAAACTTCGATTCGTCTGTCCATAACACTTTTTTCCAATCTTCCTCTGTCCAATGTCTGTGTGCTTTTGCCCATATTAATCTTTTCCTTTTATTAGCCAGTCTCAGATATGTTTTTTTCTTTGCCACTCTGCCCTGAAGGCCAGCATCCCGGAGTCGCCTCTTCACTGTAGACGTTGACACTGGCGTTTTGCGGGTACTATTTAATGAAGCTGCCAGTTGAGGAACTGTGAGGCGTCTATTTCTCAAACTAGAGACTCTAATGTGGCACGGGGCGGGTTAGTGGACCCACTAGGCCGTACCGCCGCAGCGGGGAGGCAGCTGGCCAAACAACAGGACACCCCAGAAATACAATGTCCCACTCAAGGGTACCTGAATAGTCCAGATGGTGGCCGCAGCTCTGGCACAGACGAGATGGGTGCAGCAGATGGCGCCAAACGTGGCGGATGACACAGGAGCCGCAAGTTGCGCCAGACGTGGCGGATTCCTCCGAATGTGGCAGATAACACAGGACGTGGTGGATTCCTCCGGGCGTGGCGGATTCCTCTGGACGTGGCAGATGACACAGGACGTGGCGGATTCCTCCGGATGTGGCAGATGACACAGGACGTGGCAGATTCCTCCGGACGTGGCAGATGACACAGAAAGTAGCGGATTCCTCCGGACGTGGCAGATGACACAGGACGTGGCAGATTCCTCTGGACGTGGCAGATGACACAGGACGTGGCATGACTAGATACTAGGGCAAAGCACAGGAAACAGGAACGGGGAACAAGGTGCGGGTAACAACAGGAACGGGAAACACTAAGGGACCATTTGCAAGACAGACTGGGAAAACTAACAACGCTCAGGCATCGAACTAGGGGGCTGGACCCCTCTTATAGCCCAGGGTACTCACAGGTCAAAGGTTGTTCACGATGTCCGGTGCGCGCGCTGCCCCTTTAAGAGCGGGGACGAGCGTGCGCGCGCACCCTGCGGGCTCCGGCGGAGGTGAGTGGATGCAAGCGCTGGCGTCTCCTGAGGAGGAGGCTGGGGCCAGCGCTTGCCGACTCGTGGCTGCGGCTGTCAGCGGGAGGCTGGAGCTGACAGCCCGCAGCCACGGACATTACAGTATCCCCCCTCTTACTCCCCCTCTTCTTGGGACCGGAACGAGAGAGAAACTTCTTTAGAAGAGTAGGGGCATTGAGGTTCTCCTCTGGCTCCCAGGACCTCTCTTCGGGACCAAACCCCCTCCAATCCACCAAATACAAGGTCTTTCCTTTCACTCTCTTGGTGTCCAAGATCTCCTTTACCTCAAAGATGTCAGAGGAGCCGCTGGGAGCAACCGCAGGGCTGGGAGTCTTGGAATAGCGGTTTAGGATCACAGGCCTCAGGAGGGAGACATGGAAGGAGTTGGGAATCCTGAGGGTAGGAGGCAGCCGAAGCTTGTAGGCGACAGGGTTGATCTGCTGCAGGACCTCGAATGGTCCAAGGAACCTGGGAGCGAACTTGTATGAGGGCATCTTCAAGCGAATGTTCCGAGAGGACAGCCAGACTTTAGTCCCCGGAAGATACTGAGGCGGCTCTCTTCTCTTAGTATCTGCCTTTCGCTTCATGCGATCTACTGCCAGCAAAATAGAGGACCGGGTCTGTTGCCAGATTTGCAGGAAGTCCCCATATGCAGAGTCAGCAGCGGGAACCTGGGATGAAGTCGACACAGGAAGAGGGACTCTGGGATGTTGACTGTAGACGATGTGAAACGGAGAGGAAGTGGTGGACTCACTTGTGTGGTTGTTGTAAGAAAATTCGGCCCATGGTAGAAGCTGTACCCAGTTATTGTGCTGTGAAGAGATGAAATGGCGGAGATAATTTTCCATGATCTGGTTGATCCTCTCAACTTGCCCATTGGACTGGGGGTGATAGGCAGAGGAAAAGTCCAATCTCACATCCAAGAGTTTACAGAGGGCTCTCCAGAACTTAGAGGTAAACTGAACCCCCCGGTCGGACACAATGTGAAGAGGCAAGCCATGCAAGTGGAAGATGTGCTGGATGAAGAGACTTGCCAGACGAGGAGCAGAAGGTAGGCCGGTCAGCGGGATAAAATGAGCCATCTTAGAGAACAGGTCCACCACCACCCAGACAGTGTTACATCCTGCTGAGGGGGGAAAGTCTGTGACGAAGTCCATCGCAATGTGCTGCCAGGGGGCATTGGGTACAGGCAGAGGTTGAAGCAGGCCGGCAGGCTTGCTGTGAGTCACTTTGTTAGAGGCACACACCGTGCAAGAAGAGACAAAGTCCAGAACATCCTTATGTAGCGTGGACCACCAAAAGTGACGAGCGATCAGGTCTCGGGTTTTACGGACACCGGCGTGCCCAGCAAGTTTAGAACTATGTCCCCAGCGGAGAATTCTTCTCCTGTCCGCCAACCGAACAAAAGTCCTCCCAGGAGGGATGTCTCTAACCTGCAGAGGATTAACAGTGACGATGCAGGACGGGTCTATGATGGTCTGGAGGGACTCCACTGTGTCTTCCGTCTCAAACGATCTGGACAGGGCATCTGCCCTCACATTCTTGTCCGCGGGACGGTAGTGGAGCACAAACGGAAAACGGGTGAAGAACAGCGACCACCTGGCTTGACAAGGATTAAGTCTTTGAGTGGACTGAAGGTAAGTGAGGTTCTTGTGGTCGGTGAAGATCAGGATGGGGTGAGCAGCGCCCTCCAGAAGATGTCTCCACTCCTCCAGGGCCAATTTGATGGCCAGCAGCTCCCGATCTCCAATGGAATAATTGCGCTCAGCAGAAGAAAACAGTCTAGAGTAGTAGCCACATACTACAGCCTTTCCTTTGGAGCTCCTCTGGAACAGAAGTGCACCTGCACCGACAGAGGAAGCGTCCACTTCCAGTGAGAACTGCCGAGATACGTCAGGATGATGGAGGATCGAGGCTGAAGTGAAGGCACTCTTCAGGCTATTAAATGCAGACTCTGCCTCTGGAGTCCACACTTTGGCGTTCACACCCTTCTTGGTAAGGGTCGAATGGGAGACGTCAGAGAAGAGAAGTTAGGAATAAACTGCCGGTAGAAATTGGCGAATCCCAGGAACCGCTGTATGGCCCTTAAGCCTTGGGGACGTGGCCACTCCAGGACAGCCTTCACTTTCTCAGGATCCATCTTATTGTAATTTTTTTTATTAAAAGTATTTTATTCTTGCATGTTTTTGTTCTTTTAAGTTTTTATTGAAATAACTTAATTCAGGATGACTCAAAGTTCACTTATGGATTCACCGTAGGGTTTCCACGAGAGACTAGCCAACTGTTTACGAGTTCCAATGATAACCCCAGTTTTTAGGTCTTTAAGTCTTCTCAGTACTACTTCTATGCTGGTTTCAATACTCATTGAGGAGCTTTCATGGTGACTTCTTTCCATGGGATTGCTGTCCATGGTCCTTATTGAAGGCTACATCATCCATTCTCTAATGCAGTATTTTTTTTAATTTATTTCTTTATTATTATTTTTCAACATAACATAAACAACAAAAAAAGAAAGCAGGTTACTTTTTTTTTTCTCAAACATATTCACATCTTACAATAGATACAACATGTATTTCAAATATCCTTTCATTAATCGACAATATAAATAAAAACATTTAGGAGAAAGAGAAAAAAAATAAATAAATAAATAAATAAATAAAAATAAAAATAAAAGTAAAAAAATAAAAAAAGGGGGGAAGGAAAAAGAAGAGAGGCAAGATTACAACATATATATATATACATATGTGTACACATACACACACACACACACACATATATATATATATATATATATATATACACATACATACATATACACACACAAGGCATTTGCGATTCTTTCCCCAGGTACAGCTCCGCTAATTATATACATATAATTGGCAATGCAAGACTTTATCTATATAGTCTACTATAGATCAGTTGCCTAGACTTGTTAGGACCTTACAACTATATCTTGATATCTTTACGCCAGTCACTTAGATACACTTCCAATATTTATAGTCTAGAAAGGAAATGCTCTTGAGGCATTATAGACTGACCATAACGTCCAATCATTTAGAAATTTTCCGTATGAATTAGAACGAACCGCTACCATTTTTTCCATAGTATAATCAAATTGAATGAGATTAGTTAATTCAGTGATCGTAATGGGGTCTGAAGATTTCCAAGACCTGGCTATCAACAGTCTGGCTGCCAGAATGACATGTCCTGTTATACACCTTAAGTCTCTAGGAATGTCAACAAGACCAACAAAACACAAAGCCAATGCAGGAGAGGGACGAATTTTATACCTTAAAATGCTGGACAAAAAAACAAAAGTAATTTCCCAAAAGTTAAAGACTAAAGGACAGTACCACCACACATGCATGTAATCGCCTAGGATGCCACAATTCCTCCAACAAAGAGGAGAGTAGGAAGGGTTAAATTTCTTCAACAGTGTTGGGGTTCTATACCATCTAAGCAATATTTTATGTGCTATTTCTCTGTGACTTTCTCCCTTTGAGATTTTGGGGACCCAATTTATCGCCTGGTGCCACTCTGCTAAGGTAATAACCATATTCAGTTCTGCCTCCCATTTAAGCAAATACCCTGGTTTAGCTAATCTCTGAACATTAGAAATTGTAGAATAAAACCACGAGATGCATTTCATTTTAGGCGCAGCCGAGTTGAAAGCCACAAAAGCGCTTCTTGGGAATAGTAGCCCATCTAAATTTCTACTGTTTAGGATGTGACGGATCTGAAAATATTTGTACAAATCATGAGTGGATATACCATATATTTCAACCAATTTATTAAAAGGCAGCATTCCCTTTGAATCGTAGAGGGAACCGATCGTTTCAACCCCAGCTGCCTCCCATTTTAGTACATTTAATTCCGGTGTAAAGGAGGAAAGATACCGAAGGGGAAGTAACCGAAGGGGGCAACATTCAGACTTAGGCGTATGTGAAATCAAATATTGCCAAGAAGCTATAGAGGCAACAATAGAAAGCATGTTCATGTTCCTATACGGGCGGTTAGAATGATTTAGTGGCAAATAAGAAATTAAGTGAGCCCCCGCTGTAGCCCTCTCAATTTCCACCCATTTAAGTTCGTTATGTCTACCCCACCAATGATAAATCTGGCTAAGAACCGTAGAGTGAAAATATCGCCTAATATCTGGTACCCCCATCCCCCCTAAAGACCAAGAACGGGACATGGTGGAAAATCGAATCCTAGGTTTTTTACCAGCCCATATGAAATCCGTAAGTAACTTTTGAAGTTTCGAGAGATAAATGATAGGAAGTGGAATAGTCACTGTACGGAATACATATAGTATTATAGGCAAGATCATCATTTTAACAATAGCAATTTTTCCGGCCCAAGATATCGTTGGTGTGGAGAAGCTATTCGCTAGTTTTGATACCTTAAGTAGAAGCGGGTGGTAATTCTTTGTAAATAAAGTCGAGCTCGAACTTGTAATAAAGGTACCTAGATATGTAATACTCTCTTCACTCCACTCAAAAGGGAAACGTGCAGATAACGCAATTTTTGTAACCTGATCCAATCCCCATCATTTTAGACTTATTTGAATTAACCTTGTAATATGAAATTTTGTTAAATTGAGAAATCGTATTTTCAATAGCAGGTAGAGAATTGAAGGGATCGGAAATCACCAAAAGCACATCGTCAGCATAAAGACCGACTTTGTGGGTTTTAGTCCCTACTTGGATGCCCTGAATTTTTGTGTTAGTTCTTATTGCTTCTGCTAGGGGTTCCATTGCTAGGGCAAACACAATTGGGGAAAGTGGACAGCCTTGACGAGTGCCGTTCCTTATTGCAAAGGGATCAGAGAGAAACCCAGCAGAAAAAACTCTTGCCGAAGGGGACGAATATAGTGCCAATATTGACGATTTTATACGTCCCTTAAGGCCAAAATGTTCAAAAAGTTGTGACAGATAACCCCAATGTATTCTATCGAAAGCCTTCTCTGCGTCTAAGGAAAGAAGCAGAGAAGGCGTTCTTGAGGTCTCCACACACTGAATCAAATTCATAAACCGCCGAGTTCCATCAGAGACCTGACGTCCCGCCACAAACCCAACCTGATCTGGGTTAATCAATTGAGGGATAATATGATACAATCTTTGTGAAAGCATTTTTGCATATATTTTAATGTCTGTGTTTAAAAGAGAAATTGGTCTAAAGTTAGCTGGTACTGTAGGGTCTTTGTCTGGCTTAGGGAGAGTAACTACCGTGGCCAGGAGCATTTCTTTAGGGAAAGCACCCTCTTCTGCTGCTTTATTAAATATCTGCATTAAATGAGGAGCTAGTATCTGTGAGTATTCTCTATAGTAGTTATTCGTATATCCATCAGGACCTGGAGCTTTATGAAGTTTAAGCGATGATATGGCTTTAAGTACCTCTAATTCAGTGAAGGGAGCCGATATGGCTGCGAGTTGAGACTGAGAAACCTTGGGCAGTGGAACTGAAAGGAGAAAATCCGCAATTTCTGACTGTGAAGGTTGGTATGTATTATCGTCCGAATGTAAATTATAGAGATTGTTGTAATAATCTCTAAACCGATCAGCTATCAACCTAGGATCTATTATTTTATTACCCTGGGTATCAATAAGGTGAGTAAGACGGGAATGTGGGGTAAGCTTTTTTATCCTTTTAGCCAAAAAGGTGCCAGCTCTATTATTATGTACATAGGTATTCATTTGTAAACGTTTAAGATTAATATCATATTGAGTTATCAACAAAGACTGTAGAGACAAACGCAAAGACCTCAGTTCAGAAGAGTATGCCGGTGTGGGTGTAGTTTTATTTTTATCATTTATAATTGTTATCTTCTTGTTGATACTAAAAATTTCGTTTTCCCTTTTTCTCTTAGCCTGAGAACAGGCTTTGATTAGTAGCCCTCTCATAAATGCTTTGTGTGCATTCCAGACCGTAAAGGGGCAAGAAACTGAGCCGACATTTACTTCAAAGAAAGAAGACAATTCTTTAGACAATTTCATAGCATGATCAGGGTGGAGGAGTATATAGTCATTCAAACGCCACTGTGATGGATAGGAGAAAAGCATTTTTTCCTCTATATAAAGCGAAATTGGTGCATGGTCAGACCAGGTTATCTGTCCGATTTCTGAAGCTTTAGATTGTAACAGTGCCCTGTTATTTACCAAAAACAAGTCAATCCTAGAATAAGAACCATGTGGAGGAGAAAAGAAAGTATAGTCCCTCTCCCCCCCATGTTGACATCTCCACACATCGAACAGACCTTCCTCCACCAAGGTCAATGCAAAAGGAAAGGCTTGTCTGCTTTTAGTGGTACAATCTATATCTGGGTCAATAATCATGTTAAAATCTCCACCCATAACCAACATGCCTTGTGTTGCGCTTTTAATTTTAGATAGTATGGTAACCAATTAGTGATGTTGGCGTTTGTTTGGAAAGTAAACATTAACAATAGTATACAGTATATTATTAATTTCACATACTACTCCCAGATATCTTCCTTGGGGATCGCTTATAAGTGATTTAAATGTAAAAGCGACTGAATTTTTAATAGCAATCATAACCCCCTTACGTTTAACCATACATGAAGATGTAAAAATGTGTGGAAAATATTTGTTTGAACACTTCGGACTTTTCTCCGCCTGAAAATGGGTTTCTTGCACCAATAAAACGTCACATTTTAGAGCCTTAGCTTCCCGCCACAACAGACTTCTCTTATAAGGACTATTAAGGCCCCTAACATTAATTGAAGAAAATTTCAATACCATGTCTACAGGTTAAAGAGCAAATACAGATAGGCGCCAAGAAACTCCCTACGAGCCTTAAAATTCTGAAATCAGTACCTTTGTTTTTAAGGAAAACCTTAAATAAATTAGTTTTCTGAAAACATAAGTTCAAAATTGCCCCATTATATAGATAAGTCATGTACAAGAGAGTACATACTAAAGAGACAGAAAAGGAAAGTAAAAAAAAATAATAATAAAAAGGAAAGAAGAATAAATTGAGAACAATCATAGTGCGAATTCCGCACTGCATTCTCTTTGGGAAAAAGAACCGATAACACAATTTGCTCAAGTAATAATATCAAAAAGAAACTAAAAATGAGTTAACCAAATGCAAAATGTATTGATACCATGTTATCCTTTAGTATGTAAACAACATATACATAAAGTATCAAGTCGTACGGTGTCTAGTGCTCACTGACTTCCATTCCAAAGGAAGTGTGGAAGGAAAGTTGGCCTTCCTAACTCTGTGAACATTTCCGGGTAAAGGAATGTTCCATTTCTGTAACAGGGCTATTCCTTCTTCCACAGACGTAGCAGTGACGAAAGTTCCATTATATGTTATCAACAATTTTGTCGGGGACCCCCATTTATACCTTATACCCTCGTCACGCAAGGTTTTCGTAACTTGAGAATACTCCCTACGGGCTTGAAGAGTTGCAGCTGAAAGGTCCGGGAATAGAAAAATATTTGAAAAAGGAGACGGAAGCGAGCCTGATCTTCTGGCCTCAAACATTAGTCTCTCTTTAATATGGAAAAAATGTATTCTAACCAATATGTCTCGAGACGCCTTTTCTGGTGCTGTTTTAGATTTTGGTAATCTGTGAGCCCGGTCAATTATCAAATCTAATTCTGAAAGTGATGGTATTATAGCGAGGAATATTTTTCTCACATAAGAAGTCAATTCTGTAGTCGGTATCTCCTCCGCTATGCCTCGAATTTTGATATTATTTCGCCTTGCTCGATCCTCGCTGTCTGAAACTTTGTGTTTGAGCCAAACAACGTCATTTTCCAAAATATTATGGGCATCCACTAATTCATTATGTGCGGTTGTGAAATCTCCCATCTTGCGTTCCAAATGGTCGGTACGCTCACCCAGGAGATTAACATTAGACTGTAGTTTGCTGATCAAAGATGACACACTTTTATCTATGCCCTTTTGTAGCAAGATTAGCATGCCTTTTAATATATCCACAGTTATGGGGGCGTCAGAGGAAGGAAACTGATTAATATCACAGGGTTCATCTGTTACTGATTCTGTCAGTGTAGTCTCATCCACCCTTAGAGATTTTTTTCGAGCAGGACTTTTAGTTGCTGGAGAGACCAAAGGAGAAAAAGAGTCCCCGCATGAGGCCCTGTCCTCATTTGATGTAGAGGGAGAGCCAGAGGCCCCATCTTCGGGTGGAACTTCGTCCTGTATTAGATCACGTATAGATATACTTGCGGACTGGCTCACACCATCTTGTATAGCATCAGATATTCCTGGCCCTAAACCAACTCCTTGGGAAAGAGCTGCATTAGAAAAATATTCTGTTAACTTCCTAGGTACAGTTCTACCCTTACGTTTAGTCATCTTAGCTGACCTTAGACTGACCTTTCTTGTTGGTACTCTAAATTTTTACCTGCTTTTCATTTTATGAATACTATATAAAAATTTAAGTAGCAAAAAACAAGAAACAAAACCAAAGGATCGGAAACGAAACAAATCCAGAACCAAATCCAGCCAAAGCAGCCTCCCAATTTCCAACCTCTAACCTTCAGCCACGTACAATTAGATATGGAAAAAAAGGCGGTTGGACACACGGTGGGGCAGGATGGAATACAGTTCAGCACAGCCAAGCACAGATACGGAGGGATGAGTTACAAAGTACAGTCACTTAATTAACTTTCCATCACTTTCAATATTTTCAGCATACTACCAGATCTCTTTGATTCCTCTTCCTGGCACAGTTAATGCAAAGCACAGGTCAGCACAGCACAACACAGCACAAAAGATTTCCCTTCCAGGAGAGCCAAGACACGTGGTATCCTTGAGCCCAGCCCAGCCTCCTTACTAGTAGACAGCTGACAGATGATCGTTATAGCCGGACCTCGCGTTAGTGATGTTGCACTTCCCCAGTGCAGTTCCCCAACAGCTGGGAATCACCTCGTGGGGTATCCTACCCAGGGGCGCCTCTCTTCAGTGGACCTCGGCAGGTTCGACAACAATTACAGCTGGGCTCAGCAAGGTTGCTGGACATGCAATCACAACGAGCTCAGCAGACTTGACGAGCTTGACGAGCACCGTAGCACACACTGCACACACATCAGCAGAGACAAGCGGAAGCAAGCGGAGACAAGAGGCAACTGGAGATAAGGCAGACAGGATCGTAAATTCCTTAACCTTGAGGATCCTCACACTGGTCTTTCTTGTTTTCCCTTCACAGAAGGCCTCTCAGTTTAGGCAGCTCATTTAGCTCAGTCAGCGGCTCAGATGGTTGGTTAACATTGATTGGGCTCCATAGGGCAAATTGTGTCAGCTACTTCCTTCAGCAGCCAGCAGCCATGACCTCGGCGGCTAGGCTCCACCCCAGGATCCATCTTGAGGCCTTGATCCGAGATGATGTAGCCCAGGAAGGGCAGAGAACTCTTCTCAAAGACGCACTTCTCCAGCTTGGCGTATAAATGATTCTCCCTCAATTGTAGTAGAACCTGACGAACATGCCTCCGATGAGTCGTCTGATCTGGGGAGAAAATCAAAATATCATCGAGATAAACAACAACGCAGACATAGAGTAGATCTCGGAAGATATCGTTAACGAACTCCTGAAACACTGCTGGAGCGTTACACAGTCCGAAGGGCATCACCAGGTATTCGTAGTGCCCGTCCCGGGTGTTAAATGCCGTCTTCCATTCGTCACCCCGGCGAATCCGGACTAGATTGTAAGCCCCACGCAGGTCTAGCTTAGAAAAAATTTTGGCCCCTCGTATGCAATCAAATAGCTCAGAGATGAGTGGCAACGGGTATTTGTTCTTGACTGTGATCAGGTTGAGGCCCCTGTAGTCAATGCAGGGACGAAGGGATCCATCCTTCTTTTTAACGAAGAAGAATCCAGGCCCAGCCGGGGAGGAAGATTTTCGTATAAAACCCCTCTCCAGATTCTCCTTTATATAGGCCGACATGGATAGAGACTCAGGCAAGGAGAGAGGATATACCCGTCCACGGGGAAGAGAGGCATTAGGAACCAGTTCAATGGGGCAGTCATAGGTGCGATGTGGAGGCAGCGTCTCAGCCTCCTTTTTGATGAAAACATCTGCATACTGAGCAAAATGGGGAGGCAGTCCCGACAGCGACTGAGGCAGAGAAGGCTTGACAGGATGGATCTGCAACAGACAACGACCATGGCACTTGGAGCCCCATTGGAGAACCTCTCCAGAATTCCAGTCCAGGACTGGGGCATTAAGTCGAAGCCAAGGCAGGCCCAGCAGAACAGGATTGATGGCCTTGGGCAAAACAAGGAACGAAATAAATTCAGAGTGAAATACTCCAACCTGGAGCTTCAACGGCTTGGTTTTAGAGATAATGGGATCAGGCAGAGGCAGTCCATTAACTGAGGCCACAGCCAAAGATGTCTCCAGGGGAACTGTGGGCAGCTGAAGATGATCCACAAGCTCTTTCTGGATGAAATTTGCAGCAGAGCCAGAGTCAAGATAGGCAGAGACTTGATGCGTCCTGTCGCCGGATACCAGGGTCACAGGAATAGTCAGTTTGGCAGCGAATCCTCTGTTAGATTCTGTTCCACCTAGTGTTGTCTCTCCAACCAATCCTAGGCAATGGGGTCTCTCCGGCCTCTGGGGGCACAGACGCACAATATGGCCTCCATGGCCGCAATACAAACAAAGTCCAGAAGTGCGTCTGTATTGTTTCTCCTGGGTAGACAATTTAACATAATTACTCTGCATCGGGTACTCTGGTGGGACGACTGAGGAGGATTGCGGGACAGCAGAATCCAGCCTAGGAAGTTCTCTCTCCCGGAGAACCTCTTGGGAACATTCCCGGATCCTCATGTCGACGCGGGAGGCGAGTAGGATAAGATCGTCCAGGGTAGATGGCAGATCGCGAGCAGCCAGCTCGTCCTTGATCCCTGAAGACAGTCCCTGCCAGAATGTAGCCACCAAAGCCTCGTTGTTCCAGGTAAATTCAGCAGCCAGGATACGGAACTGAATGGCATACTCGCCGACGGAGAGGTCTCCCTGGTGTAGGGTCAGCAAGGATGCAGCAGCCGAAGAAACTCTCCCAGGTTCCTCAAAGATCGAGGGGAAGGTCCGTAAGAAGCACTGCAAGTCCCGGGTCTCAGGTCCCTGATGTTCCCACAGAGGATTGGCCCATGCCAGGGCTTTGCCGGTAAGGAGAGAGATGATAAAGGCGATCCGGACGTCATCCGAGCAGAAGGACCTGGCATGTAGTCTGAAATGGATCAGGCACTGATTCAAAAATCCCCTGCAGGACCTCGGATCTCCGTCATAGCATGGAGGTAGCGGCAAGAAACACAGGGGGTTGGTACCGGTACAGACAGGAGGTGTAGCAGGCGGAACCGCAGGAACGGGTGCGGTGATGACTGTGGACGGAGCAAGCAGCCGATGGGCTATGGCGTTCACCGACAGGAGGAGCTGGTCTTGTCGTGACTGGAGATCCTCCATCTCAGCCAGCATGGCTTGTGTAGTCAACGTCTCAGGTTGACCAGCGGGGTCCATGGCCTGAGCGTACTGTCACGGGGCGGGTTAGTGGACCCACTAGGCCGTACCGCCGCAGCGGGGAGGCAGCTGGCCAAACAACAGGACACCCCAGAAATACAATGTCCCGCACAAGGGTACCTGAATAGTCCAGATGGTGGCCGCAGCTCTGGCACAGACGAGATGGGTGCAGCAGATGGCGCCAAACGTGGCGGATGACACAGGAGCCGCAAGTTGCGCTAGACGTGGCGGATTCCTCCGGATGTGGCAGATAACACAGGACGTGGTAGATTCCTCCGGACGTGGCGGATTCCGCCGGACGTGGCAGATGACACAGGACGTGGCGGATTCCTCCGGACGTGGCAGATGACACAGGACGTGGCAGATTCCTCCGGACGTGGCAGATGACACAGAAAGTAGCGGATTCCTCCAGACGTGCCAGATGACACAGGACGTGACAGATTCCTCTGGACGTGGCAGATGACACAGGACGTGGCACGACTAGATACTAGGGCAAAGCACGGGAAACAGGAACGGGGAACAAGGTACGGGTAACAACAGGAACGGGAAACACTAAGGGAATATTTGCAAGACAGACCGGGAAAACTAACAACGCTCAGGCATCGAACTAGTGGGCTGGACCCCTCTTATAGCCTAGGGTACTCACGGGTCAAAGGTTGTTCACGATGTCTGGTGCGCGCGCTGCCCCTTTAAGAGCGGGGACGAGCGTGCGCGCGCACCCTGCGGGCTCCGGCGGAGGTGAGTGGATGCAAGCGCTGGCGTCTCCTGAGGAGGAGGCTGGGGCCAGCGCTTGCCGACTCGTGGCTGCGGCTGTCAGCGGGAGGCTGGAGCTGACAGCCCGCAGCCACGGACATTACATAATGTACTTGTCTTGTTGCTCAGTCGTGCAGCAGGGCCTCCCACTTCTCTTTCTACTCTGGTTAGAGCCTGTTTGTGCTGTCCTCTGAAGGGAGTAGTACACGCCGTTGTAGGAAATCTTCAGTTTGTTGGCAATTTCTCGCATGGAATAGCCTTCATTTCTAAGAACAAGAATAGACTGTCGAGTTTCACATGAAAGTTCTCTTTTTCTACCCATTTTGAGAGTTTAATCGAACCCACAGATGTAATGCTCCAGATTCTAACTAGCTCATAGGAAGGTCAGTTTTATAGCTCCTCTAAACAGCAAAACTGTTTACAGCGGTGCTAACATAATTGCACAAGGGTTTTCAAGTGTTTTCTAATCATCCATTAGCCTTCTAACACAGTTAGCAAACACAATGTACCATTAGAACACTGGAGTGATGGTTGCTGGAAATGGGCCTCTATACACCTATGTAGATATTGCATTAAAAACCAGACGTTTGCAGCTAGAATAGTCATTTAGCACATTAACAATGTATAGAGTGTATTTCTGATTAATTTAATGTTATCTTCATTGAAAAAAACTGTGCTTTTCTTGCAAAAATAAAGAAATTTCTAAGTGACCCTAAACTTTTGAACGGTAGTGTATATATATATATATATATATATATATATATATATATATATATATAAAACATAAAGTTTTTAAATGTGTACATAGCCTTGTGGCACTATATACAAGGGAGACCGCTGTGAGGCACTATATACAAGGGGAACGCTGAGGCACTATATACAAGGGGGAGCGCTGTGTGGCACTATATACAAGGGGGGCTGTGTAGTGCTATCCACAGCGGTATGTGTGTGGTGCTCTTTATAGGGGGGGGCATTTTGGTGCTATTTACAAGAGGGGGAGGGCTGTGTGGCGCTCTCTGCAGTGGGGCTGTATGACACTATCTATAGGGGGCTGTGTGTAACGCTCTCTACGGGGGGATGTGTGATATATAGAGGGGGCTGTGTGTGGCGATATCTACAAGGGGGGGGGGTGTAATATCTACAGGGTCTGTGTGTGGCACTATGTACAGGGGGCTGTGTTTGGCACTATGTACAGGGGCTTTGTGTATGTGGTGTTTTACAGTGTGTGGTATTATTATATTCAGGCGCGCAGTGTTTGGTGCTATTATATTTAGGGGCACAGTATGTGGCACCATGATAACTTTATTTTCGTTTATAGGTGTGGAAATGTTGGAAAAGTGAGGAGCCATAAACATATGAGTGGCAAATTCTGCAGAAATCAGTCATGGCCGGGAGAAGTCGTCATGAGCTCTGGACCGGATGGAGAAGAAAAGCGGAAAAAAACTACTAGAATCTGAGACGTCATAACCTGTGAGTCACTAGATTTATAGAGAATCTGTCACCTCTCCTGACATGTTTATTATAGGAAATCCTTGTATTTCACAAAAAGTCTTTCTGCAGTCCAGGACTGATAGACAATTCCCAGGACTGATAGACAATTCCCCTTGTCAGGAGGATGTGTCCTTGCACAGTGTGATACTGTCAGTATGTAGGGTCACAGCCCTGTAACAAGGGGAATCGTAACACCCATTTGTTAATGCTTGCCCAAAAAGGTAGTTTTAAAAATAGTTACGGAGCGGCAGGGCGGTGGTGCGGAAGGGGGGCCCAAGTTTGGGTAACAGCCCAGGGCCCATGGTCTACTTAATCCACCAATGTTCCCACCCCATGGAGGTCGCCTTGTCGTGGCAGGTGGGCTCACAGAATCTGATCAAAATGTGCGCTAAGAAGCTTCCTATTGTAAGTAGACAGTAGACTTAGCAGTAATGCATGTTTATTTATATTTAGTGGCTTAGGTGGCATTAGTGTTCGCAGTGTGCTGTCACTATTTTCTTGTGTGCTATATATATATATACATACTGCATGTTATAATAATAAAAAAGCACTAAAAATTACTAAGAAAAAGTAAGACATTTTGAGTAAGACATTTGGACATTTGAGTAAGACGCCAACCTAAGAACTATAGTGATAAAAACATTGTCTTTTCTGCCATCTAGTGTTGCTTTGGAGTAAGACATTAATTTATTAGTAAAAACACAAAAACAAAACATTGTCAGGGCCGGCCTTAGGTTGGAGAGTGCCCTGTGCAGCACCTTCTCTTGTCTTTTTTTATAACAAAAAAAAAAATAAAAAAAAATTCATTCAGTCTCTGTTCACGTACCCACCACATCTCTGTTTACACTCCTGGCCAGAGGTGTAACTTGAATCTCCTGGGCCCCAATTTAGATGTGGTAGTATTGAAAGTGGAAGTGTTTAGAAATCACAGCAACTCAGCCATGAAATGGCATGAAATGGCAGACCATGGTAAGTTAAACAGTTAAACAGGTAAGTTAAACAGCAGGGTTGCGAGTTCTAAGGCATATAGCGCATAAAAGTCATCTACGCTTTCTGACTCAACAACTGCAGAGTTCCAAACCTCCTCTGGCATTAACATCCACACAAAAATTTAGCACCAGGAACTGAATGGCCTGGGTTTACGCACAAAAACTTAGCGCCAGTAGCTGCATTTCCAATGGCCAAGCAGCTGCATGCAAGCTTTATATCACCAAGCAATGGCAATTGTCAAATGGAGTGGTGTACAGAACGCAGCTACAGGACTCTGGAGAAGTGGAAACATGTTCTGTGAAGTGACTAATCACCCTTCTCTATCTGACAGTCTGATGGACGAGTCTAGGTTTGTAGGATGCAAGGAGAATGTTGCCTGCCTGATTGCATTGTGCCAACTATAAAGTTTGGGGGAGGAGGGATAATGCTTTGTGGTTGTTTCAGGGGATGATCTAGAACAGAGATTGTGAGCCAGGCCCTCACGTCCAACATCATTGTCTGATCTCACAAATACGCTTCTTGATAAATGGGCAAAAACTCCCACAGCGACCCTGCAAAATTTTGTAGAAAGCCTTTGTGGAAGTGGAAGATGTTTTCGCTGCAAAGAGGGGAACAACATATTAATACCGGTGGCGTAACTCTGCAGCCCGACCCAGCACATAACATTATGGGCCTGACAACACAGGCCCCTCATGCCAGGTGGAGTCCCTAACCCCCGGGCATCCGGGGCCCCAAGTGACTGCTACATTCAATTATATCTGTCTCCTTAGGATGCAGATACAATTGTATACTTTAGCGGAGCAAGGAACTAGCTCCCTGTTCTGCTGTTTACTAGGCTACAGGCCACGTTAGGCCTACAGCCTATAAGGCACTGGGCAGGATCCCTGCGCACTGGATCACACCTGCCTACACAGGGGTCCCGTCTCATAGGCTGCTGTGAAGCCGCTCTGTTCATCGCGGGAACAGGGCTATGTTAGTATTGTCAGGGATCATTACTATGTATATTGTCTGAAAAATATTATCCTCACACATATGTATATACATTTCAGTACTTTGTGTAATATACTGATATATATAATAAGTTCTTTGTTCATGTCGGACACACCTATGGAAGACACCGCCCCCTGGAATGCAAAGAGGAGTGTGCAGAAGAATGTATAGGAAAAGTTACAGCTGGGGAGCGAATAGAATTTAAGCAAGTCACACATCTATAGGGAGGGGCATGTGTCTTCTCTGTGTGTGTTTTTTTGTTCTGAATAAAGTTCAGTGCCTCCTGGCTGACATTGAAGCTGTACCTCAGACATTTGTGTGGTGTACTTCTCTCCAGGCATGCCTTCAGCTTTCAATTTACAGAGGTGGTTATTCGGTGTGAAATACGGACCTGACATTATAAGCTTTTTGTATTTGTTTGGGAGGGCATTATCTACAAGGCGTGTAGGGGGATATCGCTGGGTGACACAATGGAAAGGATACAAACTTCTTGGTTCAACTTCTTTACTGTAATGAACACATAACAGGAGAATCTGTTCTGTGGAGCAGACAGGAATCCTGAGGTTGGAGACTTCGAACCCGCTGGATGTCCCCCGGAGAGAGGTCGTGCCTGAACCCATGTTGCCAGGCTTGTCTAGGAACACGCCGCTGTCAGTCACAGTGGGGGCTACCCACTTCTGTCAGCCTACCCTCAGGTCAGAGTCACACTCCCGGAACGTGAGTCGCGTCGTGGGAATCAGTGGACTACCCGTACCTACTGGCACCGCCACGGGTCCTTGCGGAGCTATCCGCTACCTTTCGTGACAAACCCCCTCTCTCCTCAGTCGGTGGCCCGAACATCGGACACACCTAGGACGCAACTGAACAGGTGAGGTTGACACTAAACGTTTGCACAATGTCCGGTTAATAGTCCAATGAGGTCCCGTCAACCTGACCGTTCTTCCTGGTCCAACAATATTCGCCAATAACAGTTCAAAGCATTCCTTACAAGCTGTGATTACAGAAGTTATATACGCTTGGGTAAACGCAGGGACACCGGCACGGGTAATGAGGTAGCAAGACTATTCTTGGGCCTAATTCTAGGCTAAGTCTTCTGTTGCTTCCAGGGCTAGTCTCTTATGTGTGCTGTGAACAGGGTGAACGAGGGGCGTCACCTTTATGTGGGGGGTCACTGGCTATAACCCGGGCACTGGCACTGGGGAGGGACCTCGGATACTCGGTCAGGGGATTTACAGTGTATGTCCGGTACCTGTTTCTGCTGTAGTTGGCACGCTCTGCTCCTGCCCGGTCCTCTGTGGCTACGCCGGCCTCTGTACCTGTGGCTGCTGCAGGGCCACGCTCCACTTCTGCCCGGTCCACTGTTCAGCTGTCAGACAGCTCTTGCTGCGGACCCTTTGTCCTCTCTACTGGACACCGGCCTCTGTTGCCCTCGCTCCCGTTTCCTTCCACCAGCACACTGCTGCTCTCCCCCGACAACCTCGCACGCTTTCCTCTCTGTCTCTCTTCGCGCTCACGCCTCTCTCCCCACTTCCGGTCCCCCTCCTGCTCCCTCCGGCCACGTGTCGGCCGTTTCTCACTTCTTCCTCTACTATCTCGTATGGCGAGACTTCGTCCTTCAGCGCTGGAGCGCCTGAATCATGGCTCCCGGCATAACGGCTGTTGCCATGACTCCTGCAACGCTCCTCCGCTTGTAGGAGGAACTACCGCGGTTGGTACACAATGAACAAGACACACCTTCTGCTTGGGTAACTTCTTTACTGCGGAGAGCAATTAACAGTAACTTCTTCTCTATGGAGCAGACAGGAAGCCTGAGGTTGAGGACTTCGATCCCGCTGGAAGTCCCCCGGAGAGAGGTAGTGCCTGACCCCACGTTGCCGGCTTGGCTAAGGATACGCCGCTGTCAGTCACGGTGGGAGCTACCCGCTACTGGCAGCCTACCCTAGGGTAAGAGTCACACTCTCGGCCCACGGATCGCGTCGTGGGAATCAGCGACTAACGTACCTACTAGCACCGTCACGGGTCCTTGCGGAGCTACCCGCTACCTTTCATGACAAACCCTCTCTCTCCTCAGTCGGTGGTCCGAACGGTGGACCCCCTAGGACGCAACTGAACTGGCGGGCTGACGCTACGAGGTACACGGCGTACAGCTAATAGTCCAACAAAGTCCCGTCAACCCGACCGTTCCTTCTGTCTGCTCCTGCCCCAACAAGCTTCATATATAACAGTTCTATGCAAGGTTACATGCGGTGCTTCATCAATAACAGTTCCATGCAGGGTTACATGCGGTGTTTTAGCAATAACAGTTCCATGCTTTGCTTTTGGAAGGTGGGGAGGAACTGCTCCAGTTTGCACCATTTTTTTGGTACATACAATTTTTTTTAGCACTTTTTATTTCATTCTTTTTAGCGCTATGGTGACCACAAGACAACGATTCTGGGGTTTTACATTTATTGTAGTCAAATAATGCTATATTGTAATAGTTTCAGACTTTTACGGACGCAGCGATACCAATTTTTTTATTATTTTTTTTATTTTTACATTGTGCTTGGGGAAAAATGGTAAAAGAGTTGTTTTTTTTTAAACTTTTTAAAAAAATTTACACTCCGGAAAATGTATCTAACTTTTTTTTTACACATTTTATTAGCTCCCCTAGGGGACTTGAACTAGCGATCATTAGATCACTGGTACGATACACTGCAATACACTGCAAAACTCGGTGTGCTACGCTGTTACCGTAACTACTATTCAGTAACTCGACCATGTAACCAGAAGGCCGGAAGACAGCGGAGCCTGGTAAGATAGAGTTAAGTTTAGGGGGCCCCGTTCAGAGGTGGAACCCGCATCTATGAGGATGTGGATATGTCATAAATGTCCTTCATGGGAAAACCACTACAAAAGCCGCGGTCGCTATTGACCGCGACATTTAATAAATTAAATGACCAGGAACAGTGCCATCGCTGTTCCTGGCTGTTAGAGCAGCGTGTCAGAAGCTGACACCTGCAGTGTATGGGGCAGGCTCAGCGTGTGAGCACGCTCCATACATCATCCCCTCCCCGCTCCATGATGTGCCGGCACATCACAGATCGGGAAGGGGTTAAGTAAGGAGCAGTCAGGGGGCCCGGCGCTGCTGAGTCCCTTGACTGCCAACTATAAGACGTAGGGACTTTTTAGCAAGATTTATTCTTCCTTAAAACTGCGTCTTATAGTCCGAAAAATACGGTAAGTAAATGTGTATAGAATATTAGTAAATGGGCTACATTGTTCTTTCATATTTTCAACTGTTAAAAGAAAAAAATAACTAAGGGTGTGTTCACATCAGCGTTAGTTTCTGCTTAGGGGTTCCGTCAGAGGTTCCGTCGGAGTCGACTGCGCTATTGATTCCGTCCAAAACGACAGAACCCTGTCACAACGGTGATAGACGGAAACCATTAGCTAGGTTTCCGTCACCATTGAGTTCAATGGTGAGGGAAATGGAAGCTGAGGTTTCCGTTTGACTTTCCTGAGGGGTTAACCTGACGGAAACGAACACTGATGTGAACAGGCCCTTAGGCATAGCTTGTCTTTTTAAGAATCAGAATAAAATTAATTGTTAATGTCTACAATGGCTTCAGTAATTTGCTGCCATCTTGTGTTTAAATAGAAAACAGCAGAACACTGTACAGGAATAAGCAGTAATCTTATAGCATGCATCGCTCAACATTTCCTTTATTATCTATGAATGAAGAATTTTAACAGAAAGCGCCTATTATTTCAGAAAAATATGCATTACACCTTTCTGCTTCTATGATAAAGTGATTCTGAAATGAAAGATATTGTACAACTGCCCAGTGTTTACACCCTTGAACATAGACTGTAGTTAGTGCTCAGATAAACCTGAAGGGATATCGATGTTGCTGTATTTGTTTACCTAACACTTATCTAATTAAATTGCTAGTTTTGTGCATTAGTTTTTTTTACATTAACATGTTTTACATAAATATAAGTAACCCCTTCCCGTCCTAAACAACTTTCAGATTTTATATTCCGTTTTTTCCTCCTCACCTTCCAAAAGTCATAACTTTTTTATTTTTCCATCAATATAGTCCTATGAGGGCTTGATTTTTACGGGACGAGTTGTAGTTTTTCGTAGCACCATTTATTCTGCCATATAATATACTAAGAGACGGGAAAAAAAATATTTGTGGGTTAGAAAATGAAAAAAAACAGTGATTCCTCCATTGTTTTTTGCGCTTCGTATATACGGAATTCACTGTGCAATTAAAACAACATGTTAAGTTTATCCTGCGGGTCAATACGATTACGGTCATACCAAATATATATATATTTTTCTATGTTTTAATACTTTTACAAGGAAAAACTAAGTGTAAAAAATTTAATTTATTTTGTGTCGCCAAATTATGAGAGCCATAACTTTTTTATTTTTCAGCTGATTAAGTGGTGTGAGGGCTTATTTTTTGGGGGATAAGCTGTAGTTTTTAATGTTACCATTTTTGGGCACATGTGAGGTTTTGATCACTTTTTATTCCATTTTTTATGGGAGATGAGGTGACCAAAAAATAGCGATTCTGACATTTAAATATTTTTTTTTAACGGTGTACACTGTGCGGGTTAAATAATTATATATTGTAATAGCTCAGACTTTTACAGATGCGGAGATACCAATTATGTTTATTTTTTTATTTTTTTTATAATGCTCTAAGGGGAAAATGTTTTTTTTTATTTTAACTTTTAATATATATATATATTTTTTTTACATTAAGCAAAACTTTATTGTACTCATTTTTATTAGTCCCTTTAGGGGACTTCAACCAGCGATCGTTGGATCACTTGCACTATATACTGCAATACTAATGTATTGCAGTATATCGTCTTTCTGACAGGCTTCTATTAAGATAGATTGTATTGCGGGGGGGGGGGGGGCGCGATGAGCTGCTAGAGGGGGTCGCCCCCTTCTTTCTAATGATTTAAATGACGCGGTTGCTATTGACCACGGCATTCAACATGTTAAACGAGCGGTATCGCGCTCGAGCATGATCCCGCTCATTACTGTGAAGTGTCGGCTGTAACATACAGCAGACATCCGCATCGTATAGCCCGTTCCATACATCCCCTAACCGGCTATGACGTAGCCATACGTCAAATGTCGGGAAGGGGTTAAGCAGAGGCGTAACTAGTAAAGACTGGGCCCCATAGCGAACTTTTGACTGGGCCCCCTCTCCCCTGCAACTAACACCTCCTCCCAACCCCACATGCCCCACCCTACGGACAATGAACATTTATCAGTTCTGTGTGCAATGTAAAAATATAGTAGACCGCCAAGTATACTCTTATTAACCTTTAGTTACAGGTTTGCGAAAATTGTATCAGTTAAGCACTGATATTATAACATTTGTTATTGCTTAATTATGGTATTTTATATTCATAATAATTATTAAAAAAACTGACCCGAAACTTAAAGCATCGGGACACACTCATGTAGATAGTGCCACACAACCCCCTGTAGATACTGCCACATACCCCGTTTTTAGATAGTGTCACATATCCCCACTTGAAGATAGTGCCACACAGCCCCCCTTGTACATAGTGCCACATGCCCCCCTTGTAGATAGTGCCACACAAAACACCTCTTGTACATAGTGCCACATATCACCCTTCTAGATATTGCCACATACTGCCCTCGTAGATAGTGCCACATACCCCCCTTGTAGATAGTGTCACAAGGCCCCCTTGTAGATAGTGTCACATAGCCCCTTGTAGATAGTGCCACATAGCCCCTTGTAGATAGTGCCACATACCACCTTGTAGATAGTACCACATAGCACCCTTTGTAGATAGTGCCACATAGTCCCCCCTTGTAAACAGCGCCACCCCAAACAAATAAAAAAAATGTATACTCACCTATCCCCGTTACCGCGGTGAATGGAGCTGCTCCACAGCCTCCTCAGTGTTACGATCCCAGGGTATGTGGACCCACTAGGCCGCTCCGCCGTAGCGGAGTGGCAGCTGGCCAAAAACAGTCTATGCAAAAGTCTTAGCACAAGAGTACCTATAAGGGTATGTTCACATGCACTATTTACGGACGTAATTCAGGTGTTATACGCCTGGAATTACGGCTGAAAATACTGCTTGAAAGCGTCGGCAAACATCTGCCCATTCATTTGAATGGGTTTTACAATGTACTGTGCAGACAGTCATTTTTTTTACGCGCCGCTGTCAAAAGACGGAGCGTAAAAAAGATGCCCGCGTCAAAGAAGTGCATGTCACTTCTTGCGACGTAATAGGAGCTGTTTTCCATTGACTCCATAGAAAAACAGCTCCAATTACGTCCGTAATGGACGCTGCGAAAAACGCCTGCACATGCCATTACGTCTGAAATTCAGGAGCTGTTTTTGCCTGAAAACAGCTCCGTAGTTTCAGCCGTAATGGACGTGCACGTGTGAACATACCCTTAGAGTCCAGACAGACAAGAGGTGTAGCACACGCTTTGGCACAGATGATTCGTGGCACAGATGAAGCTTGGCGTGGCAGACGATGCTTGGCATGGCAGATGACACTAGGCGTGGCAGACGACACTGGACGTGGCAGATGACACAACACGACTCCAACACTAGACGTCAGCTGAGGAACAAACACAGTTACTGGATACGGGAAGCAGGATACGTGAACACTGGGAACAGGATACAACTAAGGGATAGACAAAATAGGATCCAGCAGAGGCTGTCCATCAACTGAAGCGATCGCCAGTGGTTTCTCCAGAGGGACAGTGGCCAAAATTTGCAGTTGCTCCGGAATCCAAGTCAGCCGGCACACTGTGCAATCCTTCACTGGTCAAAATAGACAAAGGAATATATAGTCTGGAAGAGGATTTAGTAGCAGGGGTAGATTCGCCTAGAGTTGTCTCTCCAATCAAGCCTAGGTGTTGGAGATTTCCATGTTTCAGAGGGTATTTTTCGGACAAAATGTCCCTTGTGACCACAATATGGACACAATCCAGAAAAACGTCTGAGTTGCCGCTCTTGGTCGGACAATCTGAGTCTGTCAAACGGCATTGGCTCCTCCAGGGGTACAACAGGAGAAGGCAGACGAGGCCTTTGAAACTTAGGTGCCAAATGACTAGATCTCTTCTCCCAGCGAACTTCACAATTACGCTCTTGGATCCTCATATCGATTTGAGTTGCAAGCAGTATCAAGGCATCCAAGGTAGCAGGTAACTCTCGTTTTGCCAGTTCATCCTTTATATGAGAGTTAATGCCCTGCCAGAAAGTTACCACTAAAGCCTCATTATTCCACTCCAGCTCTGCTGCCAGCGTGCGAAAGGAGATGGTGTACTCCCAAGCAGTTGAATCCCCTTTATTGAAAGTCAGCAGTGAGGCAGCTGCCGAGGGTGTTCGACCCGGTTGCTCGAACACCGTATGAAAAAGTCTCAAGAAACAGTAGCAAATTAGTGAATTCCGGACCCTCTTGTTCTAAGAAGGGGTTCGGCTATGCCAGGGCTTTGCCAGAGAGGAGAGAAATATTAAAATCAACCCTCGCCTCGTCAGAGGGGAAGAGATGGGCACGTAACTTGAAATGGATCATACACTGATTGATAAAGCCTCTACAGGTTCATAGGATCCCCGTCGTAGCAAGGAGGTAGAGGCAACAAAATTGTAGACCCAGGACAGGCAGGAGGGATAGCAGGTGGTGAAATAGCAGGTGGTGGAACAGCGGAAGCAGCCAAGGGAGTAAAATAAGGATGATCCAAACAGTTAATGACCAAGTGCACAGCCTGTAAGAGTTGAACCTGGCATTCCTGGAGGTCACGCATGTCCACTTGCATAAGCTGGATCGCGGTTTTAGTTTGACCAGCGGGATCCATGGTCTGAGCATACTGTTAAGATCCCGGGGTATGAGGACCTACTAGGCCGCTCTACTGTAGCGGAGTGTCAGCTGCCCAAACAACAGTCTATGTGTAATGGTGGGGGTAGGGAAACAGACAAGTGAGCCCTAATCTACCCACCACTCAGTCCCTGCCTACTTGAAATGACCCGCCCTAGGCGATGGGGTACAACTGGGCGACGGTCCCTACGGTCAGTAAGTGCACGACAGACAAACAGACAAGGGTACACAAAGCTAAGGGAAATGGGGCAGTTGCCCACGGCAACACCGTGAGCAACAAGAGTGCTGAACGAGCCGAGTCAAACCAGGAGTGTACGAGGTACCAAACGCTGAGCAGGAGAGTAGTCAGTAAGACAGGGTCAGTATGAAGCAGGGTCAAATAGTTCAGAAGCTGAAGCAGGGCCAGGAAACCACATGAGAAGAATCACAAGCAAGGAGGAACAGGAAAGGCAGGTATAAATAGACAGAGGGTGGGAGCTAGCTCCGTCTGGCCAGGCTGTGATAGGCTCTCCCACTCCTAAGCCTGCCATCCTGAGTGGTGGAAGATGGAGTCAGTCTCACAGACATAGAAGCAGGTGCAGACTGATTACCTATGGGCGTAGAAACAGAAGCTGTGCCTGGCAGATCCTTTACAGTATCTTTTTTGAGGGGCCACCGGACCCTTTCTAGGTGGACCTGGTTTATTGGGGAAACGAAGGTGGAACTTCCTGACCAATACCCCAGCGTGAACATCCCGGGCGGGTACCCAAGTCCTCTCCTCAGGCCCGTATCCTTTCCAATGGACCAGGTACTGGAGGGAGCCTTGGACCATCTTGCTGTCCACAATCTTGGCCACCTCGAATTCCACCCCCTCAGGGGTGAGAATGGGGACAGGAGGTTTCCTCGAGGGAGCCAAGGACGGGGAGCAGCGTTTAAGGAGGGAGGCATGGAACACGTCGTGTATTAGAAAAGATGAGGGCAACTCCAGTCGGAAGGAGACAGGATTGAGGACTTCAATGACCTTATACGGCCCTATAAACCGGGGAGCAAACTTCTTGGACAGGACCTTAAGGCGCAAGTTCTTAGACGATAACCACACCAGATCCCCGACCATAAACAAGGGGTTAGCAGAACGTCTTCTATCTGCCTGAGTTTTTTGTATGCTCTGGGACGCCTCTAGGTTCTTCTGAACCTGGGCCCAGACTGTGCACAGTTCCCGATGAACGACCTCTACCTCGGGATTGTTGGAACTACCAGGTGAAACGGAGGAGAACCGTGGATTAAACCCAAAATTACAGAAAAAGGGGGAGACCCCTGACGAGTTACTGACCCGGTTATTAAGGGAAAATTCGGCGAGGGGAATGAATGAGACCCAATCATATTGACAGTCAGAGATAAAACACCTTAAATATTGTTCTAGAGACTGATTAGTCCTCTCAGTTTGGCCATTAGTTTCAGGATGGAAGGCAGAGGAGAAGGACAGATCAATCTCCAACTTTTTACAGAAGGCTCTCCAAAACAATGAAACAAATTGTACCCCTCTGTCCGAAACAATATTGACAGGGACCCCATGGAGACGCAGGATGTGTTTGACAAACAAGGTAGCTAACGTCTTAGCATTGGGTAGTTTATTGAGGGGCACAAAGTGGCACATCTTACTGAAGCGGTCTACTACAACCCACACCACCGACTTGCCTTGAGATGGAGGCAAATCGGTGATAAACTCCATGGAGATATGGGTCCAAGGTCTCTGGGGAATGGGCAAAGAATGTAGTAAGCCCGCTGGTCGGGACCTGGGAGTCTTAGACCTAGCACAAACCTCACAAGCGGCGACGTAGGCCTTAACGTCTTTAGGCAACCCAGGCCACCAATAGTTTCTGGCAATGAGGTGCTTGGTACCCAGGATGCCTGGATGACCAGATAGTGTGGAGTCATGATTTTCCCTAAGTACCCTTAGCCGGAATTGCAGGGGAACAAACAGCTTGTTCTCAGGAAGGTTCCCGGGAGCTGAACCTTGATCAGCCGCAATTTCAGAGACTAAATCAGAATCAATAGAAGAAATGATTATACCTGGAGGCAAAATACAAGCAGGATCTTCCTCCGAAGGAGGGCTGGCCATGAAGCTACGCGACAGTGCATCAGCCTTAATATATTTAGACCCAGCCCTATAGGTAACCAAAAAGTTGAATCTGGTAAAAAATAGCGCCCATCGAGCTTGTCTCGGGTTTAGCCTCTGGGCAGATTCTAGGAAAACCAGATTCTTGTGGTCGGTAAGGACCGTTACCTGGTGCCTAGCTCCCTCCAGGAAGTGGCGCCACTCTTCAAATGCCCATTTAATGGCTAAGAGTTCGCGGTTGCCAGTATCATAGTTACTCTCAGTGGGCGAAAACTTCCAGGAGAAGTAGGCACAGGGACGGAGATGGGTGAGGGACCTGGTACCCTGGGACAAGACAGCCCGCACTCCCACCTCGGATGTGTCAACCTCCACGATAAATGGCTCCATTTGGTTGGGCTGAACCAGCACAAGGGCCGAGATAAAGCACTTCTTAAGGACCTCAAAAGCCTGGACAGCCTCAGGAGGCCAGTGGAGATCAGGACCTTTGCGAGTGAGGTCCGTAAGAGGCTTAGCGATGACCGAGAAGTTAGCAATAAATCTCCTGTAATAATTAGCGAACCCCAAGAAACACTGTAACGCCTTCAGGGAGGCAGGTTGGACCCATTCCGCCACAGCCTGGATCTTGGCGGGGTCCATGCGGAATTCATGAGGAGTGAGGATTTGACCCAAAAATGGTACCTCCTGCACCCCAAACACACATTTTTCGGTCTTCGCAAACAGTTTGTTTTCCCGAAGGACCTGGAGCACCTTCCTGACATGCTCAATGTGGGAGGACCAGTCCTTGGAAAACACAAGTATGTCATCAAGGTACACTACAAGAAATACCCCCAGGTAATCTCTTAAAATCTCATTTATGAAATTCTGGAAGACCGCGGGAGCATTACACAACCCAAAAGGCATGACGAGGTATTCGAAATGACCTTCAGGCGTGTTAAATGCAGTCTTCCACTCATCCCCCTCTTTGATGCGGATAGATCAAACTTAGAGAACTTAGAGAACCATTGGGCCCCCTGAACCTGATTAAAGAGGTCAGGAATCAAAGGAAGGGGATACTGGTTCCTTACAGTGACCTTATTCAAGTTACGGTAGTCAATGCATGGCCTAAGACCACCATCCTTCTTCCCTACGAAGAAGAAGCCAGCACCTACCGGAGAAGTAGAGGGGCGAATGTAACCCTTGGAAAGGCATTCCTGGATATACTCTCTCATGGCTTCACGCTCGGGACAAGAGAGATTAAATATCCTACTCTTAGGGAGCTTAGCTCCTGGTACCAAATCGATAGCGCAATCGTATTCTCTATGAGGAGGTAACACTTCGGAGGCCTCCTTAGAGAAAACATCAGCGAAGTCCTGAACAAACTCAGGTAGCGTGTTCACCTCCTCAGGGGGAGAAATAGAATTAACAGAAAAACATGACGTCAAGCATTCATTACCCCATTTGGTAAGCTCCCCAGTATTCCAGTCAAACGTGGGATTATGCAACTGCAACCCGGGAAGGCCTAAAACCAAATCGGACGATAATCCCTGCATCAAAAGTACAGAGCACTGCTCCAAATGCATGGAGCCAACAAGGAGTTCAAAAACAGGGGTATGCTGTGTAAAATAACCATTAGCAAGAGGAGTGGAGTCGATACCCACTACCGGGACAGGTTTAGGCAAATCAATCAAAGGCATAGCTAGAGACATAGCAAATTCCACAGACATGATATTAGCAGAAGACCCTGAATCCACGAAGGCACTGCCAGTAGCAGACCTACCACCAAAAGAGACCTGAAAGGGAAGCAAGATTTTATTACGTTTCATATTTACGGGAACTTGAGCAGAAAAGATCAACGGAGGAAAGTTCAGGGGCGTCAGGAGCCAAGGAGAAGGCCCATTCTTGGGGCCCTTCCTGGAGCCGGGACATAATTATACCCACCCGCTGGCTCTCAGAACCTGAGGAGTGAGGCTTTAAGCGAAAGTAGAGCCTATAACTCTCCCGAAAGGAGAGAAAAGTCCTCCGGTCCCCTGAGAACCGGTCTGGCAACTTGAGGTGGGGTTCAAGAGGTGAGGTGAGGGGCACTACCATGGTAGTGTCAGGCTGGTTGACCCTCTGAGCCAGGGCCTGGACCAGTAGGGAGAGACCCTGCATTTGCTGAGCCAGGGTCTCAAGGGGGTCCATAGTAGTGTGAGGGACCAGGGTAGCCTAGGTATATGGGCTTGTGATTATGTAATGGTGGGGGTAGGGAAACAGACAAGTGAGCCCTAATCTACCCACCACTCAGTCCCTGCCTACTTGCAACGACCCGCCCTAGGCGACGGGGTACAACTGGGCGACGGTCCCTACGCTCAGTAAGTGCACGACAGACAAACAGACAAGGGTACACAAAGCTAAGGGAAATGGGGCAGTTGCCCACGGCAACATCGTGAGCAACAAGAGTGCTGAACGAGCCGAGTCAAACCAGGAGTGTACGAGGTACCAAACGCTGAGCAGGAGAGTAGTCAGTAAGCCAGGGTCAGTATGAAGCAGGGTCAAATAGTTCAGAAGCTGCAGCAGGGCCAGGAAACCACACGAGAAGAATCACAAGCAAGGAGGAACAGGAAAGGCAGGTATAAATAGACAGAGGGCGGGAGCTAACTCCGTCTGGCCAGGCTGTGATAGGCTCTCCCACTCCTAAGCCTGCCATCCTGAGTGGTGGAAGATGGAGTCAGTCTCACAGACATAGAAGCAGGTGCAGACTGATTACCTATGGGCGTAGATACAGAAGCTGTGCCTGGCAGATCCTTTACACTATGCAAAACTCTTAGCACAAGAGTACCTGTAAGAGTCCAGACACACACGAGGTGTAGCAGACGCTTTGGCACAGATGATTCGTGGCACTGATGATGCTTGGCGTGGCAGATGAAGCTTGGCGTGGCAGACGACACTGGACATAGCAGACGACACTGGATGTGGCGGATGACACAACACGACTCCAACACTAGACTTCAGCTCATGAACAAATACAGTTACTGGATACAGGATACGGGAAGTAGGATACAGGAGCACTGGGAACAGGATAAGGGACCATTTGCTATTCGAACATCGGTAGACATCAACAACGCTCAGGCAAGGAGGAAGAGTGCAAAGCACTTTTTATGCAGCAGGGAGAGTAGGGATTGGATAAGGAGCATTTTGTATGCTCGCGCGCTGGCCCTTTGAGGCCGGGAGCACACGCGCACCCTAGCAGCAGCCGAGGACAGTACAGTGTGCCGGTGTCTCAGAGGGGGGAGATGCTGGCACGAGTTTGTGGGTCTGCAGCGTGGCCATCGGCGGGTGAGTAATGCCGGGGGTCAGTGACAGCGACCATAGCACTCAGCAGCCTGAGACGCGGCCATAACAATCAGCTTGCATAGGCCGCTGCCTAAAGATGCAGATACAATTAAATGTGGCAGTCGCCAAGGGCCTCGGATGTCCGGTGGTAGCGACGGCACCGTGAATGAAGGGTGCCCATGCCGCCCGGTCTGGCACATAACGTTATGTGTCAGACCGTGTGGCACGGTCACCCTCATGCCGATGGCCCTGTAGCAGTCGCTATGTCGGCTACAGAGGTAGTTATGACACTGTTCTTAAGCCAACTGAAGGGAACTATATATATGGCATGGAGAGTGAATAATGACCCCTCATTTTTATCCACTGTGGCTACAAGTATTCCAAGTTTGTGCAGAAATAGGGACAATCTCAAACAGAGGGTCATTTTAGGCTCACGGTCAGCATTAAAATCTGTGATACAAGATCAATAACTACACATGCCTGCAATCTCTGTATGAGAAACAGGGCACACCACATGCACTGTCAGCATCCGAGATTTTAAACTCACCACATGACTGGACACTGACTGTGATATACTACATGACCCTAGAAAGCCCGTTTTACTAATTATGAAAATTTGCCAGGGATTTCCAGTTTAAGCAGCCGTTACATTCTCATGTGGATAGTATGGTCGTCTGCTAATTAGATTTCTCGAATAAATAAAGTAATAGTTAAAAAACTGAGTTTTATCAGGTTCTAACACTAGCAATAAAGCCAGTTGTGTAAAAAAAATACAACAGGCTGTAGAAAAGTCTGCCCCTATTATGCCACCTGTATGCTACTACTCTGTCACATGTATGACATCACTGTCCCCTGTATGCCATCACTGTCCCCTGGGTATTTGACCGCTCTGTTGCCTATATACCATCACTGTCCCCTGTGTGTCCCGACTCTACTCCCTTTATGCCCATGGGCTCTAGTAAACTTTCGTTGGTCAGTTCTCTCATTTTTCATGAAGCATTAAAACACAAGATGTGGAAGCATTTGCAGGATGATAACCCTAGGAAAGGAGACGTGGGCCCTTTCCACGTGTTGCTTCATAGTTGTTGTTTTTTTGCTCCGCCCTTATCTATAATACTGGCTGTATTCACAAACTGACCTCCAGATAGTGATAGACCCCCCTACTCAATACCCTTCTATTGGTGCTACATAACACGCTCTACATCCATGCTGGGAGAGTCCACTACTCAATACGCCTCTTCCTGCAGCAGGGGAGTAGAGGAGAAAGAGGGCAATTGAGTAGTGGACTCTCCCAGCTCGGTTGAAAAGCGGGTTTCCTTGTGCCTCCCTTTGTTGTTCATTGTTGTTGCCTTGTTCTGTTATAATTGCCTTTGTGGCGTTTAGCATTAGCTTGATCTTTTGCCGTTATCTGCCTTTTTTATAGTTGTCAACTGTTCTGAATTTACCGGGACTGTACCGAATGTACAGAGACAATCCCTCAAATTATTTTCCCAACCCGTGTCCCGGCAACTAGAACTGGCGACTGCCATATTCAATTACATCTGTGTCCTCGTGGACGCAGATACAATTGAATACTATGGCAGAGAAGGGAGTCTGCTCGCTACACTGCCATTCACTAGGCTACAAGCAACCTTAGACCTGCAGCCTATAAAACACTAGGACAGGATCCCTGGGCATGCCGGTGCAATGCCATCACTGGATCACGCTGGCCTACGCAAGGATCCTGTCTCGTCGCCTCATAGGCTGCAGGACTGAGGAGACTGTGGAGCACCATTCTTCCCTGGAACAGAGATAGGGGAGTATAAGGTTTTTATATTTGTTTGGGGGCACCTGGGCAGTATCTACAAAGGGGGGAGTGTGTGGCACTATATACAAAGGGGGAGTGTGTGGCACTATCTATAAAGTGCGGAATGCGGCACTATCTATGAAGGGAGAGTGCGGCATTATCTATAAAGGTGGGAGTGTGTACTATCTATAAAGGGGGGTGTGTGGCACTATATACAGGGAGTGCGTGGCACTATATACAAGGAGTGTGTGTGGCACTGTCCACAAGGGGGGTGTGGCACTATCTACAGCATCTGTGTGTGGTATTATATACAGGGGCCTGTGTGAGGCACTATCTACAGGGGTGTTTGTGGCACTATCTACCTGTGGGAGTGTGTGGCACAATCTACAAGCGGTGTGTGTGGCACTATCTATAAAGGTGGTGTGTGGCACTATCTGTAAAGGGGGAGTGAGTGACACTATCTACAAAGGGCGGAGTGTGTGGCACTATCTATGAAGGGGGACTGTGGCATTATCTATTAAGGGATGTGTGCGGTACTATCTACAGGGTTTGTGTGTGGCACTATGTAGAGGGTCTCTGTGTGGCACTTTCTAAAGGGGTCTGTGTGTGGCATTATCTACAGAGGGCACTGTGGCACTATCTACATAGGGCACTGTGACGCTGTACAATGGGCATTGTGGCATCTAAAAAGAGTGTGTGGCACTATCAACAAGAGGGTTGTTTGGCACTATCTACAGGGGCACTGTGGCATTATCTAGAGGAAGCAATGTGTGGCACTATCTACTGGGGGAAGTATATGGGACTATCTACAAGATGCACTGAGTGTGGCACTATCTACGCTGGTTTTTAAACTACCAGTTGAGGTCAGCACATATCGCCTAGCCCTAGTGATAAAGTGAGACATCACCTTGAAACCTTGTGGGTGGAACTAGAAAGGGAGGTAAACACTGAAAAAATTACTTTTGGTGTAATCTATAGACCCTCCAATATAACTGAGGAGATGTAAGGTCAGCTATATAAACAGATGGAGTGGGCTGCACAGGCGGGTACTGTAGTAATAATGGAAGATTTTAATTACCGGGATATTAATTGGTGTCATGGTTCGGCTTCAACTTCATTTGCTCAACCTGTTTCAGGAAAATTTTATGGGCAAGTTTGTGGAAGACCCGACTAGAGGTGAAGCTCTGTTGGATCTGGTCATTTCTAATAATGCAGATCTTGTTGGAAATTTCAATGTACGTGAAAACCTCGGTAACAGTGACCACAATATAGTTACATTTTACTTATACTGTAAAAAACAAACACAGGCTGGGAGGACAAAAACACTTAATTTTAAGAAAGCCAATTTCCCCAGGATGAGGGCTGCAATTCAAGATATAGACTGGGAAGAACTAATGTTAAATAATGGGACAAATGATAAATGGGAGATTTTTTAAATCTACTTTGGGTAATTATAGTGCAAAATTTATTCCTATAGGCAACAAGTATAAACAACTAAAATTAAATCCCACATGGCTTATACCTTCTGTGAAAAGGGCAATACATGACAAAAAAAGGGCATTTAAAAAATACAAATCTGAGGGTACAGCTGTAGCCTTTTTAAATTATAAAGAGCGTAATAAAATTAGTAAAAATGTAATAAAATCGGCAAAAATAAAAAATTAAAGGCAGGTGGCCAAGGATAGTAAAATAAATCCCAAAAAATTCTTCAAGTATATAAATCCAAAAAAGCCAAGGTCTGAACATGTAGGACCCCTAGATAGTGGTAATGGGGAGTTGGTCACAGGGGATCAAGAGAAGGCAGAGTTACTAAATGGGTTCTTTAGCTCTGTATATACAACAGAAGAAAGAGCAGCTGATGTAGCCGGTGCCAGTGCTGTTAATATATCAGTTGATATACTGAATTGGATGAATGTAGATATGGTCCAAGCTAAATTAAATAAAATAAATGTGCACAAGGCCCCGGGACCAGATGGGTTACACCCTAGAATTCTTAAAGAGCTTAGTTCCGTTATTTCTGTCCCCCTTTTCATAATATTCAGAGATTCTCTAGTGACTGGTATAGTGCCAAGGAACTGGCGCAGGGCAAATGTGGTGCCTATTTTCAAAAAGGGCTCTAGGTCTTCCCCGGGTAATTATAGACCAGTAAGCTTAACATCTATCGTAGGGAAAATGTTTGAGGCGTGATTGAGGGACTATATACAGAATTATGTGACAATAAATAGTATTATAAGTGACAGCCAGCACGGTTTTACTAAGGACAGAATTTGTCAAACTAACCTGATCTGTTTTTATGAAGAGGTGAGCAGAAGCCCAGACAGAGGGGCCGCTGTGGATATAGTGTTTTTGGACTTTGCAAAGGCATTTGACACTGTCCCTCATTGACATCTAATGGATAAATTAAGGACTATAGGTTAAGAAAATATAGTTTATAATTGGATTGAGGATTGGCTCAAGGACTGTATACAGAGAGTTGTGGTCAATGATTCCTACTCTGAATGGTCCCCGGTTATAAGTGGTGTACCCCAGGGTTCAGTGCTGGGACGACAAATATTCAACTTATTTATTAATGATATAGAGGATGGGATTAATAGCACTATTTATATTTTTGCAGATGACACCAAGCTATGTAATATAGTTCAGTCTATGGAAGATGTTCGTGAATTGCAAGCGGATTTAAACAAACTAAGTGTTTGTGCATCCAGTTGGCAAATGAAGTTTGATGTAGATAAATGTAAAGTTATGCATCTGGGTACCAACAACCTGCAGACATCATATGTCCTAGGGGGAGCTACACTGAGGGATTCACTTGTTGAGAAGGATCTGGGTGTACTTGTAAATCATAAACTAAATAACAGCATGCAATGTCAATCAGCTGCTTCAAAGGCCAGCAAGATATTGTCGTGTATTAAAAGGGGCATGGACTCGTGGGACAGGGATGTAATATTACCACTTTACAAAGCATTAGTGAGGCCTCATCTAGAATATGCAGTTCAGTTCTGTGCTCCAGTTCATAGAAAGGATGCCCTGGAGTTGGAAAAAATACAAAGAAGAGCAACAAAGCTAATAAGGGGCATGGAGAATCGAAGTTATGAGGAAAGATTAAAAAAAAGAACCTATTTAGCCATGAAAAAAGACGACTAAGGGGGACATGATTAATTTATATAAATAAATTAATGGCACATACAAAACATATGGTGAAATCCTGTTCCATGTAAAACCCCCTCAAAAAACAAGGGGGCACTCCCTCCAGCTGGAGAAAGAAAGGTTCAACCTGGAGAGGCGACAAGCCTTCTTTACTGTGAGAACAGTAAATTTATGGAATAGACTACCACAGGAGCTGGTCACAGCAGGGACAGTAGATGCCGTTAAAAAAGTTCTAGACAATTTCCTAGAACAAAAAAATATTAGCTCCTATGTGTAGAAATTTTTTACTTCCCCTTTCCCATCCCTTGGTTGAACTTGATGGACATGTGTCTTTTTTCAGCCGTACTAACTATGTAACTTTATGTAACTATGTAACCTGCCTGTATAAAACCAGATAACCTGAGAGATATACTCGCCACCATAGTAATTGTCAGTAAAACTAGTTCAGACGTTTTTGTTTGTTTATTTCTATGCAGAAATTCTGGGGAGAAAGCCACACTCTATTAGTCACACCCACCAGATAAGCCCACCCCCATAACACCCACCAACCAGATAAGCCACTCCAAAAGTGTCCCTGGAAAAAAAAATGTTGCCCACTATGCTTTTTGAACATAGCAAAGTTTATAGAAGTAATGTTGTCAGCAGTGCGTTTACCGCCCCCCCCAACACACCATGTGACCTTTGGCATACAGTTAACATGGTTACGTGACCTCCATGGGCTAACTGAATAGGAATAATTGTGGAATTTTTGTTATTGTTGCAACAGCTCATTCACTGTGTGTGTGTCAGGGTTGCCAACCTCCACTTCAGTCATTTCTGGACAACTGGGGTAACAATCATGGACAGACCAAAATTTTTATGGACAAATTACAAAATCATTGCCTGTACACTCTGCAGTGTGCTAGGAGTGACTCAATAATCCGAGCCCTGCTTGTAGCTTTCCCACGCTAAATTAGCGTGGGTAAGCTGCAAGCAAGGCTGGGATTGGTGAGTCCCACTCAGGTCAGGTGACTGGACTGGTCTACTCCCGACTACAACTTCACTCAAACCGTCATTCAATTGGCCGCGGCATATTTTCAGATTCCGCAGAAGTCAAGCAGAGTCTGAAAATATTGTCACGGCCTACTCTTCTCTTTGCACTGCGCATGTACATTTTGGCGCATGCGCAGTTCAACGTTCCGGGAGAATGAGTATAAATCTCGGATGGTGCTTTTTTCTGCCGGACGCTACAGCTGACAGAAAAAGCTCCCATTTTTTGCGGACTGTCTGTAAATTTACCGACGGTTGGCAACCCTGGTGTGTGTATGTACTGGTATTACATTGCTGTCTATTTCTAGTTGATGTTGCCATGCTCAAAGCAGTCAATCAGAGCTCAGCTTTACTTTAATTAAACTGCTCTGGGAAAATTAAAGCTGTGCTGTGATTGGTTGTTATGGGCAACAAACAGTCTTTCTTTTAGATAGTTTGGGTAAATCTGCTCACTAAAACAACACATTTATTAAGGGAAACTGTCACCTACCTGAGGGTGCTGTGGGTTTAGTGGTGAAAATCCTGGTGACAGGTTCCTTTAGAATAGTCCATGCAGGGAGATGAGAGGCAGGCTGCAAAGCCGTGCCTCAGCAGTTACACCATGTGTCTGCTGTAGCTAATCAGAGAAGAAGTGAGTCATTGGCAACACAGCTTCCCTTTTATATATTAGTATAATGATTATAAGTATGCAATAACTAGAATTTTCTTTATTTCATTTAAGATTACCATATTAACTTTAAGGCCCTGTTCACACAGAGTTTTTTTGCAGGCAGAAAAAATCTGCTTCAGAATTCCTTCAGGAATTTTGGGGCAGATTTTGAACTGTCTTCGCTTTCTTTTCGTGCATTTTGTGGTGTTTTTCGCCCCTGGTCAATGAAGATAATGCAAGGACTGCAGGCAAAAAACGCTTGGAAACCCAGGTTTTTTTTGCCTCCCATTGATTTCAAATCGCGGCATGAAAGGAAATGCTGCTTTCTTTTCCTGTGAGTGGCCAGAAGCCGCCCGGGAAAAAAACTGCCTCTGCCTCCAAGTGGGGGGCGATTTGGCAGTTTTTTTGCGATGATTTCGACGTGGTTTCCGCATCAAAATGCAAAATTCAAATGGTGTCCCTGCATTTACCCAGGGAGTGTATAACTTCTGTAATCACAGCCTATAAGAAATGCTGTAACTGGCGCATATTGTTGGATCAGGAGCAGACAGAAGGAACGGTCAGGTTCACGGGACTTATTTGGACTATTAATCGGACTTTGTGCAAACGTTAGTGTCAACCTCACCTATTCAGTTGCATCCTAGGTGTGTCCAACATTCTGGCCGCCGACTGAGGCGAGAGAGGGTTTGTCACGAAAGGTATTGGATAGCTCCGCAAGGACCCGTGGCAGTGCCAGTAGGTATGGGTAGTCCACTGATTCCCACAACGCGACCCCTGGGCCGAGGGTTTGACTCTTACCCTAGGGTAGGCTGACAGTAGTGGGTATCTCCCACCGTGACTGACAGCAGCGTGTTCGCTGCCAAGCTTGGCAACGTGGGTTCAGGCACGACCTCTCTCTGGGGGATTTCCAGCGGGATCGAAGTCGCAAACCTCAGGGTTCCTGTCTGCTCCACAGAAGAGAATTTCCTGTTACGTGTTCATTTAAGTAAAGAAGCTGAATCAAGGAGTTGTGTCTCTTCCCCAGCGTCATCGACAGCGGTAATTCTCCCTACATGCTAGTGCCTGTTTCTTTTCTGAATGGCCAGCAGCTACTATTCTGGGACCACCTCAAGAGGTAGCGACCTGGTAGCCTTCCTGCAACGAAGAACAGTTCCATGTATAGGGGTTAAATGGTAGAGACCTGGGGGGCTACTTAGATAACACCCTTAGAGGTGGCCCTAAGCCAAACCAATGAAGTAGCCTAGTGGGCCCACAAACCTGCTGGTCATAACATTTATTGTTTGGACAAAAGTTATGGTTGTGCTTAATACACATTTCATCTCCTGCCTTTTGCTTTCCAAATTATCAGTGGATAACCTGGAAACCAGACACCAAATCTTCTTGCTTTTATAGGAAGCTCTGTTGGGTTTTCCTAACAGCTGGCTTGAAGTGACGGGATCAACTTTGTTTTTTTTAAAGAATACTAAATGTAGTAAATACAAAAAAAATTATTAAAAAGCTATCAAATGTTCCGTAATATAATCATCTGCTTTGATCCTATTTTGTCTATTATGGCAAAAAAACTTGAATAAATATATAAAGTATTCTTCTATTAATTTCCCTAGGAGATCATCCATTTTCTTCAACCCTTCTCACGAGCCTTTCTCAAGTTGTAAAATACCTGACTGCAGCAGGAGCTTTCCCTCACTGCTCTGTCTGCAGTAGGAGTCTAGGCATGTGAAGCCCTGCCCTCACCCGTGTCCCTAATTGTTTTTGGCAAAGAATGTGAGCAAAATTTTCCTCTGTTTATTTTTAGCATTCATTTATGCAGATATAGTGTTACTTAACACCTGGACATACCATGCGTGTATAAGTTCAGACAGCACCAGATACGTGGAAGGGTGGGGTTTTGCATGGATAAGGGCCCAACTCAAATATAACTGTAAAAGAGTGTCTGGCACACCAATATTGAAACAAAGGTATTTTTATTTTGTTTTTTTATGCCAGTGGCAGAGTGCGATGTTTCGGTCTAAGTGACCTTCATCAGGCACTGAGCCATGCTGGAAACTGCATAGACGAGCGCTAGTGGTGCTGATAGCGGCTGGCCGCTGTATCATGGCGCTCATGATACAGCGGCCAGCCGCTATCAGCACCACTGGCGCTCATCTATGCAGTTTCCAGCATGGCTCAGTGCCTGATGAAGGTCACTTAGACCGAAACGTCGCAGTCTGCCACTGGCATAAAAAACAAAAACAAAATAAAAATACCTTTGTTTCAATATTGGTGTGCCGGATACTCTTATATATGTACATACCATGCAACGCTCTCCACTTAATGAGGGCCTGTCACTAGGTATTACAAAGTGAGTTAGTAGTCTTACCTAAAAGCCTTTGTGAAGGTCTTTGTGAGTCCAGAGGTGTTTGTCCTGTACTTGTGCATCCCCCCGTTGCTGAGCTATGGACCCCTCTGCATTTAGCAACTATTATGCAAATCAGTGTGAGGCTGTTTCCTTCAGACATTCCTAGTCCAACGTCAACGCGAGAGACTCTGGCGCTGGCCTATCAGCATGAGGCTGTTTCCTCCAGACACTCCTAAGCCAGCATCATTGTGTGAGACTCACAAGATGAGGCTGAACCTAGGAATTTCTGAAGGAAACAGCCTCATGCTGATAGGTCAGCGTCAGAGACTCAGTGGTATCTCCACCCATTGAGAATCGCTGGTGGCCAAACACACTTGACTAGCCAGTGGGTCATTTCCATATTGGTTGCTAAATAAAGGGGGGTCCATAGCTCAGCAACAGGGGGACGAACAAGTACAGGACAAAGACTGCTGGACTCACAGACACAGTGGCTATTAGGTGATACTAACTCACTTTGTAGGACCTAGTGAAAGGTCTTCTTTAAGGGAGTAGTGGATTGCCCTAAAAAATCAACTTATAAAATTAAGAAACTTTACACATTACATTAGGGTGGGCTTACACGGCCTGACGTGGGCCGTGTAAACGAGTGCCGATCAATGAGACAGCTCGTTGATCAGCGCTCGTTTGCTTCTTTCACAGGGAGTTACGTATGGGGACGAGCGCTTGTTACTATGATCGCTCGTCCCCATACATTTCTATCATGTCAGCAGAACTTCTCCCTGTTCACACAGGGATATGTGCTGCTGACAACAACAACAATATTTCCGGCATTTAAAACGTTACAGTCAGCCGATGAATAAGCGTTTGCTCACTCATCGGCTGACCATTGCCTGTTTACACAGGGCAATTATTGGGAACGAGCGTTCTGTGAACGCTCGTTTGCCCGATTTTTGACTGGCATACAGTAAAAGGGCCCTTAGTTACAATTTCAAGAGCTCAACTAATTGTATTAATATTATATATTATGCTATTTTCTTCTTTTATAGGAGTGCCCATACACATGCAGGTTTTGTCCAAGTTTGTTTATGCACTTTTCAAAGCCAAAACAAAGTGTGGATTATAAAGCGAGAAAAAGTGTATAGGACAGATACTCCGTGTCTTTTTTGAAAACCCCTAAAAAAACCCTGATCAAAACCTGCACATGTATAGGCAACCTGACTGTTTTTGCATATTGTTATTTGTTTTTAATTATTAGAGTCTAAAATCTTAATTGTTTTGCCTTCTTACCCTAATGTAAGAGGTTTATGCTTTCAAAGGCAGTACCTAAAGATGTTCACAGAGTAAATAAGAAGGTAAGTTTTAGCATAGGTGTGCCCCTATGACAGTCTACCAGGGTACACCTAGTTTTTTTGCTGCCTGAGACGAACAGTGAAATGGGGCCTCCCTCTTCCTCCCAAAAGAGAATAGCGAACGCAAAGACGAAAGGTATAGCCTTTAAAGCAATTGCAGAGATGCAAAACCAGCAATTTCGTAAAGATATTTTTCACCTTAAACATTTAGGTCTTTCAAAACAAATCCAAAAAAAGGCAACTACAAAAATATGAGAGAAAATAACAATTTTGCAGATTTATCAATATATTTTAATGCCGTGGTGTGCCAGTAATGATAAATTTCCCCCAATATCTGTTTAATTTTGTACTGTAAAACCAATTTTTTTGTTTGTCCTTTAGTGATCCAATATGAACTATTTGCCTCCCCCAGGATAAGTGTATGTATCCTGTACAACCTGGAATTTAAAGGAGACTTCTCTGAATGTTAACGTGCAGTTGCATTATTATGAATTTTTTTCTGTGTACGTTATTGGGTGGTTGCACTCAACCACTGCATTCCTTTTTAATAATGTATAGAGAATATAGAAGGCTGCATTCTCTCTCTCTCTCTCTCTCTCTCTCTCTCTCTCTCTCTCTCTCTCTCTCAAGTGAACAGTCGGTTCTTGAATTTGATTTGTTGGATGCAGGAAAAATGGGCAAGCTTATGGATTAGAGTTACTTTGACAAAGCCCAAACTGTGATGGCTAGATGACCCTAAAAGTGCGGTCTTGTGGAGTGTTCCTGGCATTCAGTGGTTAGTATCTACTGATAGTGGTCCAAGGAAGAACAACTGGTGAACCGGCGACAGGTTCATAGGCCCCCAATGCTCATTTATGCGCGTGGGGAGTGGAAGCTAGCCTGATTGGTCTGATCCCACAGAAGAGCTACTGTAGTACAAATTGCTGAAAAAGTTAATGCTGGCTATGATAGAAAGGTGTCAAAACATGCAGTGCATAGCAGCTTGCTGCGTTTTAGTCTGCGTAGCTGCAGACTGGTCAAATTGCCTATAATGAGAATGCGAGCATCAGAACTGGACCATGAAGCAATTGAAGAAAGTGGCCTGGTCTGATGAATCACCTTTTCTTTTATATCATGAGGCCAGCCATGTGCGTCACTTACCTGGGGAAGAGATGGCACCATGACATACTATGGGTAAAAGGCAAGTCGGTGGAGGCCCTGTAATGCCATGGGCAATGTACTGCTGGAAAACCTTGGGTCCTGACATTCATGTGGATTTTACTTTGACACGTACCACCAATTTAAACGTTGTTGCAGACCAAGTAGACCCTTTCTTTTTTTTTTTCATACCAAGAAAAAGACATACAATTTATATTATAAAAAAAAACATCCTAACATTATTCCCCCCCATCCCACACAACCCTCCCTATGATACTCAATATTCCTAACTCAAAAACTTCAAAATTCCATCCCTTATTATCCATTTTACTCAGCAAAGAACTGATTATAGGATTTATCTCACCTCTCCTCAAATATTTAAGCCGAGAAGCTATAAAGTAAATAAACCAATTTGGAAGTGCTAGTCCACCTTCCTCACCTGGAAGTTGCATTACTTCACCTTCTTTTCTCGGGGGTCCCCCCCCCCCCCCAATAAATTCTCTTATTATGGAATCCAGGATCTTAAATAAATTACTTGGTAACCATATAGGAGAATATGCAATACAAATAATATCTGGGAAAGGAAAATCATCTTAATCAAGTGAATTCAGCCTGCCATGGATATAGGTAATCTGCACCAGATCTTTACTTTCCTCTTCAGCCTACCCAGCAGGGATGAGACATTTAACCTGATATAATTCTCTGCTTTCAGTGAAATATACAACCCTAAATAATTATAGATTAATTCCTTTTCAAAAACTCTTACCACTACATCCCCCTTAATATTACCTCCCCCTACCATCATCAGATTGGACTACTCCCAATTTATCTTCACCCCTGAAAAATATCCAAAACCCATAATTAACCCCATCACAACTCCCAGGTCTAAGTTTTCATATCCAAAGAACAGCAGCATATCATTGGCATATAATGCCACTTTTTCTTCCACTACTCCATATTTAAATTCCTTAAAGGGGTGTTCTCATCTCAGCAATCAATGGTATGGTAGATAATGTAAATATAATTATTTTTGCATATATATCCATGTATCAAAAGTGTACCTTTTTTAGATCTGGCTTGTTCCCCACCCTGTGTCCCCATCTTTGTTTTTTCTCCGTCGCCTATGGTTACAACCACCACTGTGGTCCAACAGCGGTGGCCGCGCTTTCTCACTTGCTATTAATAATTTCCATGAAGTATGGCTGGCCTATCAGAAGCACGTATCATGCTGGAGCTTGCGCAATAGCTCCCTGCCTGGCCCCCTTTCCGCAGCTTTATACAAGTGTATAGGACAACTCTCTGGCACTCACAGTAGCCCATGGGTCGTTCTATGCAGCTACATACACGGCATCTAGCTGCGGAGCCAACAGTCTGCTTGCACCAACTCACTGTTATCACTACATGTATAATAAACAGTAGAACAGTAAAATATACAGCAGACAGTAGATCACTCACAGCGGCAAATAAGTTTGCGTGACACCAGGGCCTCACCGTCCATGAGGCGAGATGAGCTTCTCGCCTCAGACGGCCTGCTGTCTCTCTGAGGGGTTGGCGGCGCTACTGAAACCAGTCGCCATCACCCCCCACCTGCACTATAAGTGTATCTGCGTCTTTAGGACCCAGATACAATTACATGCATAGCTAGCGCTGGCAGGGCACTTTCCTTGCCCTGCCATTCAGCGCTTTCTTAATGGTGCAAGAGTGGTTCAGCCCCAGCCGACCTGCTCAGAAGAGAGCAGGCCTGCATTGCTAGAGGACGGCGTGGCAAAAGGATCAGATGAGTGTGTAAAGTTGTTGTTTTTTTCAGTTAAAAGTGTGAGTGGCTCTATCTACAGGAGTCTATATGTGGGGTACTGTAACGTGCATGGCCGCGGGCCGTCCGATTTACTTACCTCCCGACGCCAGCAGCCATGTATCTGTGAGCGCTGGTCCCCACCTTCTTCCTAGGAGACACCAGCACTCACTTCCGCTCCAGTCTGATGTGTCCCGTAGGGTGCGCACGCACGCTTGTGCCCGCTCTTAAAGGGCCAGCGCACACACATGAAAACAATCATCATCATCAACTCACATGATTTCCTGGACTATAAGAAGGCCTCTGCCCTTCTGATCCTTGCCTGAGCGTTGTTTGTCATATCCTAGTTTGTCTAGGCAAATGGCCTCCGAGTGCTTTCCAGTTCCAGTGTTCCCTGCTCCTGTATCCTGTATCCCATGCTATCCTGGTCAAGTGCCGTGCTGTATCTATGCCTGTCCTGCTGCTCCCCGCCTGATGTCTACCCGCTGCTTAGTCCCAGCCGAGCCTGCCTTTCTACTGTCCGAGCTGCCACAGGTACCTTATATGAACTGTGGACTGTGACCTGCGCCCTGTTGGCCAGCTGCCATACCGCCAAGGCGGTACAGCCCAGTGCGTCCACGAACACAACGTGACAGTACGCTCAGGCCATGGACCCCGCTGGTCGATCCAAGACCATGACGACATCACAAGAGATGCAGGCGGATATGTTAGACCTCCGGTCTCGACAGGACCAACTCCTCCAGGCCTTGAACATTCTCGCATGTCGGCAGGAAGCACGAGCTGCTATTCCTACTACTACACCCCCTGGCAGTACTGTTCCTCAGACTACACCTCCTGGCAGTGTTGATCCTCGTTTTTCTTTGCCACTTCCTGACTGCTATGATGGAGATGCAAGTAACTGTCGTGGATTTTTGAACCAGTGCCAGATCCACTTAAACTTGTATTCAAGGGCATTTTCGTCTGATGGCGCAAGGGTCACTTTTAGGGACTTTCTGCAGATCTGGCAGCAGACTCGATCCTCCATCCTACTGGCAGTCGACTGCATGAAACGGAAGGCGGACACAAGGAGAAGAGAACCTCCTCAGTTTCTTCCTGGCATGAAGGTCTGGCTGTCCTCCAGGAATATTCGTTTGATGGTGCCATCATACAAATTTGCTCCCAGGTTCCTCGGACCCTTCTGGATCCTGCAGCAGATCAACCCAGTCGCCTACAAGCTTCGGCTGCCTCCTACCCTCAAGATCCCCAACTCCTTCCATGTCTCTCTCCTGAAACCGGTGGTTCTGAACCGCTATACCAAGACTCCTAGCCCTGCGGTTGCCTCCAGCAGTCCTTCAGACATCTTCGAGGTTAACGAGATCTTGGACACCACGAAAATGAGGAGGAGAGACTTTTTATTTGGTGGATTGGAGGGGGTTTGGTTCTAAAGAGAGGTCCTGGGAGCCAGAGTAGAACCTCAATGCTCCTACCCTTTAGAAGCAATTCCTCTCTCGCTCTGGCCCCAAGAAGAGGGGGCGTAAGAGGGGGGGATACTGTAGCCGTCCGGTTTAATTAACTCCCGACGCCCGCAGCCATGGATCTGTGAGCGCTGGTCCCCATCTCCTTCCTAGGAGACGCCAGAGCTCAGTTCCGCTCCGGTCCGCTGTGTCCCATAGGGTGCGCGCGCACGCTCGTACCCTCTCTTAAAGGGCCAGCGCGCGCACATGAAAACAATCATCATTATCAACTCACATGATTTCCTGGACTATAAGAAGGCCTCTGCCCTTCTGATCCTTGCCTGAGCATTGTTTGTCATATCCTAGTTTGTCTAAGCAAATGGTCTCCTAGTGTTTTCCAGTTCCAGTGTTCCCTGCTCCTGTATCCTGTATCCTGTATCCCGTGCCGTCCCGGTCAAGTGCCATGCTGTATCTACGTCTGTCCTGCTGCTCCACGCCTGACGTCTACTCGCTGCCTAGTCCCAGCCGAGCCTGCCTTGCTACTGTCCGAGCTGCCACAGTTACCTTATACAAATTGTGAACTGTGTCCTGCGCCCTGTTGGCCAGCTGCCATACCACGAAGCGGTACGGCCCAGTGGGTCCACAAACCCAACATGACAGGTACTATCTACAATGGGCTATATGTGGGGCACTATCTACAGGGGGCTGTATGTAGGGCACTATCTACAGGGTGATCTATGGGGGCCACTATCTACAGGGGGATCTATGTAGGGCACTATCTCCAGGGGGCACTATCCACAGGGGGCTATATGGTGTATTAGACTATCTACAGGGGCTATATGGGGGCACTATCTACAGTGGGCTCTATGGGGCAAAATCTACAGAGGCTCTATGTGGGGCACTATCTATAGGGGGCTCTATGGGGGGCACTATGTATGTGGGGCACTGTCTAAAGGGGGCTCTATGAGGGGTACTATCTACAGGGGGCTCTATGGCGGCACTATCAACAGGGGCCTCTATCGGGGGACCATCTATAGGGGGCTCTATGGGGGGCACTATCTACTGGGGGAACTGTGTGTGTGTGGGACACAGTGTATGGCACTACTATAATCAGGGACACAGTGTATACAGCTATTAAAATTAGAGGTGCAGTGTATGGTGCTATTATATTTAGGGGCGAAGGGTATAGCACCACAAGAAATGTATCTTAATTTATTGATGTGGAGATGTTTGAAAAATGTGAAACTGATGACATCTGAGCGGCAAACTACAGAAATGGGCCGTGCCCGGGAGAAGTCATCATAGAGGTCTGGACCGGATGGAGAAGAAAAGAGAAAAAGAATGACTAGAATATGAAAAGTCACCTGTGAGTCACTTAATGTAAATGTTTATTCTGCCTCTAATTAGTACTGTAGTGACTGTATGATCTGCAGTGAGATGATGGGTGGTATGATTTTTTTTTGTTGTGAAGCAGCAACTCCCAGCATATTCTTAGCATTGTTCGGGCCATGCTGTGAGCTGTAGTTTTATGCTGTAAAAACTGATACGGCAGGGGGTTGCACTAAGTTTTTAAATGATCTCTGTACTGAGATGTATTTGTGCTGGTGCTGTATTTATGTACTGAGCGCGGTTCTAGTACTGTATTTATATACTGAGCTTTGTTCTGGTGCTGTATTTATGTATTGAGCTTTGTTATGGTACTGTATTTATGTATTGAGCTTGGTTATGGTACTGTATTTATGTACTGATCTTGGTTCTGGTGTTTTATTTATATACTGAGCTTGGTTTAGGTGTATTTATGTACTGAGCTTGGTTCTGGTGCTGAAAATATGTACTGAGCTTGTGTTATGAACAAATACACAGTAAACAGTGAGGTCCCTGTTCTTTCCAAACCTCTGTCCCTACCTACTTGTATGACCCGACCTAATTGACGGCGCATAACTGGGCAGCGTTCCCTATACTGGTACAAGTGAAACTGACAAACAGATAAGACAGAGACAGTGCGAAATAACAAAGGGTCACCTAGGAAGTACACGGAGGGAGAGGCAGGGCAATTGAGCCACGGACAAGTCCGGGCGCAAAAGGCGGAGTCAGGCAGGCAGGGACAAACCGGGAGAGTGCGGAAAAACAAAAGACAGAAGGCAAAGAAAAGTCAGGAGTCCAGCCGAGGTCAGGTCACAAGAAGTCAAAAAGCAAGTCGCTCAGGGGAGTCTGAAACAAGGGAAAGCACCAGGCAAGGAAACTCTAATTACAGACAATGGCCAACTATCCCAGGCTGAACTAAATAAGGAGATGGCGGGAGCTCAGGGACATCAGCCAGGTTTTGATTGGCCTGACACTCCTATTGGCTGCAGACTGCCTCAGTCTGCCAGGCGGGGCGACGCCCGAGCGAGTAACTCTCCATGTCCTGAGACCGAGGGAGCAGCAGGCAGAGAGTACGTGACAGCTTGGTTCTGGTGTTGTATTTATGTACTTAGCTTGGATCTGGTGCTGTATATAGGTAGTGAGCTTTGTTCTGGTGCTGTATTTATGTATTGAGTTTTGTTCTGGTGCTGTCTTTATGTACTGAGCTTTATTTTGGTGCTGCATACATGTATTGTGCTGGGTTCTGGTTCTGTATTTATGTATTGAGCTTTGTTCTGGTGCTCCATACATGTATTGAGCTGGGTTCTGGTGCTGTATCTACGTATTGAGCTTGGTTTTTGTGCTGCATACATGTAATGAGATGGGTTCTGGTGCTGTATTTATGTATTAAGCTTTGTTCTAGTGCTATATTTATGTACTGAGCTTAGTTGTGGTAATGTATTTATGTATTGACCTTGGTTCTGGTGCTGTATTTTTGTATTGAGCTTTGTTCTGGTGCTGTACTTATGTACTAAGCTTGCTTCTGGAGCTGTAATTATATAGGATATATTTATAAGAACAAAATTGCAGGGCAGATAGAATTGTTTTCAATTCATTTTATATTTAATGGGAACCTGTCAGGTAGTTTTAACCCCTTAAGGACGCAGCCTAGTTTTGGCCTTAAGGCTCAGAGCCCATTTTTCAAATCTGACATATTTCACTTTATGTGGTAATAACGTCGGAATGCTTAAACCTATCCAAGCGATTCTGAGAATGTTTTCTCGTGACACATTGGGTTTCATGTTTGTGGTAAAATTTGGTCGATATATTCAGTGTTTATTGGTGAAAAATTGCCAAATTTAGAGAAAATAAAGAAAAAATAGCATTTTTCAGAATTTAAATGCATCTGCTTGTAAAACAGACGGTTATACCACCAAAAATAGTTGCTAGTTCACATTTCCCATATGTCTAATTTAGATTGGCATCGTTTTTGAACATTCTTTTATTTTTCTTGGACGTTATAAGGCTTAGAACATAAACAGCAATTTCTCATATTTTTAAGAAAATTTCAAAAGCCTTTTTTTTAAGGTACCTCTTCAGTTCTGAAGTGGCTTTGAGGGGCCTATGTATTACAAACCTTGGATAAAACACCACCTTTTAAAAACTAGACCCCTCAAAGTATTCAAAACAGCACTTAGAAAGTTTTTTAACCCTTCAGGCATTTCACAGGAATTAAAGCAAAGTGGAGGTGAAATTTGCAAATTTCATTTTTCTTGCTGAATTTCAATTTTATTCAATTGTTTTTCTGTAACACAGAAGGTTTTAACAGAGAAACACTACTAAATGTGTATTCTCCAGATTCTGCAGTTTTTAGAAATGTCCCACATGTGGCTCTACTGCGCTCGTGGACTAAAATACAAGCCCCAGAAGCAAAGAAGGACCTAGTGCATTTTGAGGCCTCTTTTTTATTAGAATATATTTTAGGAAGCATGCCAGGTTTGAACAGGTGTTGAGGGGCCAAAACAGTAGGAATCCCCCAATAGTGACAACATTTTGGAAACTACACCCCTCAAGGAATTCATTTATGGTTGTTGTTACCATTTTGACCGCACAGTTTTTTCACAGCACCTATTTGAATTGGGCCAGGGGCGGACATACCGCATGTGCAGCCGGTGCAGCTGCACAAGGGCCCCGCGTGGGAAGGGGGCCCGTTCAGTGGCGTAACTACCACAGTAGCAGCCGTAGCAGCTGCTACGGGGCCCGCGGCATGGGGGGGCCCGTGTCGCCCTGACAGGCACATTACATTTTATGTACCAGGCCTGGCGGCACGGGCCCCCTCATGCCTAGTAGCATCACAACACTAGGCATGAGGGGAGGGAGGGGGCGGGGGCCCGGTGATAGCCGCCACACTGCACTACCAATCGGGAGGGAGGGGGCGGGTGCCCGGGCCCGGTGATAGCCGCTACACTGCACTGCCAATCTGGCACAGATGAATAGGACAGGACGGCGATGCTGGTGGTAGGAGGAGCGCTCAGGCAGGGGAGAGGACAGGGGGCGGTGCGACGTAAGACTTCGGGCGGCTGGACAGTACAGTCAGGACTGCCGGAGAACTCATAGGATGAGCGGAGGACAGACACAGGACGAGTGGAGGACGTGCAGACTGCAGAGGACAGGTAGATGAAGTTAAAAAGTTCATGTCAGAAGGGAGAAGTTTTTATGTAGAAAAATCTGCCTCATAATTCCTTCCGGAATTTTGAGGCATATTTTGACCTGCCGGTAGAACACTTCCCGCGTTTTTCATTGCGTTTTTTTGTGGCGTTTTTCGGCCATCGGGCCGTGGGCAGGGAAACGCAGCAAAAAACGCATTTTCTGCCTGCCATTGTTGTCAATGGGAAGTCAGAGACAGAAACGCCCGAAGAAAGGGCATTGCGCTTCTTTTTCCCGCATGCGGTTTTTACTGCTCGCAGGAAAAATTTCATGGATTTCAATGGGAGGCACTTTCTGACGTTTTTCGCGAAAAAAACCTCAGTGTGAACTCCCCCTAACACAGGGGCGTAACTACTGCTATAGCAGCCGTAGCGGCTGCTACGGGGCCGCGGCATGAGGGGGCCCGCGTCACCTGCCGGCACGGGCCCCCACCTTGGCCGGAATCTCCGCTAGCTGCCGCTATGGCTGCTACAGCGCGATGCCACGGAACACTACGGCAGAGCAGGGAGTATCTCCCCGCTCTGCCATTAAACATAAGACATGTATCCCCTATCCACAGGATAGGGGATACGTGTGTGATCGCTGGCATTGATAGGGAGAACGGGGGACCGAAAGTCCCCTGAAGTTCTCCATCACAAACCTCGGACTTCCGGGGTCTGTGTCGGCAGCTCCGTAGAAATGAATGGAGCGCCGGTCACACTTGAGCTGCGCAGACACCGGAAGTCAGAGGTGAGTGATGGAGAACTTCGGGGGACTTTCGGTCCCCCGCTCTCCCTATCAATGCCAGCGATCACACATGTATCCCCTATCCTGTGGATAGGGGATACATGTCTTTTGTCTTTTCACACTGTAGGTCGCATTTTTTTGAGTGATTGGGGGTGTATGGCGTTCCCTACAGGGGGGGGGCTGTATAGCGTTCCCTACAGGGGGGGGCTGTAAGGCGTTCCCTACAGGGGGGGCTGTATAGCGTTCCCTACAGGGGGGGCTGTATAGCGTTCCCTACAGGGGGGTCTGTATGGCGTTCCCTAAAGGGGGGTCTGTATGGCGTTCCCTACAGGGGGGGGCTGTATGACTTTCCCTACAGACCCCCCCTGTAGGGAACGCCATACAGAACCCCTGTAGATAACGCCATACAGACCCCACTGTAGATAACGCCATAAAGTCCCCCCTGTAGATAACACCATACAGCCCCCTGTAGATAACGCCATACAGCCCCCCTGTAGATAACGCCATACAGCCCCCTCTGTAGATAGCGCCATACAGTCCCCCCTGTAGATAGCGCCATACAGTCCCCCCTGTAGATAGCGCCATACAGTCCCCCCTGTAGATAGCGCCATACAGTCCCCCCTGTAGATAGCGCCATACAGTCCCCCCTGTAGATAGCGCCATACAGTCCCCCCTGTAGATAGCGCCATACAGACCCCCCTGTAGATAGCGCCATACAGACCCCTCTGTAGATAGCGCCATACAGTCCCCCCTGTAGATAACGCCATACAGCCCCCTCTGTTGATAGCGCCATACAGTCCCCCCTGTAGATAACGCCATACAGCCCCCTCTGTAGATATCTTGAGATTCAGTCCTGCTTGATAGGTAACAGTGCAGTAAGCTAAGCATGATAAGATCATCTAAATTATTGCATCTCAGTTGCATGAGTGCTTTGTGTTATATTCAATGATTCAATTTAACCTAAGTCTCTAAATGTGGGCAAAGAAAATAAAAAAACTATACTCACCTCCTCCCTCGCCTCCGTTCACCCGCCGCAGCCCCCATCCTCCTGTCTCGGTCTGTGTTACAAGTGTACAAGGCTGCACTGGTGACGCGCTGCCGATGGCACGTGACCGCTGCTGCCAATAACTCCTCATTGGTGTGCTGCTGAGGACAGTAGTTCCACAGCAAATCGCTGTTGAGGGCATTGATTGGCTGCAGCGGTCATGTGCCATCGACCGCGCGTCACCACAGCAGCTTTGTAAACACAGAAAGGGATAGGGGCTGCGGAGGGGGAACGGAGGCGCCGGAGGAGGTGAGTATAGGTTTTTCATTTTCTTTGCCCACATTTAGGGACTTAGTTTAGATAAGAATTTAACCCGGAAAAAAATGTGTTACTTGTGTTCTAAACTGGTAATAAAATGTACACTATAAATCTTCCTTCATAATTTTTATTAGTAAGGTTTATTTTTATATGCATATATATGTTTAGGTAACTTTGTCGGTATTGGGGGGGGGGCGGGGGGGCCCTGGCACATTATCTGCACAGGGGCCTTTTGCAGTCTGTGTCCGCCACTGAATTGGGCTGTGAAATTAAAAAAATTTAATTTTTTCCAATAAAATGTAATTTGTGATCAAAATTTCTTATTTTCACAGGGAACAAAATACCCCATTTTGTTGCCCAATTTGTCCTTAGTGCGGCAATACCCCATTTGTGGTGATAAACTGCCGTTTGGGCCCATGGGAGGGCTCAGAAGGAAAGGAACGCTATGTGTTTGTTGGAGTCCAAATTTTGCTGGATTGGTTTTCGGGTGCCATGTGGCATTTGCAGAGCCCCAGAGGTATCAAAGCAATGGAAACCCACCAGAAGTGACCCCATTTTGGAAAATACACCGCTCAAGGAATACATTTATGGGTAATGTGACCATTTAGACCTCATTATTTCTTCACAGAACTTATTTGAATTGGGCTGGGAATTAAAAAATATATATTTTTTCCAATAATATATGGCGTTTTAGCTCAAACATTCTTATTTTCACAAGAAATAAAATACTACATTTTGTTGCCCAATTTGTCCTGAGTGCGGCAATACCCCATTTGTGGCGATAAACTGCCGTTTGGGCCCATGGGAGGGCTCAGAAGGAAAGGAGCGCTATTTGTTCTTTGGAGTCCAGATTTTGCTGGCTTGGTTTTCGGGTGCCAAGTCGCATTTGCAGAGCCCCAGAGGTATCAAAGCAATGGAAACCCACCAGAAGTGACCCCATTTTGGAAAATACATCCCTCAAGGAATACATTTATGGGTAATGTGACCATTTAGACCTCATTATTTCTTCACAGAACTTATTTGAATTGGGCTGGGAATTAAAAAAAATATATTTTTTCCAATAATATATGTAGTTTTAGCTCAAACATTCTTATTTTCACAAGAAATAAAATACTACATTTTGTTGCCCAATTTGTCCTGAGTGCGGCAATACCCCATTTGTGGCGATAAACTGCCGTTTGGGCCCATGGGAGGGCTCAGAAGGAAAGGAGCGCTATTTGTTCTTTGGAGTCCAGATTTTGCTGGCTTGGTTTTCGGGTGCCCAGTCGCATTTGCAGAGCCCCAGAGGTATCAAAGCAATGGAAACCAACCAGAAATGACCCGATTTTGGAAACTACACCCCTCAAGGAATTCATTTATGGGTGTTGTGACCATTTTGACCACATAGTTTTTTCACAGAACTTATTTGAATTGAGCTGGGAATTAAAACAAAATTAATTTTTTCCAATAATATGTAGTTTTGGCTGAAAATGACTTATTTTCACAAGAAACAAAATACCCCATTCTGTTGCGCAATTTGTTCTGAGTGCCGCAATACCCCATTTGTGGTGATAAATTGACGTTTGGGCCCATGGGAGGGCTCAGAAGGAAAGGACCTCCATTTGACCTACTGGGGATTTTCGGGTGCGAAGTCATGTATGCAGAAGCCCCTGAGGTACCAGAACAGTTGAAACCCGCAAGAAGTGACCCCGTTTTAAAAACGACACCCTTAAGGCATTCATCTAGAGGTGTAGTGAGCATTTTGACCGGAGACATACACCCCATAAACTGTAATGTGAGTTCTCCTGGGTACGGCAATACCCTACATGTGGCTGTTATCAGCTGCCTGGGCACACAGCAGGGCCCAGAGGGGAAAGACGAGGGGGGATAAGCTGTGCGGAGTACATCAGGGTAAGTAAAATTGGGGTAAATTATAAACCAAGGGATGTATGATAAATTTTAAAACACTCTTTCATACAGAGCTCTGGTTTTTCGGGACACGTGTCACATTGATATATTGTGTCCTCCCTTATCCCCCTCTTATAGCAGACTCTGCACCTCTTTTGACTTTTTCTCTTCTTGCCAGTTTGGGGAACTTCTCCTGGAAAGTGTTGCCCTGGTACGATGCGTGCGGTACTGGGTGCCCCCCCTCTTCTTGGTCCCTAAAGATTAGGTTCTTGATAATCACCTCTTGATTTCCAGGAAAGTTCCCGTCTGGCCTGTACATCGACATAGCACGTACACATTGTACAATGCCATCTGTATGATGTGCACGGCCAGCTTCTTATACCACACCGCATGGCGCTGTAGGGCTTCAGGACTTGATCTGACAAGTTCCTCCCTCCCATGTACCTATTGTAGTCCAGGATGTAGTCTGGTTTGGGGGTCTCTGTACTTGTACCTGGTGCATGGGTACTGGTGTGGCATCTCTCTTGTCTTGTACTTGACACACAATATGTTTCTGCTAGATTGTGCCCTGCTCTCACCCTTTCTGAGTGCCGCAGGACTTCTGGAAGCGAGGCACTTGAAGAGTGGGACGCTGGTATAAAAATTATCCAGGTAGAGGTGGTAACCCTGGTCCAGCAGCGGGTGCACCAAATCCCACACAATTTTTGCATTAACTCCCAGTAAGGGTGGGCATTCTGGGGGCTGAATACTGCTGTCCTTCCCTTAATATATCCTAAGTTTGTAGGTATACAAAAGACAGTAGATGTGATCCAGCGCAGGGAGAAATAAGTCCAATTTCCAGGTAAGTTAAAATGGAAACTCGTTCCAATTTTATTGATATGACGTAAAAAACATCAGGAGACTTGGCTCCTGCAGAGGAAAGGTGAATGAATGGAGAAAAGGTAGGTGTGTGGAGCCTACGCGTTTCAGACGATCTCCTCGTCCTTAATCATGGCTGAAGAATAAGTGATTTGACTGTTGGGGTGAGAACTTATATCCGGTTTGATACAGGTGTATTAAATTGCGGTTCAGGAGACTAGAGGTGGAACGCAACCGCGTGACCAGTCTCTCGTCGTGTCCTATCCTCCGTCAAACCCAGATATCTGTGACTCACAGCACCAGGACCCGGGATGAAATCGTGGTAAGTATATATATGGCTATCTTGTATATTTATTAATAACAATCAGCTACGTCTATTTTGGTCTTTGAAAAACGGGAGGGTTACGACGTATATATAAAAGGAACAAAATTATGTGTATGTTTGGGCTCGACCGGATATAAGCTCTAGATGACAAACATCCCATTCATCAAAATACAGTTTGGTGTGAAAAAGGATAGTGTGAATGCACCCTAGGTGCGAAAAATCTAAAAGAAATAAAATGTGACTAGCACTGGCGTATATATCTCCATGCGTTTAAACTTTTGTTATGACATCGAAATAGTGTAGTGTACCCAAAGTACAACAAATCAAATTTGAGAGTTTACGGTTGTTAGTTTACTACTACCTATACAATAAGAGTGTATGGACTGTATTGACCCTCTGGCACCAGAAATAATAGCCATATATTATGGTATGGACGAATCTCACAACATTTACTACCCCTTGAGCTTATTGTTAATTGAAGGCAAAAAACCTTTTTATTAATATGTAATGCAACTCATAGGTATACAGGGAGAAACTACCGCTCATACGAATGTGTTTATATACTTGTCAAATAAAGGGTTCAGGCTTCAACATTGAACATTTACTTTGCTATTAATTTGATATTTTTCTGTAACGAAACAATGTTCATAGTAACAAATTAAAACAAAACTGGCCAGGACTATAGTGTCCCTTCCCATGTTGGAATTATATTCGCATTTTAATACGAGGGAAAGCCGTCGGGGTAAAACTAGGCACGCTGACCCCGACACTAGGAAATCCTTGGATGAAAACTCGGAAGTTTATTATCCAACAAGTTCTGGATTGTTGATATTTTTAATCGAACTTCATGTTTATTTTATTGAAACTAAGCCAATAATTTACAAGACGGAGGTTGTAAAAGAAATGATCTAATAATAAAACATAAGTTCCTTCCTCAAATTGAGTCCATGAGGGTGCCTTGTTTTTAGACGAAAAATCCAAAAAGCCTCCCTGCCCAACGTTTTATGTTTCAAATTACCACCCCGTTTCGGTGTATATACCTTTTCAATAGCATAGCATTTCAGTGAGTCTGTAGACCTGTTATGGTGTTGGATAAAATGTTTGGCTGCATTCGATGTATTAACAATATTAGGGTTTCTAATATAACTCAAATGTTCTAAAAACCTCTGTTTAAATTTTCGATTGGTGCAGCCTATGTACTTCAGATTGCATGAAGTACACTCCAACACATAGATCACAGACTCACTGTTGCAATTAATATAATTCTTGATGAAAAAATTGTAAGTATCTGTTGAGTCCGAAAAGCTTTTTCTAGGGGAAACATAGGAACAGGTTTTACAGGGATGTGTGCCACATTTGAAAAATCCCCTTTGTTCTAACCACGAGCTTTTATGTATATCTGGTCGTAGCATCGATGGAGCCACAACATTGCCTATCGTTGGAGCTTTCCGGGCAACTATTCTACATCCTTCTTTTAAGATATTGTCAAGAATTTGGTCCTCCTTGAGAATAGGTAAATGTTTGAGGATAATATTCTTTATTAATGAAAATTGGTTACTATATTGAAGAATAATAGCCGGTTTATTTGAATCCAATGTTGGGTATTTCTTTTTGTTGGTGAGCATGTCCTCCCTGTTTTTTTTGGAGGTTATCCTGGATGCTCTTTCAAGTATCCAGTTAGGATATCCCCTATTGCGTAACCTTTTGGAGATTGTATTTTGTTCCGCAAGAAAATTCGCCTCCGTATTGCAGTTACGTCTAGCCCTATGTAGTTCACCCACGGGAATGGAGGTAACTGTTTGTCTAGGGTGATTACTCTTCGCGTGCAGAATAGTATTCCCCGAAACGGGTTTGCGATGTGTTTTTGTTTGAATTATTTCTCCCTCAATCCCTGCCAAATCTAAATCCAAGAAAATGGTGTTGTTAGGATGAAAAGTATGGGTGAATCTAAGATTGGCATCGTTGGAGTTGAGGTAATTTATAAAGAAAGAAATGTCTGAGATTCGTCCCTTCCAAATAAATAGCAGGTCGTCAATATAACGACCATACCAATAAATATGTATATTGAAAATATTTTTATCAGAAAAAATATATCGTTCCTCCCACCAAGCCATCACTAAATTCGCCAGAGAGGGTGAAAATCTTGCCCCCATCGAGACACCCTTAAGTTGGAGATAAAATTTATGGTTGAATGTAAAAAAATTATGTTGCATCAAAAAAAGTGAGACATCTAGAATATACAATTGAAGCTCATGACTATATGGGCTATATTTGTGCAGATGGTATTCCAATGCTTCATGTGCTATAGTATGTGGTATATTAGTATATAATGAGATGACATCACAATTAAGCCAAACAAAATCCTGAGACCATAATTCATTCTCAAAAGATCTGAGAACATCTTGAGTGTCTCTGAGGAAACCTGGGGTCTTCGTTGCTAAGGGTTGCAAAAGGGAGTCCACCCATTCCGAAAATCTCTCTAGGAGTGACCCTATACCGGATACAATGGGTCTCATTGGCGGAGGATTCAGGTTCTTGTGCACTTTCGGGAGAGCATGTAAGATTGGAATAGTCGGAAAGTCCACATCAATGTATGACGACTGTTTGGAGGTAAGAAGGCCCTTATCCAGACCCTCTTGTATTAATTTTTTCATTTTTATCTGAAAGTTATTGGTGGGATTATGATCCAAGATCTTATAAGTGTCATTATCAGATAACATAGTGGTGACTTCTGCGATGTATGCATCTCTATTCATGATTACAATGCTTCCCCCTTTGTCCGATTTTTTAATAACGAGATCCTTGTTGTCCTCTAGAGACTTAAGTGCTAGAAATGAATCCTTGGACAGATTTTTGGGAAATTTCGTAGTTACAGTGGAGTCTGCAAGAAGTTGCAGATCTTTTTCCACAGCCATTTGAAATCTGTCCATTGATTCAATTCTTGATTCTAGTGGATAGAACTTGGGGTTACTAGTTTTCAATTCCGTGGAAATATTGACCTCCTGAGATTGGGATTCTAGGCTCAAACTCTCCAGATCTATAAGTGTTCTCAAATCATCAAATCGATAAAATTTGGGGTTTTGAGCCTTAATAGATGTTTTTTCTATCCCAGAATCTTGGCTGTCTAAATCTGGTTCCATATTGTGGGTGAAATGTCTCTTGATAGTGAGGTCTCTGACAAATTTGTTAATGTCTTTAAGTGTGTTGAAGGGATCAAAATTGCACGCAAGGGCAAAGTTAAGACCAAGGGAGAGCACTTTTTCTTGTGCTGAGGTCAGAACAGTAGATGACAAGTTGATGACACTGAGTAAAGGTGTTATAATCTCCGATGTCTCAGGCGACGACCTTGGTCCTGCTCTGAATGGTTTGTGTTTTCTCCCCCCTCTTCGACCCCGTTTTTTGAGGCCTTGAATTGATTTCTGTCTCTGACTTGTGGTCTTGAACTTGAGTCCTCACTGTCAGAAGTTGTCGCTGACTCCAGTTCCATGGAACTGAAACTGACCCTGGAGGCATTAATGTCTCTGTTCTTTCCAAAGTTCCGTTTTTTCAAAATGGACTTGAATTTATTCGGTGTTCTATCCTCTCTAGTCCAAGAATACACTTCATTATTAGCATAATCCTTGGAATCTCGGAGAAATTTTTTCTTCTTAACTTCCGCTAGTGATTGATTGATCTTGTTAATGTATTGGGAAGTACGAGATTCAAGCATTGAAAAGTCAGGTGAGCTGGAGGCTGCATTGATCTGTGTCTCTACTATTTGGATATCTTTTTCCAAGCTGGTGAGCTTTGACACTTCTTCTTTAGTAATGAGTTCCATAAGTTTGAGGGAACAGTCAGTAAGTGTTTGATTCCAGTTGGTAAAAAACTCATCTGAATACTTGAAAGAAGGATTCTTCCTTATACGCAAGCCTCGGGGAATCATTTTTTTAGATATATAGTTGTTAAGGGTTGTTAAATCCCACCACACTTTTGCTTCCTGGATTTTAAGTTTTTCAACTTGGTGGAAAAGGTTATTCAGACTGTGATTATTCTCCCCCACATCATCCAAATTGCCGAACACTTGGGCCGCCATGTCCACTCTGCTTAATGGTACTTCGTGTCCCATTGTTCGATGCATGGTGTTACTATATAGTAGCGTAATAATGTCAATGTTATGTCACGTATTAAAAAACACACTTGATATTTTCAGACCAAATGAATTAGATCTCCATAAGCAGATTTATCCAAAATATACAGATAGAGGCTTACAACATCCACCTTTCAACGGAAAATGAATAAACACTTCCTATGCATGCATGTGTAATCCAAAAACGGCCCTAATGAGGGCAAGGTGAGCACGTAAGGCAAAACCGAAGACCGGAATAGAGAAAAAAGATAGGAGGGAACCTCCAGCTCACCTTAGGGCAGTGAATGAATTTGGTGCCCTTGTTGCGCCAGGATCCCCGTGTCGGCACACGTCAGTAGAGACACAAAAGACAGTAGATGTGATCCAGCGCAGGGAGAAATAAGTCCAATTTCCAGGTAAGTTAAAATGGAAACTCGTTCCAATTTTATTGATATGACGTAAAAAACATCAGGAGACTTGGCTCCTGCAGAGGAAAGGTGAATGAATGGAGAAAAGGTAGGTGTGTGGAGCCTACGCGTTTCAGACGATCTCCTCGTCCTTAATCATGGCTGAAGAATAAGTGATTTGACTGTTGGGGTGAGAACTTATATCCGGTTTGATACAGGTGTATTAAATTGCGGTTCAGGAGACTAGAGGTGGAACGCAACCGCGTGACCAGTCTCTCGTCGTGTCCTATCCTCCGTCAAACCCAGATATCTGTGACTCACAGCACCAGGACCCGGGATGAAATCGTGGTAAGTATATATATGGCTATCTTGTATATTTATTAATAACAATCAGCTACGTCTATTTTGGTCTTTGAAAAACGGGAGGGTTACGACGTATATATAAAAGGAACAAAATTATGTGTATGTTTGGGCTCGACCGGATATAAGCTCTAGATGACAAACATCCCATTCATCAAAATACAGTTTGGTGTGAAAAAGGATAGTGTGAATGCACCCTAGGTGCGAAAAATCTAAAAGAAATAAAATGTGACTAGCACTGGCGTATATATCTCCATGCGTTTAAACTTTTGTTATGACATCGAAATAGTGTAGTGTACCCAAAGTACAACAAATCAAATTTGAGAGTTTACGGTTGTTAGTTTACTACTACCTATACAATAAGAGTGTATGGACTGTATTGACCCTCTGGCACCAGAAATAATAGCCATATATTATGGTATGGACGAATCTCACAACATTTACTACCCCTTGAGCTTATTGTTAATTGAAGGCAAAAAACCTTTTTATTAATATGTAATGCAACTCATAGGTATACAGGGAGAAACTACCGCTCATACGAATGTGTTTATATACTTGTCAAATAAAGGGTTCAGGCTTCAACATTGAACATTTACTTTGCTATTAATTTGATATTTTTCTGTAACGAAACAATGTTCATAGTAACAAATTAAAACAAAACTGGCCAGGACTATAGTGTCCCTTCCCATGTTGGAATTATATTCGCATTTTAATACGAGGGAAAGCCGTCGGGGTAAAACTAGGCACGCTGACCCCGACACTAGGAAATCCTTGGATGAAAACTCGGAAGTTTATTATCCAACAAGTTCTGGATTGTTGATATTTTTAATCGAACTTCATGTTTATTTTATTGAAACTAAGCCAATAATTTACAAGACGGAGGTTGTAAAAGAAATGATCTAATAATAAAACATAAGTTCCTTCCTCAAATTGAGTCCATGAGGGTGCCTTGTTTTTAGACGAAAAATCCAAAAAGCCTCCCTGCCCAACGTTTTATGTTTCAAATTACCACCCCGTTTCGGTGTATATACCTTTTCAATAGCATAGCATTTCAGTGAGTCTGTAGACCTGTTATGGTGTTGGATAAAATGTTTGGCTGCATTCGATGTATTAACAATATTAGGGTTTCTAATATAACTCAAATGTTCTAAAAACCTCTGTTTAAATTTTCGATTGGTGCAGCCTATGTACTTCAGATTGCATGAAGTACACTCCAACACATAGATCACAGACTCACTGTTGCAATTAATATAATTCTTGATGAAAAAATTGTAAGTATCTGTTGAGTCCGAAAAGCTTTTTCTAGGGGAAACATAGGAACAGGTTTTACAGGGATGTGTGCCACATTTGAAAAATCCCCTTTGTTCTAACCACGAGCTTTTATGTATATCTGGTCGTAGCATCGATGGAGCCACAACATTGCCTATCGTTGGAGCTTTCCGGGCAACTATTCTACATCCTTCTTTTAAGATATTGTCAAGAATTTGGTCCTCCTTGAGAATAGGTAAATGTTTGAGGATAATATTCTTTATTAATGAAAATTGGTTACTATATTGAAGAATAATAGCCGGTTTATTTGAATCCAATGTTGGGTATTTCTTTTTGTTGGTGAGCATGTCCTCCCTGTTTTTTTTGGAGGTTATCCTGGATGCTCTTTCAAGTATCCAGTTAGGATATCCCCTATTGCGTAACCTTTTGGAGATTGTATTTTGTTCCGCAAGAAAATTCGCCTCCGTATTGCAGTTACGTCTAGCCCTATGTAGTTCACCCACGGGAATGGAGGTAACTGTTTGTCTAGGGTGATTACTCTTCGCGTGCAGAATAGTATTCCCCGAAACGGGTTTGCGATGTGTTTTTGTTTGAATTATTTCTCCCTCAATCCCTGCCAAATCTAAATCCAAGAAAATGGTGTTGTTAGGATGAAAAGTATGGGTGAATCTAAGATTGGCATCGTTGGAGTTGATGTAATTTATAAAGAAAGAAATGTCTGAGATTCGTCCCTTCCAAATAAATAGCAGGTCGTCAATATAACGACCATACCAATAAATATGTATATTGAAAATATTTTTATCAGAAAAAATATATCGTTCCTCCCACCAAGCCATCACTAAATTCGCCAGAGAGGGTGAAAATCTTGCCCCCATCGAGACACCCTTAAGTTGGAGATAAAATTTATGGTTGAATGTAAAAAAATTATGTTGCATCAAAAAAAGTGAGACATCTAGAATATACAATTGAAGCTCATGACTATATGGGCTATATTTGTGCAGATGGTATTCCAATGCTTCATGTGCTATAGTATGTGGTATATTAGTATATAATGAGATGACATCACAATTAAGCCAAACAAAATCCTGAGACCATAATTCATTCTCAAAAGATCTGAGAACATCTTGAGTGTCTCTGAGGAAACCTGGGGTCTTCGTTGCTAAGGGTTGCAAAAGGGAGTCCACCCATTCCGAAAATCTCTCTAGGAGTGACCCTATACCGGATACAATGGGTCTCATTGGCGGAGGATTCAGGTTCTTGTGCACTTTCGGGAGAGCATGTAAGATTGGAATAGTCGGAAAGTCCACATCAATGTATGACGACTGTTTGGAGGTAAGAAGGCCCTTATCCAGACCCTCTTGTGTTAATTTTTTCATTTTTATCTGAAAGTTATTGGTGGGATTATGATCCAAGATCTTATAAGTGTCATTATCAGATAACATAGTGGTGACTTCTGCGATGTATGCATCTCTATTCATGATTACAATGCTTCCCCCTTTGTCCGATTTTTTAATAACGAGATCCTTGTTGTCCTCTAGAGACTTAAGTGCTAGAAATGAATCCTTGGACAGATTTTTGGGAAATTTCGTAGTTACAGTGGAGTCTGCAAGAAGTTGCAGATCTTTTTCCACAGCCATTTGAAATCTGTCCATTGATTCAATTCTTGATTCTAGTGGATAGAACTTGGGGTTACTAGTTTTCAATTCCGTGGAAATATTGACCTCCTGAGATTGGGATTCTAGGCTCAAACTCTCCAGATCTATAAGTGTTCTCAAATCATCACCCTGATGCACTCTCACACAGCTTATACATCTTCACACCATAGCTTGCCCTCTTACCCGGCAGGTACTCGCGGAATTGAACCCTCTCTTTAAAATGTACCAAGGACTCATCAATAGAAATACAATTCTCAGGGGTGTATGCTTGGGAAAACCGGGCACTGAAACGGTCTAATAGGGGTCTCCGTTCATACAAACGGTCAAAACTGGGGTCATCTCGGGGTGGGCACGGCTCATTATCAGTATAATGTAAGAAGCGAAGTATTGCCTAATTTATTAATTTTTTTAGCTTCCAGTTCAGTTCTGAAGTTGCTTTGAGGGGCCCATATATTAGAAACCCCTATCAAACACCCCATTTTAGAAACTAGACCCCTCAAAGTATTAACAACAGCATTGAGAAAATTTATGAACCCTTTAGGTGTTTTACAGAAATTTAGAGCAAAGTAGAGGTGAAATGTACATATTTTTTTTTGTCAGAAAATCCTTTTTATACCATTTTTTATAACACAAAAAGGTTTTATCAGAGAAAACGCAACTCAATATTTATTGCCCAGATTCTTCAGTTTTGAGAAATATCCCACATGTGGCCCTAGTGTGATAATGCACTGAAGCACCGGCCTCCAAAGCAAAGGAGCACCTTGTGGATTTTGAGGCCTCTTTTTTATTAGGCACCATGTCCGGTTTGAAGAGGTCTTGTGGTGCCAAAACAGTGGAAACCCCCCAAAAGTGACCCCATTTTGGAAACTAGACACCTTGAGGAATTCATTGTATTTTTCTTGGGGTGCATGCGACTTTTTGATCAGTTTTTATTCTATTTTTAGGTGGCGTGGTGTTTGTTTATTCCATTTTTTTTACAGCGTTCACCATGCGCTATAAATGACATATTCACTTTATTCTGCGGGGCGATACGATTACGGTGATACCAGATGTTTATAGTTTTTTTTATGTCTTATGGCGTTTGCACGATAAAATATGTTTTGTAAAAAATCATTCACTTTTTGTGTTACCATATTCTAAGAGCCAGAACTTTTTTATTTTTCCATCAATAAAGCCGTGCGAGGACTTATTTTTTGCGTAACGAACTGTAGTTTTGATCAGTACCATTTTTAGGTACAGGCGACTTTTTGATCTCTTTTTATTCCATTTTTTGGGAGGTGAAGTGACCAAACAATTGTGATTCTGGTACGGTTTATTAATATTTTATTTTACGGCGTTCACTGTGTGGGATAAATAATGAAATAATTTTGTAATTCAGGCCGTTACGGACGCGGCGATACCAATTATGTATAATTTATTTGTTTGTTTATATATTTTTATTAATAATAAAGGACTGATAAGGTAAAAAGAGGGATTTTTACTTTGAGTACTTTTAAAACTTTTATTTTCTTATTTTTACACATCTTTTTTTAACTTTTTTTTAACTTTATTACTTTGTCCCACTAGGGGACTTGAGGGCAGGAGGCCCTGATCGCTATTCTAATACACTGCACTAAATGCGTAGTGCAGTGTATTAGAGCTGTCAGCTACTCACTGACAGCAAGCATAGTGGGTCCTGACTTTGTCAGGACCCACTAGGCTTCCGTCGATGGCATAGCCGGACGCCATTGTTTGGTGTCCGGTTGCCATAGTCACCATCGCCGGCCGCTATCGTGTAACAGGCCGGCGATGGCAGCTTAACCCCTAAAAAGCCGCGATCTCTATTGAACGCGGCTTTTAAGGGGTTAATCAGCGGGGACACAGCGATCGGTCCCCGCTGTAGGAACTGTGACAGCTGCTGTACGAGACAGCAGCTGTCACAGCTCCTGTATGTGTCGGGAGGATGGCCGAAACGGCCGTTACTCCCGAGACGTACTATTAGGTCATGGAGCGCGAACGATACAGCTACCATGACCTAATAGTACGTCCAGGAGCGGGAAGGGGTTAACCCCTTGAACCGCCACATGCGGTAATACATGACCTGATAATATTTCCAAACATTCCCATGTATGTTTTTTTCAGATGCGGCAAAATCTATAAAATCAACTTTAAAATCAGGCCACATTATATGCTAATTACTCATTAAAGGGTCATGAGACCGCTATCCTGAAGTATCACATAGTCCTGCTTCCAAACACATTTTTCCATGTTTGTTTGACATCCCTCTGACTGTTATACATCACTACCAGTTTCCTCCAATTTTCTCGGATGCGCCATTGCCTTGTACTCTTTGGCATGGCCGGCCTTGGATTCGTTCGACCAGTGCGGTCGCACAGGGTGCCCGCCATACTGCAAGAGGGGCGCCTTCGGGTGTGTGTATCCCCGCGCCGTTGCAACTACCAGCGGGGATACACACACTAACTGCAGTCGCATTTCCGCCTGGGCGCTTCTTCACTTAGTAGCCGTCGCTACCGCTGTACCAGCCATAGCGGCTGCTAGCGGCAACACCGAGCATAAGGGCGGTGACGCCGCTAGCAGCTGCTGCGGCTTCTATAGCGGTAGCGACGTCACTATAGCAGAGCAGGGAGGTATCTCCCTGCTCTGCTATCTACTAGCACCACTGTAGCTCCCTGAAGGAACAGAATCCCTGTGTGGCCGGGGATTCTGCTCCTGGAGCGCTGCTTGATGTCACTGTCCATATATGGACAGTGACATCAGGGGAAACTCCCGAAGCGGAATCCCCGGTCACAGCAATGCAGACGCTATGACTGGGGATTCCACTCCAGGAGAAGCCAATGACGTCATGGACACAGACGACAGGAGCTTCTCCTGGAGTGGAATCCCCGGTCATAGCGTCGGCAACGCTGTGGACGGAGATTCCTCTTCAGGAGTTTCCCCTAATGTCACTGTCCATATATGGACAGAGACATCAAGCAGCGTTCCAGGAGCGGAATCCCCGGCCACATGGGGATTCCATTCCTTCAGGGAGCTACAGTGGCGCTATCTATACTGGAAGGGGAGGGGGGTTTCTATCTACAAGGGGGCTGTGTGGCACTACCTACAAAAAAGGACAACTGTGCAGGAGCACACAAAATAACCAGCTTTCCCGGCAATCAAATAAATGTGTGGAAATAAACTAAGATATAACTTTTATTTAATCTAGCTAAAGGATTAATCCTTTAGCTAGACTAAATAAAAGTTATATCTTAGTTTATTTCCACACATTTATTTGATAGCTGGGAAAGCTGGGTATTTTGTGTGCTCCTGCACAGTTGTCCTTTTTTGAATGTCTATTGCCCGCCAGCTATCAGGGTCATTTTGTAGTCCTTGCACTACAAGGGGGCTGTGGGCAGTGTGGCACTACCAACCAGGGGGCTGTGGGCTGTGTGGCACTACCTACCAGATGGCTGTGGGCTGTGTTGCACTACCAACCAGGGGGCTGTGAGCTGTGTGGCACTACCAACCAGGGGGCTGTGGGCTGTGTGGCACTACCAACCAGGGGGCTGCAGGCTTTGTGGTACTACCAACCAGGGGGCTGTGGGGCACTACCAACCAGGGGGCTGTGGGGCACTACCAACCAGGGGGCTGTGTGGCACTACCAGCCAGGGGGCTGTGTGGCACTCCCTACCAGTGGGCTGTGTGGGACTCCCTACCAGGGGTCTGTGCGGCACTCCCTACCAGGGGTCTGTGTGGCACTCCCTACCAGGGGGCTGTGCGGCACTCCATAGCAGGGGGCTGTGCGGCACTTCCTACTAGGGGGTTGTGTGGCACTCCCTACAGGGGGCTGTGTGGCACTCCCTACCTAGGGCTGTGTGGCGAACTCTACAGGGAGCTGTGTGGCGCTCTTTACAGGGGACTGTGTGGCGCTAACTACAAGGGAGCTGTGTGGTACTACCTACAAGGGGGCTGTGTGGTGCTACCTACAAGGGGGCTGTCTGGCGCTACCTACAAGGGGGCTGTGTGGTGCTACCTACAAGGGGCTGTGTGGTGCTACCCACAAGGGGGCTGTGTGGCGCTACCCACAAGGGGCTGTGTGCCGCTACCTACAAGGGGCTGTGTGGCGCTACCTACAGGGGGAATCTGTGAGTGGTGGGCTGATGGTCATTTTACTGTGAGTGGTGGGCTGATGGTCATTTTACTGTGAGTGGGGACTGATGGTCTTCAAGTGGTTTCTGCCTCTGACCTCCAATTGAAATTAATAGCAGGCAGAAAATTCCTGCGTCGCTCGTTTGGAGTTTTTTTTCCTGCGTCTTTTGCCTTCGCTTCTACAGCTTAAGAAAAAACACAAAAAAAAGGTCACACATGCTGTCAGTTGCTGAAGGAATTTTGAGGCAGATTTTTTTTTTTTGCCTTACAAAAACCGTGTGTGAACATGCCCTACGAGTGTAGTGCTTGTTCTTAGCCGTTTTCTGTCTTTCTCAAAACAATTTTTGGTATGTGGGCCCTGAGTAAATTTTATTTTTCCAGTGCTGCCTCGAGTCCGAAAAGGTTGGGAAACTCTGTACTAGGCTACAGGGTCCCGTCATGGAACAGCTCAGTTCATCATGGGAACGAGGCCTAGGTGAGTACAATTTTTGTTTTTGTTTGGGGGCACTGTCTACAAGGGGGAGGTGGGAGACTGTATGGCACGATCTACAAAAAGGAGGTGGGGGATTATGGCACTGTCTACAATGAGGCTATATGGCAAAATCTACAGGCGGGCACTATACTGCATGGGGGCCACTGAGCGAACATTATACTGTGTAGGGGTACTACAGGTGGCATAATACTGTGGGCACAATTAGAGCACAAAATACTGTGTCCTTGAAGGGGTTGTAATATATTATTAAATATTATTATTATTATTCTGTATGGGGGCAATAAAGGGGCTTTATAATTTTTTTATGGGGCATTTTTTTTTCAATGATGGGGTGGAGCGCCGAAAGATCATTTCGCACAGGGCGCCATCTATTCTAGGGCCGGCCCTGCTCCTTGGGCATGCACAGTGCAGCGAGTCGTACTGTGCCCGGCCGTATTCCTGCATTGTGAATGCCAGGGAAGTACAAGGCGTATCCACTAGAGTTGGGCGAGGCTGTTTGTGATGTAGAAGAGCCAGGGGATGTCAATCAAGATCTGGGGGGGCGCCATTTAAAATTTGAACTCCGGCAGCAGAAACGCTAGAATCGGCCCTGCACGACACGTGATAATAGGGGAGTGTAACGCCCACAACTCATCCTCAGACAGGGAATGTGGAACAGCCAAAAGAAGGGAGGAAACTCATAAATAAAGGGACGACAGTGGATTTGAGCACACCATAGGTTTCTTTTTCAGTGTAGATTATGGCTGGGCAAAAAAAAAATATATAAAAGCCTAAGATGGGAATAACCCTTTAACTGTACTCTCCCTTATTTGTATGGCCAATGGCTCATGGCAAGGGCATTTTCTAATGGCAGTGGCCTCTTTCAACAGTATAATGCATCCTGTCAAAAGACAAAAATTGTTCAGGAATGGTTTGAGAAATATGAAAAAATGTGTTCACGGTGTTGACATTGTCTGTGTTGGAAAAACAAGACCTACCCATGCAAAGTCCCTACCTTACCACTTACAGGGCTTAAAGCATCTGCTGATAATGTCATGGTGCCAGATACCACAACACACCTTCACAGGTCTTTTGGAGTCTATGCCTTTATGGGTCTGAGCTGTTTTGGTGGTACGAGGAGGACCTACACAATATTAGGCAGGTGATTTTAATGTTATGGCTATAGGTGTATTTATATATTTACTAAAAATGAATACAATAGTACTATAATAATAACAACTATACTATAGTACTATATTAACAGCATATCATGTATTATATTATTACATATCTTTTTCCACAAGAATATTATGGAGCTATAATACGTGCATAGACAACTTGTATTGGACTCAAATTACTGACTAAATAATCCATACTTTATACTGCATTATACATTGGAGCACTTATTTTTGTACAATAAATGTAATGCACTAGGGGCTTTGCCTAAGGATATACATAGTGTTGTACACAAAAATGTTTGGAAGATTAATTTATCTTTGTTCTTTTGCAACATTTGTTTAGATAATTATATCCTTGGGGATATACAAATCCATATTTACCAGATTTAAAATGCTTTGCTCTTTTTCAGTGTTGAACAGAATACTTAAAGGGCACAAAAATGTTTATTCAGTGACAAAATGAAACATCCATGGGCCCAAGGCTAAAAAAAAATTCAGGCACTAAATAATTTCTGTCTTGTCAGGGTCATACTGCAGTGGTACCAATTACGTAGCTCAAAGTTAGTAAGGTTGAATAAAAAGACAAATACTGTATTCAGCTAGTTGAATCTATTACCGTGCAGTGTTGATCCAAAAGAAGGCAAAAAAAACAACTATAAGGCTGGATTCACACGAGCGTGGCGGTTTTGCGTGCGCAAAAGCCACTTAACAGCTCCGTGTGGCAGCATCATATGATGCGCGGCTGCGTGCTTTTCGCGCAGCCGCCATCATTATGACACTCCATTTGGATGTTTGTAAACAGAAAAGCACGTGGTGCTTTTCTGTTTTCATTCATCCTTTTGACAGCTGTTGCGTGAATCACGCTGTTCGCACGGAAGTGCTTCCGTACGACATGCGTGGTTTTCACGCACCCATTGACTTCAATGGGTGCGTGATTCGCGCAAAACGCCCAAAGAACGGACATGTCGTGACTTTTTTTCAGCGGAGTCACGCTGAGTAAAAATCACGCACATGTCTGCACGGCCCCATAGACTAATATAGGTCCGTGCAACGCGCGTGAAAAACACGCGCGCTGCACGGACGTAATTCCCGTTCGTCTGAATAAAGCCTAAGACAGTTGCCTATTAAGATCATTTTAGAGGGGGGAAAAAATCCCTTTTTCATTCTGAATTTGGCAATTAGAATAATAATTAGCTCAATTACCCATTCCAAACAACTAATGCAGCTCCACACACATTTGGCAACTTAGCAAGAAGTAGAGCACAGATTAAAGGGAATATGTCCCATGATCAAAATACAGGGTTTGCTTGTAGTCTGCAACCATTAAGACATAGGTCTGCATAGGAGCTGTGGACAAAAAATGTTCGAGATTTTCAATCAAGACTTATCTACATTTTTGTTTATTTTAGATGCATTGAAGAACAAAAAAAAAAGGATGGCAATGGTGGATATACACTTTAAAAGCTCTCTTTTTGTTACTGATGATTAATTTTTCGTTATTTTTCAGCCACATAGGTATCTTTTCAAATTCCGTAAGGCCCTTTGCACATGGCTGTACCGGCTCTACGCATGAGCTGTATATTTAGTGCCATGGATAGGACTAGATCTGTCCTGTGAGATTAGGAAAGATTTTTTTTATAGGTCAGCTCCCTTTGAAAGGGAATCTGTCACCAGGTTTATCCTGCCTTATCTGAGGGGAGCATAAATTAGCGGCAGAGACCCTAATTTCAGCACTGTGTCACTTACTATGCCAGAAGCATAACTGGAAGATTCTGGGTCCCATTGCAAAATCTGTAAAAGGGCCCCCCCACTATGACTCGTTACTTATAGTGCTGGTCGCTGATATAGGGCAGAGACTTTTTGTGTCCCCTCAGGCTCCAGGGTCAGGGTGTGACCACAAACTCTGCATACCATATAGTTACATCCCTGTACTTTGGAATAATCAGTAGTTTTCATAAAATCACAGTTTATCTCCTGCATCACTAGCCAAGCGTATTTAAAAGTTGCGACTCCCCCCATCCTCCCATCCTGATTGACAACTTTTTCCTCATACTGGTCATAGGGAAGAAGTTGTCAATCGGTGGCAGTAAAAGCCGCAACTCATGAATATTGTGGACCTTAAAGGCTATGTACACCTTTGAGGGCTTTTTTTTGTTAATAAATAGATCAGTCATTGTGATTAGTGTAAGTTCTTAATTCGTTTTTATTCTAAAAATCATTTTACTATTGGAGATACAGCTGTTCTGTATTGTCTAAACAGAATAGCTGTATCGTTTGCTATTCACTGAATCCATCAGTCCTGCGGATCTGACAGGTATAGTGTCGGTGGGTCCCGTATGACTCTGACACGCAGGATCCCCCTGTAAACGATCACATCTAAGTTCATAATCGCACAGAATAGGCAGCATAAATTGACATGCTGTGGATTTGAACTTCGCACTGCAGAAAACTTTCTGCACACCTTTTTTGTTTTTTTTTCTGCAGCATGTGGCTGAGATTTGCAAAATGTCATTTACTATACTGCTATGTAAATGCTGCGGAATTTCCGAACAGAAGTCTGTTGTGGAAATTCTACAATGTTTACGCTGTGTGGGTACCCTGCCTTCGGGTGCAGTTACACAGTTAGAGTATGTTCACATGCTTAGAAAAAAACGTTTGAAAATACAGAACTGTTTTCAAGGGAAAGCAGCTCCTGATTTTTAGCCTTTTTTTTAGCTACTCGCATTTTTTGCGGCGTTTTTTACAGCTGCGTTTTGGAGCTGTTTTTTTATAGACTCAATGAAAAACGGACATGCACTTCTTTTTCGCAACCGTTTTTCAAAATGACCACGTAAAAAAACGGCCTTTTGGAATAGAAGGCTGTTTTTCCCATTGAAATCAATGAGCAGATGTTTGGAGGCGTTCTGCTTCCGATTCTTAGGCCGTTTTTTCAGCCGTTGATGGCCTGAAAAACGGATGAAAATTAGCCGTGTGCACATACCCTTAGTCTTCGGGTGCAGATTTTGTTGCAGAAAACTTCCGCAACTGAAAATCTTTTCCATTCATCTCAATGGAAGTGCCCGAAATCCAAGCACCTGCTGCAAAAGCAACCACATTCAGATGATTGGAAATTATTTTCAGTTGCAGAAAATTTCTGCAACACAATCTGCTGTATGGGACTGCACCCTAAAGAGCACACCCACAGTTTCAGATAGAGCAGCATTAACCTGGTGACAGATTTTCTTTGAAGACCCCTTTTCTTTTTTTAGGATCCTTTTTACAATGCTTTTTAAACCCACTATAACACTGAACATTTATGAGCTAATTGTTCAGATTTCTGGTCTTTGTAATTTTTAAAGCTTCATTGAACTTATACTCAACATACACATCAATAAATCTCAAACCCCCATACCGCCCAATCCTCACTATATCCAAGGTAACCCACAGAGTCCAAGTCCTTCCAAAGAAAGTTCTGTTGGTTCAAACTTTCACATACTTCCTGTATAATATAGATTGTCTCATCCTTGAAAGGAATTCATCTGCACAATACTATTAGGCAATATTGCCAACAAACACATAGTTTTATTTTTATTTTACCTTCTCCTTTCTCTCGCTTTCCTTTTCTTTCTCCCCCATTTCTATTATCCCTTCTCAGAGAGCGGTCTGACATTGCTCTAAAAGGCAGGGGCTTGGGGCTGCTCCCCCGACCCTACAATCAATGTCAATTCCTTCTTTTCTCTTGTCAACCCAACGTTTAGTTCCCCAGTAGAGTAATCTGATATCTTATTCAGAGGCGTAGCTAGGTTCTCCAGCACTCGAGGCAAAGATTCAGTTTGGTGCCCCCCCAGACTCTTTCCCAACATCTCCTTCCCCCTCGCCATGTTTGTTTTCTCTACTAATCAATGACGTGTCATTTCTTTTCCACATTTTTTTATATAACTTGAGCATAACAACATTTGTACATTTTACAAGCAATATAGTTCTAGCAATATAGTTCTATAAAGAACGCGAGAACCAAGCTCATTACATATATACAGCATCAGAACCAAACTCATTACATATATACAGCTCCAGTACCAAGCTCTGTACATATATACAGCACGAGAACAAAGCTCATTACATATATACAGCACCAGAACACAGCTCATTACATATATATAGTACTAGAACAAAACTCAGTACGTAAATACAGCTCCAGAACCAAGTTCAGTACATAAATATAGCTCCAGAACCAAGCTCAGTACATATATATAGTACCAGAACAAAGCTCAGTACATATATACAACACCAGCACAAATACAGCTCAATTTAGTGGAACCCCTGCAGTATAGGTTTGCACTAAATTGTTTCAAGCTCCCAGCATGGCCCGAACAATGGTAAGGATATTCTGGGAGTTGCTGTTAAACAAAAAAAAAATCATATCATAATCATACCACCCATCATCTCACTGCAGATCATACAGTAACTACAGTACTGATTAGAGACAGAATAAACATTTACATTAAGTGACTCACCGGTGACGACTCTGAGTCGAGTTCTTTTTCTCCATCTGGTCCAGACCTCTATGATGACTTCTCCTGGTTACAGCCCATTTCTGCAGTTTGCCGCTCAGATGTCTTCAGCTTCTCACTTTTTAAACATTTCTACACCTATAAACAAAGATAAAGTTCTCATTATACCACACACTACTCGCCCCTAAATAGCATCATACACTGCACCTCTAATTATAATAGCACCATACACTGTGTCCCACACACACCATGCCCCCTGTAGATAGTGCCTGCCATAGAGCCCCCTGTAAATAGTGCCCCCCATATAGCCCACTCCTGTATATAGTCCCACATATAGTTCCCCCTATAGTGCTCCATAGATAGCCCACCCTTGTATATAGCCCCACTTTAGATACAGCCCACCCCTGTATATAGTGCTCCACATATAGCCCACCCCTCTATATAGTGCTCCACAGATAGCCCACCCCTGTATATAGCCCCCTTTTAGATATAGCCCACCCCTGTATATAGTGCTCCACATATAGCCCATCCATGTATATAGTGCTCCACATAGAGCCCACCCCAGTATATAGCCCCCCTGTAGATAGAGCCCCCTGTAGATAAAGCCTCCCCTGTAGATAAAGCCCCCCTGTAGATAAAGTCACCCCCTCCCATAGATAAAGCCACCCTCTGTAGATAATGCCACACACTTTTTTATTAGGATAAAAAAAAAAACGAAACAAAGTCATATTAACACTGTTCCCGCACCGTCCGGTGGCAATGGAGACCTGCTCTCTTCTGCGCAGGTCTCCTAGGGTTGAACGATGCAAGCAGCATGATGACGTGATCGCGCCGCTTGCGCCTATGAAAGGCGCTGATTGGCAGGGCAGAATGACTTTCCCTGTCAATCAGGCCTTATAACAACGCAAGCGGCGCAAGCATTGCACCGCTTCATTCGTAGATAGGCACTGAATGGCCAGGCATGGAACATACACCGGCCATTCATTGCTTCTAATTGTACCTGTGTCCTATAGACGCAGGTACAATTTTAGTGCAGGAGGGAGGTGGCGGTGGCTAGTTTCAGTGGCGCTGCCGACCCCTCAGAGAGGCAGCAGGCCGCAGCCAACTAGTTTACGGGGACAGGCACACCCTTTACAACTCCACCATTGTCAACATGATCTGTCACTTTAAATATTATTTTACAATATAGGAAAAGATTACAGCTTCATGCAGGGTACTTTTTTTTTACACCCATACGCCAATTCCAATACCATCAACAGTCACAGAGGACTCATTACGATTCTCTATGGTGCCCACTATTCCTCAAGTATTCCTCCATAGGGTCTTCCTACTATTTACCCCCTCAACCCCTTTATAACTGGTACTATTAAATCCACTCCTTTTGGCCCCTTGGCTCTACCCACTGTTCCGGCTATCAGAGAATATATATATATATATATATATATATATATATATATATATGTTCACTCCACATTTTCCATATTCTGTCATATTAAGGCAAGCCATGTTTTCTAATAGCCAAGTAATGTTATTTATGTAGTTGTTGATTAACAAATAATTTCCACAGTCCCAATGTAGATGTCTCTTGTGATATCCAATATTTCAAAATAATTTTGCTATTTTCCTTGTCATTAAGGGTATGTTCACACGGCCGAAAACAGCTCCGTAATTTCAGCCGTCATGGCATGTTGAGGCGCTTTTACGGACGTAATTGGAGCTGGTTTTCCATGGAGTCAATGGAAAACGGCTCCATTTAACGTCTGAAGAAGTGACAGGCCTTTTGATAGCGGGGCGTAAAAAAAATGACCGTCGGAACAGAACATTGTAAGACCCATTCAAATGAATGGGCAGATGTTTGCCGACACTATCGAGCCGCATTTTCGGACGTAAATCGAGGTCGGAAAATGCCCGAATTACGTCCGTAAATAAGCCGTGTGAACATACACTAATAATAGTCAACATATTGATTTTTTATTTTCTCTTTCCATTTTGCTGTTTGTCATTAGCTCTAGTAAATATATCCAAGGGTTGGGGTCTAGACATATTTTATATACTCTATTAATACAACTTACTATATATTCCCAATACTTATGCAGATTTGGGCACTTCCAAAACATGTGGTACCATCCCGCTTTTACGTCATCACATTTGAAACAATTATCTGTAGCTTTATACCCTACTTTCTTAAAAAATAATGGTGTTCTGCGCAACCTATGTACTATAAAAAATAGTGAATTGTATAGAAAGCATTTCTAGAGACATGAGATATCCTACTTATAATATCTTTCCAAACTTACTCTTCTAACTGCTCACCAATATCTTCCTGCCATTGTGATTTACAGCCATAACATATTAAGTAATTGTTCTTTAATATTTTTTTTAAAATATATATATTTGTGATAATAACCCTCTGTGTGTAACACCCAATGTGTATTCCCTGCTCTTATATACATATTTTCAAATCTTTAAGTGCCCACCTGATCTTAATGTACAAAAATCTATCCTCATCCCTAAGCCCAAATCCCCTTTGAATTTGTGAAAAATATTGAAAATATTCCCCTTGAAATGTTGTATATACCGCAATCCTGTTTCAATCTATCCCAAAAACCTTTCAATTTTAATACCACAGATATTCAAACTGTCCCATATTGGTATTGCCTTTAACCAGTACTCTATCTCCATTGATTATTTTGATTTCTTCCAACATGCTGACAAAGTGTTTGTAAAAGAGCTTTTTCCCTTTTCTTTATGTAATGTATTTAGTTTATTATTTTGCAGGTTACACCCAAGACTAAGTGTTTCTGTGACTTTTTTATTTTATTTTTCCTTTATCACAGCAAAGGCCTGGTGCTGCTAAAACATTTTTTTTTTCCAGTAGGTATCGACAGCCCTCCCTTCCCTACTGGGCATTGTAAGTATATCTTTCCACTTCTGGCATGCCCACGTTTCCATATAAGTTCTCTTGTGATGGTATCCATTAAATTTAATATTTTTTTAGGTATAATCACTGGACTTTTTTTAAATTACATTCAGGGCCTGCAGAAGCCATACCATCATTATTAAACTTATCCTGGCGGCCATTGATAACCCAAATTTAGACCACACTTTTATTTTCGTTCTCCAGCTATTGAGTAGAGGATCTACATTTAACTCAATATATCGATTCAATAAATTAGCCACATTAATACCCCTGTACTTAAATGTCTCCATTTATTTTACCACTCTAAGTGGTGTCACCAGACTAATTTCCAGATCTGGGGCTGCTACACCCAGCAGAATTATAACTTATTTGCTCCAGTTTATTACTAATCCTGACAATTTACCAAAGTTTTCAATCTGCTTTATCACCGTCTATAGTGTTTTGGGTTTTATACTCCAGGAAATCATTAAATCGTGTGCATAAGGTGACAGTTTTACTTCCTTCTCCCTGTATTTAAAGCCCTCTACTATCTGATCTTCTGTGGTACAGCATGCCAGAATTTCAATTGCCAAAGCAAATAAAAGGGGTAACATGGGGCACCTCTTCCTTGTACCTCTTGACATCAAGAATGGGCGGGACCTTCTTACATCAATGCATATAGATGCCTGTGGAGCCTTATAAATAAGTTTCAGCCAGTGGAAACAATTTGTGCCGAAGCCCATCTTTTCCATTATTTTCCATAAAGATGGCCACTCCACTCCAGCTGTCAGTCACCATGTCCATGCACGCATAGAACTTGTGAATATTATGATTGGTTGTTTTGTCTGAGATAAACTCGCATTGATCCCCCTCCACTACTTCCCCAACCACTTTTGCCAGTCTCCCTGCCGATGATTTTGCCAAAATTTTGAAATCGGCATTCAGCAGAGACATCGGCCTATAAGAGTCCGGATTGAGAAATTTTTTTCCCTGTTAAAATATCAGTGCTATATTGGCATTATACATAGAATCTGAGAGCACTCCAACTTCAATAGAGGTTTGGATAGTATCCTACAATTCTTTAGCCAGCACTTTGGTGTTTCCAACCATTCTCTTGACTGCAGATAATGTTTTAGTTCTTACAGTATCCAAATATGAAGATATTTCTTCTTTAGTACATTTGTATTCTGTATACCTTATATAAAAATAAAAAAAAATACTCCAATATATCTTCCATTTCACTTTGTTTTTTTATTAATGGTGCCAAAAGTTTTCTTGGTTTTTCCATAAACCATTTAGATCTATATACATGCAGCAACGAGCTGTATACCTTCTCAAGTAAATGTTTTTCGAGATTACTTTGTGCCATGGACCATTGTGTTCTAATCTGCTCTGTTGTTAAATAAATTTCTGTTCCCTTTTAGTCACTTTCATAATCAAATTCCCTTTATCTTTTCGGTGCTTGGCCTTGAGGAATATGTTTTTAAACAGTCCCCTATGGACATCCTCGTATGCATCCCAAACCACATTTTTTGAGGCTGTTCCTTTATTCACCTCAAAGTAGATACACTAGTTCACGGAATATTTTCTCATGTGATACTATGGCGTAAAACCAATAGGAATGTGATTTTGAGTAGCAAGAGAATTTCTTCTCCACAGGGTTTTTTTACACACCATATATCAATCACTTATAACGCCTACGTCTATTTACTTAAATTTGTTACTCTATCTTGGGTGCTGGATACAATCTATCTATTCTAAAGTCCATTACTCTATTTAAGTCGCCAATTAATAGCAATGGATGATCTGAAAGGGCTTTTTTTAAATCAATGTACTCATGTACCACACCTAAGACTTAACGATTAAAGGGTGACGGTAGATAAATTGAGACAATAATGCATTGAACATTTTGTATTGTACAATTCAGGAGCACACATTTTTCTTCTTTATCCTCAATGTGTGTATGGCAGGTAAATTTGCAGTTGAATCTGTAAGGACCAGCAGGTTTGTGGACCCACTGGGCTACTCCATCACTTTGGTTTAGGGCCACCTCTAAGGGCATTGTCTAAGCAGACTCCCCGTCTTCACCCTTTAACCCTTATACAAGGATCTGGCCTTCGCTGCGGGGAGACTGCTGGGTTGCTACCTTTTGATGTGATCCAGGTGGAGTAGCTGCTGGCCAGACAGATGCAAGACAGGCACTGTTAGATTGTTCCTTGATGAAAGTAGGATTGACTTCGGATCATGGACGACAGGTGGACAGCAGACAGTGGAACCCCGGGAAGTAGCTGGCGGCTGGACACAGGCAAATAGCGGACTACTGGAAGCAGGCTGGTAGCTGATTACTAGATGCGGGCTGGTAGCGGATTACCTGATGCAAGGTGGTAGCAGTTTACCGGATGCAGACTGGTGTCAGACAGCAACCACAGACAGGATACAGGCTGGTAACGGAGAACTGGATACAGGCTGATAACTGATAGCATAGACAGACAGGATCAGGTGCATACAGGAGCCCCTGCAGGATAACACTAGGTATGTACTATATTGCTCAGGCACCTGGGAGATAATGAAGGTGCCTTATATAATCCTGGGGAGCAGCAGGGGTGATTGGGTAATTTTTGAATTTTGCACGCACTGGCCCTTTACGAGACTGCACTGGGTACACAGCGGCCGTGTGCAGGTGGGTGCAGAAGATGTCGACGGCCTCGTGAGAGGAGAGGTCGCCGAGAAAGGCACAGGACCCGGTGGCGGTGACCGTTCGCAGGAGCTGGACCCGCCGCCGGAATTACAGGTTTTAATTAGAAAACGAACCCTCCTTGAGTATGTGGAATAGAAGGAATTAAAGGGATTCTGTCATCAACATCTTACCTGTTAAAATTGCCTGTGCTCTTCTCCCTTGAAGTCCTCCTCTTTCCCTAAATATTGTAGTTGAAACTTTTCGCGCCTTTTATGGTCATTTTGTTTTACTCTATGACGCAGCTTCTTAACCCCGCCCACCGCCGCCACCTGTCCGGACCTAATTGATGAAATCTCGTTCAAAACATCGTGCATGCGTGCTTCACTACCCTTCCCTGCTTCTTTCATATTAAAATAATTAACTGTGTCTCAATGCGCAAGCACGGGATTTCATGTGCAATGGAGTGAGGGAAGCTGTCAATCAAAAAGAAGGAGGCGGAGTCAACTCTGAAACGCTGGAGGAATGAAAATATGACTCTTTTCGAATGAAGATTTTACTCTTTTCTGCTCATTTGCATACGGCGCAGGACCGTTGAAAAACGGAATACTAAAGGTACAGAGCTTACTTAGAACATATTTATAGGTTAGATAATAATGATTTTTCACCCACTCTCACAAGGTATTGCTGGCTTGATAGCTAAAATGCTGGTGACAGGTTCCCTTTAAAGGTTTCTCCTATCCATATTTTTCACCAATTTATATCCTCTTTTACCATGTGCCTCCTGCAGACAAATGATGTCTGGATTATAAATTGTCAAATAATGAAATACCGCCAGCTATTTAATGCTGTCTCTTATTCCTCTAATGTTTGATGATATTATCTTAATCTTATTTCACCTAAAGAAAGCATGACAAACTATTGCACAGAAGAGCGGAATGAAAGAACCTAAACCAGTCCCCTTTATGCACCAAAGCAGACCCCCAGGAGAATCCCACATCCCAGGGTAGTGCAAACCCCCCTGCCCCCACCCGCTGTTCAGCCCCTTTATGAATGTTTTTTACATTTAGACTTATCACCTCCATGACAGTTTAAAAAGCATTAACTCTTTAAATGGGTATCAATCCACTCCATAGCTACCTTTGCAGTTGTAAAAAAAACAAACATTTTTTCCCCTAAATATGATCATTAGTTTTGCAGGGAACAAATGTGAGTATTGCACATTTTCAACTCGCAGACGTTTTTTAGGGATCTTTAAAGACACTCCTTTCTTTCTGAGTTTGTCGGGTGGAATCTGATTATATTCTCAACATCTTCTCATTCCATACTAACTCCTCACTCTTTACTTCCAACTGAAGTAGCTAGTCCCGATACAGGGAATTTACCATTTTAACTAATGTGCATGATCTATAAAATGGGGTGAGGAAAAAAATAGCCTCCCAAGTTTTTCATGAAAATCTTTTCCTTCTGCCCCCTCTGGGAGTCCTATACATTTAACATTGGACCAGCATTGGACTTCTGGAAGCGAGGCACTTGAAGAGTGGGACGCTGGTATAAAAATTATCCAGGTAGAGGTGGTAACCCTGGTCCAGCAGCGGGTGCACCAAATCCCACACAATTTTTGCATTAACTCCCAGTAAGGGTGGGCATTCTGGGGGCTGAATACTGCTGTCCTTCCCTTAATATATCCTAAGTTTGTAGGTATTCCCTGATGCACTCTCACACAGCTTATACATCTTCACACCATAGCTTGCCCTCTTACCCGGCAGGTACTCGCGGAATTGAACCCTCTCTTTAAAATGTACCAAGGACTCATCAATAGAAATACAATTCTCGGGGGTGTATGCTTGGGAAAACCGGGCACTGAAACGGTCTAATAGGGGTCTCCGTTCATACAAACGGTCAAAACTGGGGTCATCTCGGGGTGGGCACGGCTCATTATCAGTATAATGTAAGAAGCGAAGTATTGCCTAATTTATTAATTTTTTTAGCTTCCAGTTCAGTTCTGAAGTTGCTTTGAGGGGCCCATATATTAGAAACCCCTATCAAACACCCCATTTTAGAAACTAGACCCCTCAAAGTATTAACAACAGCATTGAGAAAATTTATGAACCCTTTAGGTGTTTTACAGAAATTTAGAGCAAAGTAGAGGTGAAATGTACATATTTTTTTTTGTCAGAAAATCCTTTTTATACCATTTTTTATAACACAAAAAGGTTTTATCAGAGAAAACGCAACTCAATATTTATTGCCCAGATTCTTCAGTTTTGAGAAATATCCCACATGTGGCCCTAGTGTGATAATGCACTGAAGCACCGGCCTCCAAAGCAAAGGAGCACCTTGTGGATTTTGAGGCCTCTTTTTTATTAGGCACCATGTCCGGTTTGAAGAGGTCTTGTGGTGCCAAAACAGTGGAAACCCCCCAAAAGTGACCCCATTTTGGAAACTAGACACCTTGAGGAATTCATTGTATTTTTCTTGGGGTGCATGCGACTTTTTGATCAGTTTTTATTCTATTTTTAGGTGGCGTGGTGTTTGTTTATTCCATTTTTTTTACAGCGTTCACCATGCGCTATAAATGACATATTCACTTTATTCTGCGGGGCGATACGATTACGGTGATACCAGATGTTTATAGTTTTTTTTATGTCTTATGGCGTTTGCACGATAAAATATGTTTTGTAAAAAATCATTCACTTTTTGTGTTACCATATTCTAAGAGCCAGAACTTTTTTATTTTTCCATCAATAAAGCCGTGCGAGGACTTATTTTTTGCGTAACGAACTGTAGTTTTGATCAGTACCATTTTTAGGTACAGGCGACTTTTTGATCTCTTTTTATTCCATTTTTTGGGAGGTGAAGTGACCAAACAATTGTGATTCTGGTACGGTTTATTAATATTTTATTTTACGGCGTTCACTGTGTGGGATAAATAATGAAATAATTTTGTAATTCAGGCCGTTACGGACGCGGCGATACCAATTATGTATAATTTATTTGTTTGTTTATATATTTTTATTAATAATAAAGGACTGATAAGGTAAAAAGAGGGATTTTTACTTTGAGTACTTTTAAAACTTTTATTTTCTTATTTTTACACATCTTTTTTTAACTTTTTTTTAACTTTATTACTTTGTCCCACTAGGGGACTTGAGGGCAGGAGGCCCTGATCGCTATTCTAATACACTGCACTAAATGCGTAGTGCAGTGTATTAGAGCTGTCAGCTACTCACTGACAGCAAGCATAGTGGGTCCTGACTTTGTCAGGACCCACTAGGCTTCCGTCGATGGCATAGCCGGACGCCATTGTTTGGTGTCCGGTTGCCATAGTCACCATCGCCGGCCGCTATCGTGTAACAGGCCGGCGATGGCAGCTTAACCCCTAAAAAGCCGCGATCTCTATTGAACGCGGCTTTTAAGGGGTTAATCAGCGGGGACACAGCGATCGGTCCCCGCTGTAGGAACTGTGACAGCTGCTGTACGAGACAGCAGCTGTCACAGCTCCTGTATGTGTCGGGAGGATGGCCGAAACGGCCGTTACTCCCGAGACGTACTATTAGGTCATGGAGCGCGAACGATACAGCTACCATGACCTAATAGTACGTCCAGGAGCGGGAAGGGGTTAACCCCTTGAACCGCCACATGCGGTAATACATGACCTGATAATATTTCCAAACATTCCCATGTATGTTTTTTTCAGATGCGGCAAAATCTATAAAATCAACTTTAAAATCAGGCCACATTATATGCTAATTACTCATTAAAGGGTCATGAGACCGCTATCCTGAAGTATCACATAGTCCTGCTTCCAAACACATTTTTCCATGTTTGTTTGACATCCCTCTGACTGTTATACATCACTACCAGTTTCCTCCAATTTTCTCGGATGCGCCATTGCCTTGTACTCTTTGGCATGGCCGGCCTTGGATTCGTTCGACCAGTGCGGTCGCACAGGGTGCCCGCCATACTGCAAGAGGGGCGCCTTCGGGTGTGTGTATCCCCGCGCCGTTGCAACTACCAGCGGGGATACACACACTAACTGCAGTCGCATTTCCGCCTGGGCGCTTCTTCACTTAGTAGCCGTCGCTACCGCTGTACCAGCCATAGCGGCTGCTAGCGGCAACACCGAGCATAAGGGCGGTGACGCCGCTAGCAGCTGCTGCGGCTTCTATAGCGGTAGCGACGTCACTATAGCAGAGCAGGGAGGTATCTCCCTGCTCTGCTATCTACTAGCACCACTGTAGCTCCCTGAAGGAACAGAATCCCTGTGTGGCCGGGGATTCTGCTCCTGGAGCGCTGCTTGATGTCACTGTCCATATATGGACAGTGACATCAGGGGAAACTCCCGAAGCGGAATCCCCGGTCACAGCAATGCAGACGCTATGACTGGGGATTCCACTCCAGGAGAAGCCAATGACGTCATGGACACAGACGACAGGAGCTTCTCCTGGAGTGGAATCCCCGGTCATAGCGTCGGCAACGCTGTGGACGGAGATTCCTCTTCAGGAGTTTCCCCTAATGTCACTGTCCATATATGGACAGAGACATCAAGCAGCGTTCCAGGAGCGGAATCCCCGGCCACATGGGGATTCCATTCCTTCAGGGAGCTACAGTGGCGCTATCTATACTGGAAGGGGAGGGGGGTTTCTATCTACAAGGGGGCTGTGTGGCACTACCTACAAAAAAGGACAACTGTGCAGGAGCACACAAAATAACCAGCTTTCCCGGCAATCAAATAAATGTGTGGAAATAAACTAAGATATAACTTTTATTTAATCTAGCTAAAGGATTAATCCTTTAGCTAGACTAAATAAAAGTTATATCTTAGTTTATTTCCACACATTTATTTGATAGCTGGGAAAGCTGGGTATTTTGTGTGCTCCTGCACAGTTGTCCTTTTTTGAATGTCTATTGCCCGCCAGCTATCAGGGTCATTTTGTAGTCCTTGCACTACAAGGGGGCTGTGGGCAGTGTGGCACTACCAACCAGGGGGCTGTGGGCTGTGTGGCACTACCTACCAGATGGCTGTGGGCTGTGTTGCACTACCAACCAGGGGGCTGTGAGCTGTGTGGCACTACCAACCAGGGGGCTGTGGGCTGTGTGGCACTACCAACCAGGGGGCTGCAGGCTTTGTGGTACTACCAACCAGGGGGCTGTGGGGCACTACCAACCAGGGGGCTGTGGGGCACTACCAACCAGGGGGCTGTGTGGCACTACCAGCCAGGGGGCTGTGTGGCACTCCCTACCAGTGGGCTGTGTGGGACTCCCTACCAGGGGTCTGTGCGGCACTCCCTACCAGGGGTCTGTGTGGCACTCCCTACCAGGGGGCTGTGCGGCACTCCATAGCAGGGGGCTGTGCGGCACTTCCTACTAGGGGGTTGTGTGGCACTCCCTACAGGGGGCTGTGTGGCACTCCCTACCTAGGGCTGTGTGGCGAACTCTACAGGGAGCTGTGTGGCGCTCTTTACAGGGGACTGTGTGGCGCTAACTACAAGGGAGCTGTGTGGTACTACCTACAAGGGGGCTGTGTGGTGCTACCTACAAGGGGGCTGTCTGGCGCTACCTACAAGGGGGCTGTGTGGTGCTACCTACAAGGGGCTGTGTGGTGCTACCCACAAGGGGGCTGTGTGGCGCTACCCACAAGGGGCTGTGTGCCGCTACCTACAAGGGGCTGTGTGGCGCTACCTACAGGGGGAATCTGTGAGTGGTGGGCTGATGGTCATTTTACTGTGAGTGGTGGGCTGATGGTCATTTTACTGTGAGTGGGGACTGATGGTCTTCAAGTGGTTTCTGCCTCTGACCTCCAATTGAAATTAATAGCAGGCAGAAAATTCCTGCGTCGCTCGTTTGGAGTTTTTTTTCCTGCGTCTTTTGCCTTCGCTTCTACAGCTTAAGAAAAAACACAAAAAAAAGGTCACACATGCTGTCAGTTGCTGAAGGAATTTTGAGGCAGATTTTTTTTTTTTGCCTTACAAAAACCGTGTGTGAACATGCCCTACGAGTGTAGTGCTTGTTCTTAGCCGTTTTCTGTCTTTCTCAAAACAATTTTTGGTATGTGGGCCCTGAGTAAATTTTATTTTTCCAGTGCTGCCTCGAGTCCGAAAAGGTTGGGAAACTCTGTACTAGGCTACAGGGTCCCGTCATGGAACAGCTCAGTTCATCATGGGAACGAGGCCTAGGTGAGTACAATTTTTGTTTTTGTTTGGGGGCACTGTCTACAAGGGGGAGGTGGGAGACTGTATGGCACGATCTACAAAAAGGAGGTGGGGGATTATGGCACTGTCTACAATGAGGCTATATGGCAAAATCTACAGGCGGGCACTATACTGCATGGGGGCCACTGAGCGAACATTATACTGTGTAGGGGTACTACAGGTGGCATAATACTGTGGGCACAATTAGAGCACAAAATACTGTGTCCTTGAAGGGGTTGTAATATATTATTAAATATTATTATTATTATTCTGTATGGGGGCAATAAAGGGGCTTTATAATTTTTTTATGGGGCATTTTTTTTTCAATGATGGGGTGGAGCGCCGAAAGATCATTTCGCACAGGGCGCCATCTATTCTAGGGCCGGCCCTGCTCCTTGGGCATGCACAGTGCAGCGAGTCGTACTGTGCCCGGCCGTATTCCTGCATTGTGAATGCCAGGGAAGTACAAGGCGTATCCACTAGAGTTGGGCGAGGCTGTTTGTGATGTAGAAGAGCCAGGGGATGTCAATCAAGATCTGGGGGGGCGCCATTTAAAATTTGAACTCCGGCAGCAGAAACGCTAGAATCGGCCCTGCACGACACGTGATAATAGGGGAGTGTAACGCCCACAACTCATCCTCAGACAGGGAATGTGGAACAGCCAAAAGAAGGGAGGAAACTCATAAATAAAGGGACGACAGTGGATTTGAGCACACCATAGGTTTCTTTTTCAGTGTAGATTATGGCTGGGCAAAAAAAAAATATATAAAAGCCTAAGATGGGAATAACCCTTTAACTGTACTCTCCCTTATTTGTATGGCCAATGGCTCATGGCAAGGGCATTTTCTAATGGCAGTGGCCTCTTTCAACAGTATAATGCATCCTGTCAAAAGACAAAAATTGTTCAGGAATGGTTTGAGAAATAGGAAAAAATGTGTTCACGGTGTTGACATTGTCTGTGTTGGAAAAACAAGACCTACCCATGCAAAGTCCCTACCTTACCACTTACAGGGCTTAAAGCATCTGCTGATAATGTCATGGTGCCAGATACCACAACACACCTTCACAGGTCTTTTGGAGTCTATGCCTTTATGGGTCTGAGCTGTTTTGGTGGTACGAGGAGGACCTACACAATATTAGGCAGGTGATTTTAATGTTATGGCTATAGGTGTATTTATATATTTACTAAAAATGAATACAATAGTACTATAATAATAACAACTATACTATAGTACTATATTAACAGCATATCATGTATTATATTATTACATATCTTTTTCCACAAGAATATTATGGAGCTATAATACGTGCATAGACAACTTGTATTGGACTCAAATTACTGACTAAATAATCCATACTTTATACTGCATTATACATTGGAGCACTTATTTTTGTACAATAAATGTAATGCACTAGGGGCTTTGCCTAAGGATATACATAGTGTTGTACACAAAAATGTTTGGAAGATTAATTTATCTTTGTTCTTTTGCAACATTTGTTTAGATAATTATATCCTTGGGGATATACAAATCCATATTTACCAGATTTAAAATGCTTTGCTCTTTTTCAGTGTTGAACAGAATACTTAAAGGGCACAAAAATGTTTATTCAGTGACAAAATGAAACATCCATGGGCCCAAGGCTAAAAAAAAATTCAGGCACTAAATAATTTCTGTCTTGTCAGGGTCATACTGCAGTGGTACCAATTACGTAGCTCAAAGTTAGTAAGGTTGAATAAAAAGACAAATACTGTATTCAGCTAGTTGAATCTATTACCGTGCAGTGTTGATCCAAAAGAAGGCAAAAAAAACAACTATAAGGCTGGATTCACACGAGCGTGGCGGTTTTGCGTGCGCAAAAGCCACTTAACAGCTCCGTGTGGCAGCATCATATGATGCGCGGCTGCGTGCTTTTCGCGCAGCCGCCATCATTATGACACTCCATTTGGATGTTTGTAAACAGAAAAGCACGTGGTGCTTTTCTGTTTTCATTCATCCTTTTGACAGCTGTTGCGCGAATCACGCTGTTCGCACGGAAGTGCTTCCGTACGACATGCGTGGTTTTCACGCACCCATTGACTTCAATGGGTGCGTGATTCGCGCAAAACGCCCAAAGAACGGACATGTCGTGACTTTTTTTCAGCGGAGTCACGCTGAGTAAAAATCACGCACATGTCTGCACGGCCCCATAGACTAATATAGGTCCGTGCAACGCGCGTGAAAAACACGCGCGCTGCACGGACGTAATTCCCGTTCGTCTGAATAAAGCCTAAGACAGTTGCCTATTAAGATCATTTTAGAGGGGGGAAAAAATCCCTTTTTCATTCTGAATTTGGCAATTAGAATAATAATTAGCTCAATTACCCATTCCAAACAACTAATGCAGCTCCACACACATTTGGCAACTTAGCAAGAAGTAGAGCACAGATTAAAGGGAATATGTCCCATGATCAAAATACAGGGTTTGCTTGTAGTCTGCAACCATTAAGACATAGGTCTGCATAGGAGCTGTGGACAAAAAATGTTCGAGATTTTCAATCAAGACTTATCTACATTTTTGTTTATTTTAGATGCATTGAAGAACAAAAAAAAAAGGATGGCAATGGTGGATATACACTTTAAAAGCTCTCTTTTTGTTACTGATGATTAATTTTTCGTTATTTTTCAGCCACATAGGTATCTTTTAAAATTCCGTAAGGCCCTTTGCACATGGCTGTACCGGCTCTACGCATGAGCTGTATATTTAGTGCCATGGATAGGACTAGATCTGTCCTGTGAGATTAGGAAAGATTTTTTTTATAGGTCAGCTCCCTTTGAAAGGGAATCTGTCACCAGGTTTATCCTGCCTTATCTGAGGGGAGCATAAATTAGCGGCAGAGACCCTAATTTCAGCACTGTGTCACTTACTATGCCAGAAGCATAACTGGAAGATTCTGGGTCCCATTGCAAAATCTGTAAAAGGGCCCCCCCACTATGACTCGTTACTTATAGTGCTGGTCGCTGATATAGGGCAGAGACTTTTTGTGTCCCCTCAGGCTCCAGGGTCAGGGTGTGACCACAAACTCTGCATACCATATAGTTACATCCCTGTACTTTGGAATAATCAGTAGTTTTCATAAAATCACAGTTTATCTCCTGCATCACTAGCCAAGCGTATTTAAAAGTTGCGACTCCCCCCATCCTCCCATCCTGATTGACAACTTTTTCCTCATACTGGTCATAGGGAAGAAGTTGTCAATCGGTGGCAGTAAAAGCCGCAACTCATGAATATTGTGGACCTTAAAGGCTATGTACACCTTTGAGGGCTTTTTTTTGTTAATAAATAGATCAGTCATTGTGATTAGTGTAAGTTCTTAATTCGTTTTTATTCTAAAAATCATTTTACTATTGGAGATACAGCTGTTCTGTATTGTCTAAACAGAATAGCTGTATCGTTTGCTATTCACTGAATCCATCAGTCCTGCGGATCTGACAGGTATAGTGTCGGTGGGTCCCGTATGACTCTGACACGCAGGATCCCCCTGTAAACGATCACATCTAAGTTCATAATCGCACAGAATAGGCAGCATAAATTGACATGCTGTGGATTTGAACTTCGCACTGCAGAAAACTTTCTGCACACCTTTTTTGTTTTTTTTTCTGCAGCATGTGGCTGAGATTTGCAAAATGTCATTTACTATACTGCTATGTAAATGCTGCGGAATTTCCGAACAGAAGTCTGTTGTGGAAATTCTACAATGTTTACGCTGTGTGGGTACCCTGCCTTCGGGTGCAGTTACACAGTTAGAGTATGTTCACATGCTTAGAAAAAAACGTTTGAAAATACAGAACTGTTTTCAAGGGAAAGCAGCTCCTGATTTTTAGCCTTTTTTTTAGCTACTCGCATTTTTTGCGGCGTTTTTTACAGCTGCGTTTTGGAGCTGTTTTTTTATAGACTCAATGAAAAACGGACATGCACTTCTTTTTCGCAACCGTTTTTCAAAATGACCACGTAAAAAAACGGCCTTTTGGAATAGAAGGCTGTTTTTCCCATTGAAATCAATGAGCAGATGTTTGGAGGCGTTCTGCTTCCGATTCTTAGGCCGTTTTTTCAGCCGTTGATGGCCTGAAAAACGGATGAAAATTAGCCGTGTGCACATACCCTTAGTCTTCGGGTGCAGATTTTGTTGCAGAAAACTTCCGCAACTGAAAATCTTTTCCATTCATCTCAATGGAAGTGCCCGAAATCCAAGCACCTGCTGCAAAAGCAACCACATTCAGATGATTGGAAATTATTTTCAGTTGCAGAAAATTTCTGCAACACAATCTGCTGTATGGGACTGCACCCTAAAGAGCACACCCACAGTTTCAGATAGAGCAGCATTAACCTGGTGACAGATTTTCTTTGAAGACCCCTTTTCTTTTTTTAGGATCCTTTTTACAATGCTTTTTAAACCCACTATAACACTGAACATTTATGAGCTAATTGTTCAGATTTCTGGTCTTTGTAATTTTTAAAGCTTCATTGAACTTATACTCAACATACACATCAATAAATCTCAAACCCCCATACCGCCCAATCCTCACTATATCCAAGGTAACCCACAGAGTCCAAGTCCTTCCAAAGAAAGTTCTGTTGGTTCAAACTTTCACATACTTCCTGTATAATATAGATTGTCTCATCCTTGAAAGGAATTCATCTGCACAATACTATTAGGCAATATTGCCAACAAACACATAGTTTTATTTTTATTTTACCTTCTCCTTTCTCTCGCTTTCCTTTTCTTTCTCCCCCATTTCTATTATCCCTTCTCAGAGAGCGGTCTGACATTGCTCTAAAAGGCAGGGGCTTGGGGCTGCTCCCCCGACCCTACAATCAATGTCAATTCCTTCTTTTCTCTTGTCAACCCAACGTTTAGTTCCCCAGTAGAGTAATCTGATATCTTATTCAGAGGCGTAGCTAGGTTCTCCAGCACTCGAGGCAAAGATTCAGTTTGGTGCCCCCCCAGACTCTTTCCCAACATCTCCTTCCCCCTCGCCATGTTTGTTTTCTCTACTAATCAATGACGTGTCATTTCTTTTCCACATTTTTTTATATAACTTGAGCATAACAACATTTGTACATTTTACAAGCAATATAGTTCTAGCAATATAGTTCTATAAAGAACGCGAGAACCAAGCTCATTACATATATACAGCATCAGAACCAAACTCATTACATATATACAGCTCCAGTACCAAGCTCTGTACATATATACAGCACGAGAACAAAGCTCATTACATATATACAGCACCAGAACACAGCTCATTACATATATATAGTACTAGAACAAAACTCAGTACGTAAATACAGCTCCAGAACCAAGTTCAGTACATAAATATAGCTCCAGAACCAAGCTCAGTACATATATATAGTACCAGAACAAAGCTCAGTACAAATACAGCTCAATTTAGTGGAACCCCTGCAGTATAGGTTTGCACTAAATTGTTTCAAGCTCCCAGCATGGCCCGAACAATGGTAAGGATATTCTGGGAGTTGCTGTTAAACAAAAAAAAAATCATATCATAATCATACCACCCATCATCTCACTGCAGATCATACAGTAACTACAGTACTGATTAGAGACAGAATAAACATTTACATTAAGTGACTCACCGGTGACGACTCTGAGTCGAGTTCTTTTTCTCCATCTGGTCCAGACCTCTATGATGACTTCTCCTGGTTACAGCCCATTTCTGCAGTTTGCCGCTCAGATGTCTTCAGCTTCTCACTTTTTAAACATTTCTACACCTATAAACAAAGATAAAGTTCTCATTATACCACACACTACTCGCCCCTAAATAGCATCATACACTGCACCTCTAATTATAATAGCACCATACACTGTGTCCCACACACACCATGCCCCCTGTAGATAGTGCCTGCCATAGAGCCCCCTGTAAATAGTGCCCCCCATATAGCCCACTCCTGTATATAGTCCCACATATAGTTCCCCCTATAGTGCTCCATAGATAGCCCACCCTTGTATATAGCCCCACTTTAGATACAGCCCACCCCTGTATATAGTGCTCCACATATAGCCCACCCCTCTATATAGTGCTCCACAGATAGCCCACCCCTGTATATAGCCCCCTTTTAGATATAGCCCACCCCTGTATATAGTGCTCCACATATAGCCCATCCATGTATATAGTGCTCCACATAGAGCCCACCCCAGTATATAGCCCCCCTGTAGATAGAGCCCCCTGTAGATAAAGCCTCCCCTGTAGATAAAGCCCCCCTGTAGATAAAGTCACCCCCTCCCATAGATAAAGCCACCCTCTGTAGATAATGCCACACACTTTTTTATTAGGATAAAAAAAAAAACGAAACAAAGTCATATTAACACTGTTCCCGCACCGTCCGGTGGCAATGGAGACCTGCTCTCTTCTGCGCAGGTCTCCTAGGGTTAAACGATGCAAGCAGCATGATGACGTGATCGCGCCGCTTGCGCCTATGAAAGGCGCTGATTGGCAGGGCAGAATGACTTTCCCTGTCAATCAGGCCTTATAACAACGCAAGCGGCGCAAGCATTGCACCGCTTCATTCGTAGATAGGCACTGAATGGCCAGGCATGGAACATACACCGGCCATTCATTGCTTCTAATTGTACCTGTGTCCTATAGACGCAGGTACAATTTTAGTGCAGGAGGGAGGTGGCGGTGGCTAGTTTCAGTGGCGCTGCCGACCCCTCAGAGAGGCAGCAGGCCGCAGCCAACTAGTTTACGGGGACAGGCACACCCTTTACAACTCCACCATTGTCAACATGATCTGTCACTTTAAATATTATTTTACAATATAGGAAAAGATTACAGCTTCATGCAGGGTACTTTTTTTTTACACCCATACGCCAATTCCAATACCATCAACAGTCACAGAGGACTCATTACGATTCTCTATGGTGCCCACTATTCCTCAAGTATTCCTCCATAGGGTCTTCCTACTATTTACCCCCTCAACCCCTTTATAACTGGTACTATTAAATCCACTCCTTTTGGCCCCTTGGCTCTACCCACTGTTCCGGCTATCAGAGAATATATATATATATATATATATATATATATGTTCACTCCACATTTTCCATATTCTGTCATATTAAGGCAAGCCATGTTTTCTAATAGCCAAGTAATGTTATTTATGTAGTTGTTGATTAACAAATAATTTCCACAGTCCCAATGTAGATGTCTCTTGTGATATCCAATATTTCAAAATAATTTTGCTATTTTCCTTGTCATTAAGGGTATGTTCACACGGCCGAAAACAGCTCCGTAATTTCAGCCGTCATGGCATGTTGAGGCGCTTTTACGGACGTAATTGGAGCTGGTTTTCCATGGAGTCAATGGAAAACGGCTCCATTTAACGTCTGAAGAAGTGACAGGCCTTTTGATAGCGGGGCGTAAAAAAAATGACCGTCGGAACAGAACATTGTAAGACCCATTCAAATGAATGGGCAGATGTTTGCCGACACTATCGAGCCGCATTTTCGGACGTAAATCGAGGTCGGAAAATGCCCGAATTACGTCCGTAAATAAGCCGTGTGAACATACACTAATAATAGTCAACATATTGATTTTTTATTTTCTCTTTCCATTTTGCTGTTTGTCATTAGCTCTAGTAAATATATCCAAGGGTTGGGGTCTAGACATATTTTATATACTCTATTAATACAACTTACTATATATTCCCAATACTTATGCAGATTTGGGCACTTCCAAAACATGTGGTACCATCCCGCTTTTACGTCATCACATTTGAAACAATTATCTGTAGCTTTATACCCTACTTTCTTAAAAAATAATGGTGTTCTGCGCAACCTATGTACTATAAAAAATAGTGAATTGTATAGAAAGCATTTCTAGAGACATGAGATATCCTACTTATAATATCTTTCCAAACTTACTCTTCTAACTGCTCACCAATATCTTCCTGCCATTGTGATTTACAGCCATAACATATTAAGTAATTGTTCTTTAATATTTTTTTTAAAATATATATATTTGTGATAATAACCCTCTGTGTGTAACATCCAATGTGTATTCCCTGCTCTTATATACATATTTTCAAATCTTTAAGTGCCCACCTGATCTTAATGTACAAAAATCTATCCTCATCCCTAAGCCCAAATCCCCTTTGAATTTGTGAAAAATATTGAAAATATTCCCCTTGAAATGTTGTATATACCGCAATCCTGTTTCAATCTATCCCAAAAACCTTTCAATTTTAATACCACAGATATTCAAACTGTCCCATATTGGTATTGCCTTTAACCAGTACTCTATCTCCATTGATTATTTTGATTTCTTCCAACATGCTGACAAAGTGTTTGTAAAAGAGCTTTTTCCCTTTTCTTTATGTAATGTATTTAGTTTATTATTTTGCAGGTTACACCCAAGACTAAGTGTTTCTGTGACTTTTTTATTTTATTTTTCCTTTATCACAGCAAAGGCCTGGTGCTGCTAAAACATTTTTTTTTTCCAGTAGGTATCGACAGCCCTCCCTTCCCTACTGGGCATTGTAAGTATATCTTTCCACTTCTGGCATGCCCACGTTTCCATATAAGTTCTCTTGTGATGGTATCCATTAAATTTAATATTTTTTTAGGTATAATCACTGGACTTTTTTTAAATTACATTCAGGGCCTGCAGAAGCCATACCATCATTATTAAACTTATCCTGGCGGCCATTGATAACCCAAATTTAGACCACACTTTTATTTTCGTTCTCCAGCTATTGAGTAGAGGATCTACATTTAACTCAATATATCGATTCAATAAATTAGCCACATTAATACCCCTGTACTTAAATGTCTCCATTTATTTTACCACTCTAAGTGGTGTCACCAGACTAATTTCCAGATCTGGGGCTGCTACACCCAGCAGAATTATAACTTATTTGCTCCAGTTTATTACTAATCCTGACAATTTACCAAAGTTTTCAATCTGCTTTATCACCGTCTATAGTGTTTTGGGTTTTATACTCCAGGAAATCATTAAATCGTGTGCATAAGGTGACAGTTTTACTTCCTTCTCCCTGTATTTAAAGCCCTCTACTATCTGATCTTCTGTGGTACAGCATGCCAGAATTTCAATTGCCAAAGCAAATAAAAGGGGTAACATGGGGCACCTCTTCCTTGTACCTCTTGACATCAAGAATGGGCGGGACCTTCTTACATCAATGCATATAGATGCCTGTGGAGCCTTATAAATAAGTTTCAGCCAGTGGAAACAATTTGTGCCGAAGCCCATCTTTTCCATTATTTTCCATAAAGATGGCCACTCCACTCCAGCTGTCAGTCACCATGTCCATGCACGCATAGAACTTGTGAATATTATGATTGGTTGTTTTGTCTGAGATAAACTCGCATTGATCCCCCTCCACTACTTCCCCAACCACTTTTGCCAGTCTCCCTGCCGATGATTTTGCCAAAATTTGGAAATCGGCATTCAGCAGAGACATCGGCCTATAAGAGTCCGGATTGAGAAATTTTTTTCCCTGTTAAAATATCAGTGCTATATTGGCATTATACATAGAATCTGAGAGCACTCCAACTTCAATAGAGGTTTGGATAGTATCCTACAATTCTTTAGCCAGCACTTTGGTGCTTCCAACCATTCTCTTGACTGCAGATAATGTTTTAGTTCTTACAGTATCCAAATATGAAGATATTTCTTCTTTAGTACATTTGTATTCTGTATACCTTATATAAAAATAAAAAAAAATACTCCAATATATCTTCCATTTCACTTTGTTTTTTTATTAATGGTGCCAAAAGTTTTCTTGGTTTTTCCATAAACCATTTAGATCTATATACATGCAGCAACGAGCTGTATACCTTCTCAAGTAAATGTTTTTCGAGATTACTTTGTGCCATGGACCATTGTGTTCTAATCTGCTCTGTTGTTAAATAAATTTCTGTTCCCTTTTAGTCACTTTCATAATCAAATTCCCTTTATCTTTTCGGTGCTTGGCCTTGAGGAATATGTTTTTAAACAGTCCCCTATGGACATCCTCGTATGCATCCCAAACCACATTTTTTGAGGCTGTTCCTTTATTCACCTCAAAGTAGATACACTAGTTCACGGAATATTTTCTCATGTGATACTATGGCGTAAAACCAATAGGAATGTGATTTTGAGTAGCAAGAGAATTTCTTCTCCACAGGGTTTTTTTACACACCATATATCAATCACTTATAACGCCTACGTCTATTTACTTAAATTTGTTACTCTATCTTGGGTGCTGGATACAATCTATCTATTCTAAAGTCCATTACTCTATTTAAGTCGCCAATTAATAGCAATGGATGATCTGAAAGGGCTTTTTTTAAATCAATGTACTCATGTACCACACCTAAGACTTAACGATTAAAGGGTGACGGTAGATAAATTGAGACAATAATAGGGTCGTTGTACTGTTTATGGAATGTTTGCATTGGGGATAGTCATATCGTGTTACACCCAGCACTAGGAGACCCGATCTATTCGGACGCCTGTGCTTTATTTTGGGATTGTACTACTGATGTGCCCTGGATATATGCTGTTTCCAGACATAATATTGTTATAAACACCGAGTTAGATGTATCACAATGACTCAGTGTTTTTTGTTTAATACGTTTTTTAACAATCACGGTGGGGCTTATGTCACAGTGGTGTGTTACCCCTGTTTTTAACTAGTTACTAATTAAAAGGTATTTTTTACTTTATTGTTACTTCAGTGAACTATACTCATGTACCACACCTAAGACTTAACGATTAAAGGGTGACGGTAGATAAATTGAGACAATAATGCATTGAACATTTTGTATTGTACAATTCAGGAGCACACATTTTTCTTCTTTATCCTCAATGTGTGTATGGCAGGTAAATTTGCAGTTGAATCTGTAAGGACCAGCAGGTTTGTGGACCCACTGGGCTACTCCATCACTTTGGTTTAGGGCCACCTCTAAGGGCATTGTCTAAGCAGACTCCCCGTCTTCACCCTTTAACCCTTATACAAGGATCTGGCCTTCGCTGCGGGGAGACTGCTGGGTTGCTACCTTTTGATGTGATCCAGGTGGAGTAGCTGCTGGCCAGACAGATGCAAGACAGGCACTGTTAGATTGTTCCTTGATGAAAGTAGGATTGACTTCGGATCATGGACGACAGGTGGACAGCAGACAGTGGAACCCCGGGAAGTAGCTGGCGGCTGGACACAGGCAAATAGCGGACTACTGGAAGCAGGCTGGTAGCTGATTACTAGATGCGGGCTGGTAGCGGATTACCTGATGCAAGGTGGTAGCAGTTTACCGGATGCAGACTGGTGTCAGACAGCAACCACAGACAGGATACAGGCTGGTAACGGAGAACTGGATACAGGCTGATAACTGATAGCATAGACAGACAGGATCAGGTGCATACAGGAGCCCCTGCAGGATAACACTAGGTATGTACTATATTGCTCAGGCACCTGGGAGATAATGAAGGTGCCTTATATAATCCTGGGGAGCAGCAGGGGTGATTGGGTAATTTTTGAATTTTGCACGCACTGGCCCTTTACGAGACTGCACTGGGTACACAGCGGCCGTGTGCAGGTGGGTGCAGAAGATGTCGACGGCCTCGTGAGAGGAGAGGTCGCCGAGAAAGGCACAGGACCCGGTGGCGGTGACCGTTCGCAGGAGCTGGACCCGCCGCCGGAATTACAGGTTTTAATTAGAAAACGAACCCTCCTTGAGTATGTGGAATAGAAGGAATTAAAGGGATTCTGTCATCAACATCTTACCTGTTAAAATTGCCTGTGCTCTTCTCCCTTGAAGTCCTCCTCTTTCCCTAAATATTGTAGTTGAAACTTTTCGCGCCTTTTATGGTCATTTTGTTTTACTCTATGACGCAGCTTCTTAACCCCGCCCACCGCCGCCACCTGTCCGGACCTAATTGATGAAATCTCGTTCAAAACATCGTGCATGCGTGCTTCACTACCCTTCCCTGCTTCTTTCATATTAAAATAATTAACTGTGTCTCAATGCGCAAGCGCGGGATTTCATGTGCAATGGAGTGAGGGAAGCTGTCAATCAAAAAGAAGGAGGCGGAGTCAACTCTGAAACGCTGGAGGAATGAAAATATGACTCTTTTCGAATGAAGATTTTACTCTTTTCTGCTCATTTGCATACGGCGCAGGACCGTTGAAAAACGGAATACTAAAGGTACAGAGCTTACTTAGAACATATTTATAGGTTAGATAATAATGATTTTTCACCCACTCTCACAAGGTATTGCTGGCTTGATAGCTAAAATGCTGGTGACAGGTTCCCTTTAAAGGTTTCTCCTATCCATATTTTTCACCAATTTATATCCTCTTTTACCATGTGCCTCCTGCAGACAAATGATGTCTGGATTATAAATTGTCAAATAATGAAATACCGCCAGCTATTTAATGCTGTCTCTTATTCCTCTAATGTTTGATGATATTATCTTAATCTTATTTCACCTAAAGAAAGCATGACAAACTATTGCACAGAAGAGCGGAATGAAAGAACCTAAACCAGTCCCCTTTATGCACCAAAGCAGACCCCCAGGAGAATCCCACATGCCAGGGTAGTGCAAACCCCCCTGCCCCCACCCGCTGTTCAGCCCCTTTATGAATGTTTTTTACATTTAGACTTATCACCTCCATGACAGTTTAAAAAGCATTAACTCTTTAAATGGGTATCAATCCACTCCATAGCTACCTTTGCAGTTGTAAAAAAAACAAACATTTTTTCCCCTAAATATGATCATTAGTTTTGCAGGGAACAAATGTGAGTATTGCACATTTTCAACTCGCAGACGTTTTTTAGGGATCTTTAAAGGCACTCCTTTCTTTCTGAGTTTGTCGGGTGGAATCTGATTATATTCTCAACATCTTCTCATTCCATACTAACTCCTCACTCTTTACTTCCAACTGAAGTAGCTAGTCCCGATACAGGGAATTTACCATTTTAACTAATGTGCATGATCTATAAAATGGGGTGAGGAAAAAAATAGCCTCCCAAGTTTTTCATGAAAATCTTTTCCTTCTGCCCCCTCTGGGAGTCCTATACATTTAACATTGGACCAGCAGAAGTGATTTTTCAGATCTATTTATTTGTCAGCCATTTGTTTGTTCATTGATTTTACCTCTTTCATTTCCTGACTGAATTTCTCTATCTCAATCTCCATGCTTTCTATTTTCCTTTCTGTTACTTCCACTCTTTCTCTCATTTCTTACATGTCTGCTCTCATGCATGTGACCTCACACATCAGAGCTCCCACTTCCACCATTAAGTCAGAAATACTCTTGTTACAGTTATTCACTGCCATTAAAATTTTGTCCAATGTAGAGACTGAATGTTTTCAACCTGCCCTTCTTTACTGTTGGGTAACCCCAGTGGCAGATTAAGTAGACCATAGGCCCTGGGCTGTTACCCAAACTTGGGCCCCCCTTCTCCACCGCCGCCTTGCCACTCCGTAACTATTGTTAACACTACCTTTTTGTGTCAGCATTAACAAATGGGTGTTACGATTCTCCTTGTCAAAGGGCTCTCTACATACTGATAGTTTCCAACCGTCACTGACAGTATCACACTATGCAGGGACACATCCTCCTGACAAGGGGAATTGTCTATGAGTCCTGGACTACACAAAGACTTTTTGTGAAATACAAGGATTTCCTATAATAAACATGTAAGGAGAGGTGACAGATTCTCTATAAATCTAGTGACTCACAGGTGACGACTTCACAGATTCTAGTAGTTTTTTTCCTCTTTTCTTCTCCATCTGGTCCAGAGTTCATGACGACTTCTCCCGACCATGACCCAATACTGCAGAATTTGCCACTCAGATATCTTCAACTCCTTACTTTTCCAACATTTCCACACCTATAAACGAAGATAAAATTATCATGCGCAGGCCGGCGTGATGCAGTACGTCATTATGCCGGCCTGCATAAGGAATCTTCCTAGTGCCTTATAGGCTGCATGCTTAGCGTGGCTTGCAGCCTATAGTATTCATTTGTATCTGAGTCCTAAGGACTCAGATACAAGTGAATGTGGCTGTTGCTAGCACCGAGGCCCACTCTGGTGCTAACGACGCCACCAGGCTTAAGAGGTCCGTGCGAACCAACCTGAGGATCCACCACTGGGTAACCCCATCTCCATTCCTGCACCAGCACACCATCTTTAGAGTTTGCATCAAACAACTTTCTATTGGCTTTCTTAGTTGCTCCATTCACTCCTGGGGTGCTCAGTGTGCAACTTTTCTTAAGAAACTGTGCCATCTTAGCGCTGTTCTTAGCACTGTTCTTATTTGACCATGACTTATTTGGCTTTAAATTGTTTTACTATTTTTTCTGTTTGCTAGCAGGACCCCGTGTCATTACATATACTACAGCGGAAAACAATACCCACCAGATCTCTGATTCTCAAACACTTAAATCCAGACAAATTCCAGTATATTTTAAACAGAGACAATGACCAAAAAACAAAACAAAAAAAAACAAAACATTTCATTCAGATTATGCATCCATTTCCTGTAAGAAAATGACAATAGGTATATGCTGCTTTTGCAATATACTTTAGAGCATCTTTCCAGGAGTTAGCTCTAATGGCTAAATACCATAGCTTTCAAGTCAGATATATAAACTGCATTATATTGGAGTGATCTCTCTCATCTGTTGTCTTACTGAAGCATCCAATGTTCCCAGGTGTGGGGCGTAAGTCTTCAGAGACCTCTCTATGCACTTCACTGAGATTGGATGCTTCTTTATTGCTTGCTCCTAACCAGCAGCAGCTTTTTCCTTTCCAGCGAGTAGCCAACATGAAGTATTGATTCGCAGCAGAAAAATTCAGGTGTTCCACTGCACAGGTTCCTTTTCAGGATCGCTGGGTTACTCCCTCCAGCCTGGGTGGTACTTTGCATTCGCTTAAGCAGCCGTGTCTCCTGGCCGAACAAGGGTGCACTGCAGTGGTCTCCCAGTCGCGGGGATATGCTTCGTCTGGTGATAGATGAGAACGTTTTCCCACCCAGGTCACACACGCCGGATGCAGAATAAGGATACCCGGCGTGAGGACATCATTTCAGTGTGGTGCTGGCTTTCTCTCCTTATTTTCCACAGTGGCATCTTCAGAGGGGTGTGGGCTTTGCTACCACGATGTCACGTCCTCATGTCACTCACACACATGTACTTAACCGGTCTTTGTAAATTTTACTTATTTAAAATACAACAATGAGTATGCTTTAAATAGATACATTTTATCTCAGATCTTCAGTAAATTTACTTCTACATCCTAACCACCTTCAAATTAGTATTTATTCATGGATGCTGATGTGTAAATATGATCTAAGTGGAAATGCTATAGCTATATATGCCTAAATGTATCTAAAATAGAAAAAAACAGTAAATGAGAAAATAGTAGAGCATCATATATAATAATGGGTCATACTTGAAATCCACAGCTTTTAGCTGCTCCCTGCCCTGTCCTTCAAACTTAATATAATATAATATAGATTCCTGAATACATATTAGAAGTTAATGGGAAAATTGCTTTGCCAAATGAGCACATACTGTTTCATTTTTATTGCACCAGCTGGAATTCTTTACATAAATTTATGAACGTTACAGATACTGCCTCACAGATGGAGCATAATTATTTGTGGTCAAATGGCATGATCCAGTACCTCCCAAGCTGTGTTCACTTTGCAGAATGACAGGTGCTCATCACCTACTTTATGTGCGGTTCCCCAAAATGCCTTGTTATGATAAAAAAATAAATAGTTTCATGTGTATTCAGACCAAATGTTAAAATAAATAGATAGACTTTCACATTAGACATTGAATAAAATATTAGAAAACATACTGATTTTGGCAGCAAGATATTTTGGAAAAACTGCAGTCAAAAGCGATACTGCTTACCCCAGTCATTTGGTCTTATCCGTATGGTTTCCTTCTGTTTTATTCTTTACCATGTGTTCCTATTAGAAGGCAGAAAGACATGTGTATCCCTGACAATATTTGAGTCATGTCCCATGGCAGAGAGAATAATCAGCTATGCAAAATGGTAATTAATGAAACATAATATGTTCTAATTTAAAACCAAAGTAGAGTCAATAACTAGAGCTATAGCAAGTTCCAAATCTGTCATACGTACCTAATGCTTAGAAATACTCTGCTTGTGATCCATATCCCCAAGCTTACGTTTTGTCTTTTTTTTTTTTTTTTTTTTTTTTTAACATTACCCTAGTGTAGTCATGACTAGAATACCAGACAGATCGCATAGACAAAAGTGGCACTGTTTCGGAGGAAAATAGAGTAGAGATCTTCAGTCTTAATAATGAATTACCTGACACATTCACTGTTTTTCATACATGGTTTTAACCCCTTTCTGACATCCACCGTATATAGGCGGCGCATGTCAGGTTGGGCAGTATGGAGCGGGCTCAGGGGCTTCACCCACTCCATAGAAAGAGCGTGTCAGCTGTATCTTACAGCCAACACTTCACGCTTGAGCGCGATCCTGCTCATTTAACCCGTTAAATGCTACAGTCAATAGCAACCAAGGCATTTAAATGGTTAGAAACAGAGGGGCAACTCCCTGTAACATTGCAACGGCCCCCCTGCGACGCGATCGTGGGGAGCCGATGGTTGGCATAGCAGCCTGGGGGCCTGATGAAGGCCCGCAGGTTTGCCATCTTAGCACTCCTATTAATACTTGCCTCCGGCAGGGCTTAATAGGATGGTGTCAGTGTAACGATATACTGCAATAGATTAGTATTGCAGTATATCATGCAAGCGATCCAACGATCGCTGGTTCAAGTCCCCTAGGGGGACAACTAAAAAAGTTAAATACAGTAAAATAAAGTTTTTTTAATATAGGAAAAAAAAAATCAAAACCCCCTTTTCTCATTTTCCCCCAAGCAAAATGTTAAATTATTTTTTTTTAACATAACTGGTATCGACCACATCAGTAAAAGTCCGAACTATTACAATATATCATTATTTAGTCTGCACGATGAAGGACGTAAAAAAATGAAAACCGCCAATCTCCCATAAGAAAATGGAATAAAAAAATGATCAAAAAGTCCCTGCCGATGCTTTTGCCAAAATTTTGACATTGGCATTCAGAAGAGGAAACGGCCTATAAGAGTTTGAATCGAGATTTTTTATTCCCTGTTTACATATCAGAGCTATATTGGCATTATTGGCATTATACATAGAATCTGGGAGCACTCCAGCCTCATTAGAGGTTTGGATAGTATCCCACAATTCTTTAGCCAGCACTTTACTATACTTTTGATATACCTCCACAATAAGCCCATCTGGCCCTAGGGATTTATTACGTGCTGGCTGGTGACGGATAGCAACCACAGACAGGATGCAGGCTCGTAACGGAGAACTGGATACAGGCTGATAACTGGTAGCATAGACAGACAGGATCAGGTGCATATAGGAACCTTTGCAGGATAACACTAAGTATTTAAAATATTGCACAGGCACCTGGGAGATGGTGAAGCTGCCTTATATAGTCCTGGGAAGCAACAAGGGTGATTGGGTCATTTTTGAATTCCGCGGGCGCAGACCCTTTAAAAGACGGCCGGGGCGTGCGCACTAGGCACACAGCAGCCGTGGGCAGGCGAATGCAGAGGATGTAAGCGGCCTCGTGAGAGGAGAGGCCGCCAAGGAAGGCAGAGGACCCGGCGGCGAGGACTACCGGCAGGAGCAGAACTCGCCACCGAAATTACAGGATTTAATAAGAATGCTAACCTCCTTTAAGCATGTGGAATAGAAGGAAATAAAGGTTTCTCCTATCCATAGCTTTTCACCAATATATATCCTTTTTTACCATCTGCCTCCTGCAGACAAATGATGTCTGGCGCTATTTTTTCCGGTAATCCCTGTTAGATCTGCAACCGAGATCCCTATCGGAGCCTCCAACGCTGATGTAAATAGGGCCTAACAATGTAAATTTAACACAAGAGCTTATACTGTAAATACTTTTTTAATGGGCCATTCAAAACGTAACTCAAAATGTAGCATGCATGTACATACTTTAATTTTGACTTGTATTTTTATAGTACATTTTGTTTTTTTGGAATCTAGATATTTTTTTTTTTTCAAGTTGCTTAGGCTAGGTTCACATGTGCCTTGGAAGCTCCATTTTGAGCCTATGTTGAAGATGCATGCAGTACCATCTTTTCTGTCAAAATTACAGAAATACTGTGGTGATATTTGTATTACCTCATATAATGTGAAGGGTTTTAATAACCCCAGAATGCGGAGTCAGATCTTGGCTCTACTTAAAAAGGAAAATTCTAGTATTCTCCTATTACAAGAGACTCACTTCAAAGCTCATCGCATTCCCTCAAGTTCTTACCACCATTACTCCAAATGGTTTTAAAGTGTGCACCCCTCCTTCTCATCAAAAGGAGTTAGTATTACGCTTCATAAAAGTCTACCATATACACATGTTCTCACTTATTCTGACCCAGAGGGTCACTTTTTTTTTTGTCAAAGGTAGGATGGCAGGCAACCCGGTCTCTATTGCCAACATTTATGCCCAAAATCAGCACAAAGTTCAGTGGCTGACACACACCC